>NC_056725.1:1261545161-1261640161 GCF_019279795.1 Protopterus annectens | reverse complement strand
TTATGTGCAGATGTCTTTCCTTTGGCGTCCATTGCCCTTGAATGCATCTGCCCTCCATGTGCGCCCCCCATCCATGGTCTGAGGCGTCTGTTGTAATCATTTGGCCTGCTTGAGGTCTGTTGAAAGACATGCCCTTGTTTAGCTGACTTGCTTGAGCCCACCATAAAAATTCTTTTTGCAGGCATGGAATAAGTGGGATTATGTCCTCTAGGCTTTGGCTGTGTTGAGACCATAAGCTTTTTAAATACCATTGCAGCTTTCTCATATGAAGTCTTGCTAAAGGTATCAGAAGGATGCAAGATGCCATGAACCCCAGGGCCTGCAGGATTTTCCTTGCAGTCAGCTGGGAGAGTTTTGCTAGGCCTGTGAAGTACTCTGGTAAATGCTGCTGTTTTTCCTCTGTGAGGTAGGCCATTTGGTTTTCTGTGTCCAGCTTGGCTCCTAAGAAGATAATCTGTTGGGATGGCAGTAGTTTTGACTTCTGTATGTTGACTGTGTATCCCAAGGCCTGCAGTAGATGCATGACATAGTCCAAATTTTCTTTTAAGGTTTGTTTGTTGTCTGCTTGTATGAGGCAGTCGTCCAAGTAGGGGTATATTTGAATCCCCTGTAATCTGCAGTGTGCCACTACTGATGCCAGGCATTTCGTGAACACTCTGGGCGCAGTAGATAAGCCAAACGGCAATGCTGAGAATTGATAATGCTCTGTCCCTGCAAGAAATCTGAGGTATCTTCTGCAGCTTTGTCTGATTGGGACATGCAGGTATGTCTCCTTGAGGTCCAGAGTGACCAGCCAAGACCCCTTGCCCAACATGGGAAGGAGTTGCTGCAGCGTCAGCATTTTGAACTTTGGCACTATGAGAAAAGTGTTTAGAGATGACAAGTCCAGTATGGGTCTCCATTTGTTTTCTTTTCTTGGAACAAGGAACAGTCTTGAATAAAATCCCTGGCCTTGCTCCTGAGGAGGAACCCTTTCTATTGCTTTTATACTTAACAGCTGGGAAACTTGAGAGAGTGCCTCTGCCCTTTGATGATGTGGCAGGTTTGGCATGCCTTGTCTTATTGGTAATGTGTGGAAGTGGAATCTGTAACCTTTGTCTATCAAATCCAGAATCCAGTTGTCCTTGGTTAAAATATGCCAGTTTTTTGAGAATAAGGATAATTTTCCGCCCAAAGGTGCTTCTCTTTGAACCTTTGTAGGCGGAACGAAAGTCACGTCATTGTGATTGTCCTTGTGGCACTTCTTTGATTTGGAGGTTGCCATTGGCAGCCCCTGTAAGATCCTCGGTATTCCCCTCTACCTCGGGCACGTCTTTTTCCCCTTTGAAACTTGTCAGAGCCAGGGAAGGACCAATTCTTTGAGGGCCAGTTTCTGCTGAACCTGGGTGGCTGAACCTGAAGGAAATCCTTGACTGTCTGTACTGACTTTGCTTTTTCCTCTATGGATTTCAATACATCTTGTGCATTTGCACCAAAAAGCTTCTGTTTTTCCAAAGGTGCATCCAGTAACCACTTTAATATGATCAGGCAAAGACTGATCCTTTAACCAAGCATGTCTACGTATCACAGCCCCAGTCATAGCTGCCCTACATGAAGCTTCCAGTGCATCATAACCACACTGAAGAAAATGGTTATTAACCTGCTGAGTGTTATGTATATGATCCTGCAATGCCTTTTTATCAATAGGCTCAGGAGAGGCTAACTTTTTCTGTAAATCATCCAGGAGAAAATCTTGGTACTGAAACATGTGAAAAAGGCAGTTAAGTGACCTCATGGCTAGGGTAGTAGAGGTATATACTTTTTTACCCCATCTCTCCAGGGACCTAGCCTCTCTGTCCGCTGGTAGTGGGTTTTTGGCAGAGGAGGTAGCCACTCCCTTGGGGCCCTGTGAAATAGTTTCTAGATCCACAGAGTGGGCCTTAAAAAGGTGCTTGTGAGTGTCAGGGACCCTGTAATATCTGTCCGGCTTGACAGGAGCAGGAGGGAGAGAATCAGGGTTAGCACTGGAGTCAGAGAAAACATCATCCAAAACATCCATAACAGGTGGAATAGCCAAAGGTCTGTGCTGGAGAAGCTTGAGGAAGGTACGAAGCCTTTTCCTGGAGTCAGAGAATTCCTGGCCCTGCCATTGAAAATGTTCCCTCATGGAATGCAGGACTTCACTAAAAGAGAAATCCTCAGGAGGGGAGGCAGAGGGAATTGATTCCTCAGCATCAGAGTCCTCGTAGGCCTGGAAGGATTCTTCTTGGGTATCAGAATGCTCAGAATCCCCAGAGGCTTCATCCGAAGAGAGGTCGTCTGCCTGCTCAGTTCTAGGCCTTTTCTCTGCAGGTGGCTGAGAACCCCTGTCCGGATGAGGCTGAGACCCCCTGATAAGGGAAATAAGATCAGCAGCCAGAGACATGATCTGTTTATCCGAAGAAGGGGCCTGGGCAGTAGGTTTAGGATGGGCCTTGGCCTGACTGGCGGCCTTAGCACGTGCAAAGGCCTTAATGGACATAGATACAGGAGGCCTAGCAGCCCCACGTGCAGGCGTAACATTGTCCACAGAAATGGTGTCGGGTAGGTCCAGAACTTCGGTTTCCGGAGGAAAATCAACAACCGGCACCGGAGAGATGTCCGAGACCGAAGGTCGTGTTAAAGCTGTGTCGTCGGCCTGGAGCGGTTGATTTACCACTTCCGAAGGGACCGGAGCACTAGCAGAGGGTTTGGGAGCAGTATCGGTAGAGGACGCGGGCCGAGGATGTCGGTCCCGGTCCTTGCGTTTTTTAGCAGATTGGGTTGTTGGTTGATCCGACGGCATGATATACACAAAAGATTCACCGAAAAAGTCCTCGGCGAATTCTGCCCGGCGCCTGAGAGTGCGCTTATTAAAAAGCAAGCACAGGCAGCACAGGCCGAGACGTCGTGGTCTGGGCCCAGGCAAGGAAGGCAGAGAGAATGGAAGTCCTTATGAGGTATTTGTTTACCACAAGACAAACAATTATTAACTTTCTCAATTTGTTCTGACATCGGCTGAGGTAAGAATAAATGTTCCCCAACGGGGTACTTAGCTTTTAGATGACTTCGGTACTGAAAACACAGGAGCTGACCGACTGGCACTTGCGAACTGCTTCTGCTTTGGGCACTGCGCGGCAAGAAAGACTGAAGAAGATGGCGTCGGCCGATGCCTTTATACTCCAGCCATTGTGACGTCGGAGAGGAGGCGACACCAGCCGATGCCGGACTCAGACTTTGGAATTCGGCCGACCGAGGGCTGCCTGAGGCAGGACAACCCATATGTTATGACTGCAGTTGCATTCTTGAAGGACATCAGCAATCTCCTGTTCTGCACTGTATGCCGTTCCCAATTCACACAGTCGAGCTTCTACAATTTCGAGCATATGGTCTCGACCATATGCATTTCGAGATTGTGGCCGTTCGACTTTGTGAAGGGGGAACCATTTATATATATATATATATATATATATATATATATATATATATATATATATATATATATGTATATATCACTCCAGATTCCCCAGTACCAGCTTGCTTCAAATAAACGTTCCGTGGTGAATAAACCACTCCAATCAGCTAAGGATTCGCCTTTAATGACATAGTGAACAAATATACTTTTCAGTGCACAAAATAATGCCTCCAAATAAAACTCAGCAAAAAAAAAAAAAACGGTTTCACCATAAAGCCATCATCAGTGTAAAATCATACAGGAAGTGACATTATCCCTTAGTTATATAGACAGTAAATTTAAGACAACAGTGACCATTTATTCTTTTTTCTTTTTAAAGTAACCCAAACATCATAGAAACCCCTAACATTATTAGTAATTACAAATTTTTATTTAATCCTGGTTTATATAGTGCCCCTAGTTTAAGTATCCAAGTTTTTTCTTTCCTATCTAAAATGTTATGTTTTTTCATTATTGATAGTCCATCACCTTGAACTCTATCTATACCCACAAAAATAAAGTGTGCCCCAGCATGTTATAAATAATGATTGTATAATGTACTCTTTTACAATTAATATCACTAATGTGTGTAGCCATTCTTTGTTTTTAAGGCCTTGATGTTTGCCCCATGTAAAATGCTCCACATTTATACAGTGCCATGTATATTATCCAATCTGTGTTGCATGTGATCAGAATCTTAATATCAAATATCTTCATGGTATTAATCGATGTGAAAGATTAAGTTCTGGATACCACTTTACAATAAACACAGACTGCACAAAACGTACTACTCCCTGATATTACATTTTTTGACATTTGTTCCATAAAGGAACTTTTTTATATTTATTTAGGTATTCACCTATATTTGTTTCCCAAACTGGCATTGTTCATCAAGTAAATCCTCAAAAAAGGGGTCAGATTTCAAAACTGCCCAATATTTCTGGATTACTCCTTTAATTTTATATGTATTTGATCCAAAAGTGGTGATAAATCTTAACCTCTGTGTTTCTATCTCATCTGACCCACCTTCATTATCAAATTTCAACAACTTTTTCATTTCCTGCTTAGTACTAAACTCATGTGCTTTAGAAATTAAATCTTTAGCATATCCCTTTTTTGAAATCTGCACTCCATTTTATTAGCTTCTTAAAGACATTGGTTAGTGCTACACAGACATCTTAATCTCAAGAATTGTGCCTTCGGTGTATTATTTTAACATGAGCTGGATGGCAACTGTTGGCATCTAATATGGAATTTTTTGTAAATGGCTTCCTAAATAAACTTGTAGTCAATGTACCATCTATTAGGTTCATAGAGTAGTACCAGGCTAACTGCCCTTTGGGGCCACTTCAAGCCTAGCCAATTACCCCATGTAAGAATCAAACCCCGCACCTTGTGTCTTTAAGGTAAACACCTTAACCATTATGTCATCTGCCCACCCATTAAGTTAGAAATGTTCACATCCAAAAAGTCTATGCTAAATGACTGAATTTCCCAACAAACTTAATACCCAAACTGTTCAAGTTTAAGTAAGCAACAAATTCATGCCACGTTTCCAAAGATCCTATCCAAATGCACTAACATTCATCTAAAAATCTGTGCCATATATATATGAGCTGTTTATACTGATTTCCATCATGGTATAGCTATTTAACTTCCAAAAAGCGCATGAATAAATCCACATATATGGGTGCAAAATTAGTACCCATAGCTGTACCTTTGATTTGTAAATACCAACAATTTTTATAGAAAAAGGCATTGTGTTCCAAAATTAACCCCAATGCTTTAAGTAAAAATTCAGTTTGAATTGTCACTATATAATCCCGACTTTTCTGCCAAATATTTTATAGCTCTTAGTCCACCTTCATGTATGCTCGTATATAATGACTGAACATCCAGTGCACATAAATATGCATGTACTGGTAGTACCTGAATATCATCCATAAGTATCACAAATTCATTACTGTCCTTAATCCTAGCCCTCACAAGGGCAACAATGGTTTTGTTTTTCCAAAAACTTAGACAAGTGTTCAGTCAAACAGCCTCTACTTGAAACTATTTGTCTTCCAGGGGGATTAACTACAGTTTTATGGATTTGGGGAAAAATATAAAAATAAGATGGTTCTGGGTCCTCTACCTTTCATGAAGGTGAACTAAGTGGATTTATTCATGGGCTTTGGATATACCATGATGGAAATCAGGATAAACAGCTCATATATATATATATGTATATATATATATATATATATATATATATATATATATATATATATATATATATATATATATATATATATATACACACACACACATATAAATATATATTTTTATATATGTATATATGTATATATATATATATATATATATATATATATATATATATATATATATATATATATAGGGTCTATATTATAACCGCTAAACCTCACATACGCAAATACGGAAATGTCGACACATATTGAGCGAACATCGAAAAGACCAAACGTCCTGAACCGTGAAATTCAAAATGTCGAATCAGCATAGTTAGCCAACCCCACCACCTGCTACGTACTACATACCCAAACAAAATAAATAATCCACATACATACACTTATCAAAACCCTACTTCTAACCCTAAACTAAAGCTTACATATATTACTATGTATGCACTTACCTTAACCCACACGGTAACCCTAAGGTCCGTAACTATTGCACACTTACCTTAAGGAGCTATACCGGAGAAGGGACAACTATGACGATTCGACATTTTGAAATTCGCACTTCAGTACGTTCGGTGTTTTTGCGGTTAGCTCAATATGTGTCGACGTTTCTGTATTCACGCAACTGTGGTTTTGCGGTTGTAATAGGTAACCATATAGACAGATATATATATATATATACAAAGATTTATAGCATTGAGGAAACTCTGATCACTCAGATAAGTTTATGGCTCTCATGGATGACTCAGCCTTGCTTAAACAAAAAGTAGTACAGATAGAAACTAGACTAGAATATGCTGAGACAAAGCTCATAGATTTACAGGACCAGAGCAGAAGACAAAATCTAAGACTCTCACGATTCCCAGAAAAGGTGGATTAGACAGATTGTCAGGGTCTTATCTTGAGATTTCTTGCAGAATGAACTGATCTTTCAGCAACCAAGAAACTTATCGAGGGTGTGCACTACACATTCTTACCAGCCAGGCTTAGACACACCAGGGCGAGACCCATATTGGTATACTTCACTGTCTTAACCATTAAAGAGAAAATGCTGTCTCATTTTTGGTCTCTAGGGCATGCTGTTGCATTCCAGAATCACAGAATTTTCACTGACAGTGATTAAGCAACAGAGACTAGGACCAGGCGGGCTGTATTTGAACCAGCCATTAAACTTTGCAGATTGAACGTCTGCAGATTCTGGCTGCTCAATCCTGATAATTTGAAGATCTGTCACCCTGAAGGACTTCATACATCCTTAACTCCCACTGAGGTAAAAGACAAATTTTTACTAGCTTCAACTGCATCTACAGGCCAGTGGTAAGTTAACCATGAGCTTCTTCAGATTTCACTGACACAGTCAGCTGCTTAACTGAGAAGCCTGTTCTCCAAGATCTTGGGATCCTTTAACCTTTTTAAAAAATGAATTGTGAGAAGGCAGAGAAAGGAAATTTCAACTCATTTAGACAAGATACCATATCCCACATGTAAAGAGCCTCTCCCACTGGTAGAGGCAAATTATGGGCAAACAAACTTATTCTTGGACTTTTTCTTACCCAGATATCATGTGCAGATATTGGCATCTATTTGATTGAAGGCTTTAATGTTTTTTTTTAATACAGGGTAGAATATCTTTGTAGTCTGTTTCTTAATCTGTAGTACATCCTGGTCTCTTAAGCAACAGGGTGATTAATTAAAGTCTTTAATGTAGTATCACAATCCATATGTGGGGCTAGGGACAACACACTTTTAACTTTTTAACACTTACTGATAGCCTGAATCACATGGCAATTATGTAGGGGGACTGGAGGGGAATGCCATTTAGAAATCAGTGTGCTGGATGTGAGAGTTAAGCAGCTTGTTTGTAAATGTCATTGGAGGTTGCCATAGACACAGCACTATACCACAACTGCATTAAAGGCTCATAACCCTCTCCCTTGGAAGTGTTGTTCATGGGTTTATACACAGTTGTTGGTTTTGTTTCAAGTTGAAGTTATATTTAATTATAATGTTTACATGTGAAGCCACACTGCAAGTTGGTAAATGCTATGCTACTGATCTGTACTTGCTGTATTATTGGGAATAGCTGTGTAGTAGTACAGAGTCCGGTTCTGTATTCTTCACACATGGGACCCTAAATGTTAAGCAATATCCTAAATTTAAGAATTTAAGGTCACACTGTGGCATTTTTAAATTAAGCTTTCTGCCATTATGATTAAGAAGGACGCAGACGTGAAACCAAAACCGATTGTATTTTTATGAAGAAACTTATAATAATGAGTATGTTTTTTCAAAAAACTGTAAAGGGCTCTTTAAATTGCAGATAGGGCACACTAATCAACTAGGTTCTTTGTTAACTGTTACAGTTACTGTGACATGTGACTTGTTACTTGTATTTAAAGAGCTGTGTGCAAACTTAAAGTTTTTCTGATGAAGTCCATGTAATTCAGACGACAGCGCTCATTGAGGAATAAAAAACTTTGTTTCGCTTCTGCCTCCTTCTTTTGGATTCTTGGTTGGATTGCTTTATTTTTTGTTACTCCGTTGTGATAAACATGGTTTGCTGGAATACTAATGAGTTCTCAAACCAAGTCAGCCTCTTCCCTGAAACATTTAACTCCAGCAGAGCATTCAAAAGTATTGGATAGATATTCAGTGGGGGTGTTTTTTCTTCTGATGCCATTGGCAGGAGGAGGGAAACAATGGTACTAATAGGTAAATGGGTGGTGTTTGAGTCTCTAGCACAGTTGACAGATGCCATTGGCAGATACTTGGGAATAAAACGTCTTCAGAATGAACAGATGACGACTTTCTTCTTAATTTAGTTACAGCTGTGAAACTCCACTTTGGATTTAGTAAGATTCATAAAACAATGGATCTATTTTCAGGAGGGAGTAGTTTGTGCATCAGAGAGGGCTGGAATGTGGTCTGTGGAAAGGACAATGTGCAATCTGGACCATTTTTACTCCAGCTCCCTCCTCTTGTTAAAGTTCTGCATAGGTATTGTAAATTGTTGGGGATGGAGGACATCCATAAAGCTTTGAAACTTACCTAGCACTATTTATACATGGCTATCCCTTAAATTTGCTACATTTTCCATGACATATAAGATTATGTTCTCCAAAGAATATTTGCACATGGATATATCCCTTAATTATGGTCCACTAGGAGTGTCCTATCACACTCCTTTGTCTACTACTCTCAGTATGACAAGGACCACCTTCTGAAACACTGGAAATTGAATCTTTACCTCTATAAGAGCCCTGAGTTCAGGCAACTGAGTACTTCTTTTTATCATCAGATTATCCCCCAATCCCTCTTTGTTTTTCAAACTCCATAGCAGAGTTGTAGGACTTCTCTAAGGAGGATGGTTGAATATGCCTCAAAAGATTCAGTTCAAGCTTTGACATGGTTTCTTTTGCAACAGATACTTTACACCTCGCAGGGGTTGCCACTTCCAAAAAAGGCATCATTTGCTTCCCTCAAGAGGAGTGTTCTTAATTTCCTGTGGAGTGGACACCAGCATAGGTTAAGGTTTGATATTTTAACCCTCCCCATGACATTTGGATGTCTAGTTCTTCCTTTTTTTTTTTTTTTAACACAAGACTGGTTAAGCTTAAAATTTGTATTCAGGTGTCAGCTGATTTTAGGGCCCAATGGAAAGAGGCACTTCTTGAGCAACTGGGAGGGTTAGATTAGTTCTTCACTTTAATTATAGTTGGTATTCCTAAAAAATAAGAGAAAGCTGACAAGGTTTACCCTAGATCTAACGGAGTACATGAATCAAGCATTACACTTAACTGGCACAGGGACTAGGTGAAAAGAGCTCGCCACACTAACCACTTCTTGTTCCTGGAGGAGGCTTGCACCTCACTGATTAGGATCGTACAAGGGCGTACCAGCATGCCTTATTGGTCTCAACTGTTTGAGGGCAACTCTATTATAACATGGGAGATTTAATTTAGGCCAAGGATATAAGAAGTTGTTCAACCAGCTGGGGCTGGATGCAAGGGATGTTAATTTTACAGAATGACAGTTGTGGACTATCCTCTTCAGATTTCTTGGAGTCTTTCTTCAAGGGAAATAACAGTAGTAAGGGCTGCATCAGGGGAGAATATACCATACTGTTAGGCACAAAACTAACAACACTGAGACATTTTGCCAACTCTGGGAACAGGAACTAGAAGTATCTATATCCTCTACTTGTAAATACCTAGATATGCTTCTCACTCACAGAACACTTTTTTTTTTTGGCTGGTGGTGCTTCAGTAAGTAGTTTTATACTTTGGTAAAGCTCTACAGGACTTTCCCCAGTATAAGACCTTATTGTTGGAGGTATTTCAGGCCTGTAGAGGCTGACTGGAAATGTTTTGGGATTCTCTCTTTCTATAGGATTTCAAATATGGCATGCAATGATTCACAGCAGATTTGGGTTGTCAGCCAGAGGTCTTAAATATGTACAGTTGTTTTTTTTGGAGGGATTCCCAAGTATTTCGGTATGACTAAACATATACAAACCAAATGTAATATGCTTTTCCTGATGGTTAAAACTGTACCATGTAATGGAAAAAGAAGTCTCCTCCCACTATACAAGATCTTAAACTTCTTCTAATGGAATTGAGGAATATGGAGTTAGGAGCTCTTTCTCCATAAGAACTTCCTCCTATTCAAGAAAAATGGAGACTATTCAATGTTTCATTGGCTGACTTAATGGACTAATAGGGGGCTCATCTCCCTTTGAACTGATATCGGGACTAAGCTCTAATCCCATTCCCAGTCATAGGTAAAGAAAAGTCAACTTATTTTTTTCTTAGGCTTTGGTATTGCTTTGTATGTATGAACACAGGTGACTTCTTTCAGTTTTTCCACTTTCTTAGGAGGCTTTGTATGTCTGTATACAGTTTAACTTTTTGTTTGGCTAACATCTCGAGTAAATAGATTTAACACAGTTTTCAAGGATAAAAAGTTCACGTTTATTGGGAAAAGATGAATTTTCTGTTGTTGGCAGTGAGGTTTGCAGTTGATATAATGCTACATTACTATTGTGCAAAAGCAGAATACTGCTTGTAACATTATTTAGATATTTTAAATAAGGGTTTAGTCTATGAAGCTGGTATCAATCAGTCATTATACACATCTATCATCTCCTTTGCTATTTCCTAAACAGGAGCTGATATATGTATAAAATGAGGCATCACAGAGGAAGAATCTTCAAAATGCAGTGAGGTTGGGAGGGAACGGAGTTCTTGTGAGGATTCTAACTGACAAGTTTGAAAGGCTCCTAACAGAAGAATATGTACACGGTCTCCAAAAATGCAGATACCCTACTGACCACTGCTGCTTTTTGTTAAACTATACTGAAAGTGTGGAGACAGAGAATATGGAACATGTGGGCTTCATACTCTTTAGTATAAAAAAATTCAACATAGTAGAAGAAGGATTCATATTCAGAGGCTTAAGAGAAACAATTTCAGAGGGAAAGTTATTGAATGGGGTCAAGACTAAGTATGAAGTTCAAGAACTGAGGGTAGTTCTTAACAGGGGGATATTAAAGCAGATAGGCCTACCTAAAAGGACAACACAAACATGCCTACTTCTGTGCACCATTTCTTAGTGGTAATGGAGTTAACACCCTTAGAACCAGAAATGTTTCCTGGTCTGGGGAGAGGATGCTGTTAAATGCTGTTTAAGTCTTTTGCATGACTACACAGTTGCTACTAACATGTGTTGCTGGTAGTCATACCTCCCAACTGTCCAAATTTTCACAGAATGTGCAGATTTTCATCTCTTATTTTTGGTCTGTTCCTCATAAAACTTGTGTTTTATTTTTTTCTGGCAAAACACTGAGAACTGAAGTCACTAAATAATGACATACATTTGAGTTTCAGACTCCATATTCTTCTAGAAATGCATGCTAACACAAATCAGGTTATTCTAGCAAAATTCTAAGTTTATAATAGCAACATTTAAAATCTGTCCCTATTTGTGGGCCTTTGTTCCTTCATAATTTTAATCTTTTCTGGATTTCTTGCACTAAGAGGTTTTGAGATACGAGTGGTGAAAATCAACAGAAAAGGGTTGGAATGCTGATGGAGTTCAAAGAAGTGAATAGTTGTAGGTGAACACTGTCAAATAAAATGCTCAAAGGAGTTAAGGAATAACAAAGGAGAGCAGCTGAACAATTGTCATATAGGGTAGGACTGCTGACAATCTGCAGTGAAATGGTAAT
Source organism: Protopterus annectens (assembly GCF_019279795.1). NCBI lineage: Eukaryota > Metazoa > Chordata > Ceratodontiformes > Protopteridae > Protopterus > Protopterus annectens. The sequence continues at coordinate 1,261,628,286 of NC_056725.1, read as the reverse complement.
AATGATAACCTTGCTACAGATCAGATACTTACTTTGACAAATGCCAGTATCAACAATAAATAAGGATCTTAATAAGATAAGAAATTCATGTGATGACTAGTCTGGAAAGGTGAATAAGGAAGAAACATATGCTCAGAGCAGGAAAAATATTAGGTGGGTGAGAAGGGTCTATATCACATAGTCGAAGTCTTAGAACTTCAAACACGTAATTTTCAAACCATTATGTTCGAAGTTACAAAGCTTTGACTATGGATTAAAAAAAAAAAACAGAAAACAAAATAAACTGTTTTAAGCAGGGGGCAAGCCACCTGGCGCCCCCCCACTACTTAAATATACCAACTCCGAGATCGCACCCTATTGAACAAAATGGAAACCTCCACTTATGGAGATTTCCATTGAAATGCTCGAACTTTTACAAATTCAAACTTATGGTCTCGTCCATATCAGGTTCGAACTTGTAAAAGTTTGACTACGCGATAGGAACCCGGGTGAGACATGTGTAATTTAAAGATGGATGTGCTAGCTATTAATGTAGAACAACAAATAAGGAAGGATACGGAATGTACACCAGAAAAGAGATAGGGGAACTACAGTTCCAGCTACCTGTTAACCAGGAGAAACCAACAGGCCAAAGATTCCATACCCAAATAACCAAACAAAACTCAAAGGAATCCAATACAGAAACCCTCAACCACCAAATGAACAACACTTGAACACAGGTTCATAGGTAGGTACTAGGCTATCAGCCCTAGGGTCTATACAAGCCTAGCCAAAAAGGTACCCTGGCTTTTGCCACACAAGAAAATTATTTTCCTGTGTCCCTGCCGAGCAGAGCCACAGAGGTGATCCCTGAGGTGAATTTCTTATTTCCCATCCAATCATCAAGATTTTTCTTGAACAGTGCTAATGAGGAGCTTTGTTTGATATAGATAGGTAACGTGTTCCAGAGTATGGGAAGTCTCTGGGACAGGAATCTATTCCTCCAGCATGTTCTGTTTATTGTGGTGACAAGGTTTAGGTCCCTAGAGCATGTAGCTAGGAGGGATTGGGATTTCTTTAAGTGGAGCATGTCCAACAGCTCTGGGTTTGACATTGCTTTGTATGTTAGGCAGAGATCGCCTCTGAGTACGCGATATGCGATGGAGTAAAGCTGGAGTTTTTTGAGACGGTCTGCGTAAGGCATCTGTTTGAGGCCAGTAATCCTCTGTGAGGTATTTTTGTGGCCTTTCCAGTTGTTGTAGATGTCTTGTGAGGTACATACCAAAAGGGGTGTTGTACTCTATAATAGGTCTAATGAGTGACGAGTAGAGGGGAACAATGACCTCTTTTTTTCCTAGATGAGAAACCTTTTTTGATGAGTTGTGCCACGTAGAAGGATTTCCTGACTACTGTGGCATTGTGATTATCTATGGAGAGGCTACTGTCCACCTGTGTCCCAAGGTCTCTTATCACACGTTCGGTGTTAAGTAGACTACCACCTATGTGATAGCTCATGGGTACAGAGTTTTTACCAAAGAGGATGACAATGCACTTTTTGGCATTGAGCTTGAGGCCATGGCTTTGACACTAGGCATCTGTCTCAGTGAGGTCCTTTCGTAGGATGTCCACATTGTTAGGAGTTTCAGTTATGGCTCCTAGTTTGCAGTCATCTGCGGACTTCGTTAGCCAAAGACCTTCTGTGTTAGCCTGTACTTCAGAAAAGTAGATACCAAACAGGATAGGACCTAGGACTGAACCCTGTGGTACTCCACTTGTCACTGGTCTGAAGTCGGATTTGGAGTCTGCTACTTTCACAGTGTGGGTTCTGTCAGTGAGCCAGTTGGCAACCCATCTTGTGACATAGGGATTTATACCTAGTTTAGTGAGTTTATCTATAATTCCAGAGTGGGGGATGGTGTCAAAAGGCTTGGAGAAATCTAGATAGGCTGTGTGAACCACCTTACCCTTGTCTACGGCTTTGGTGACTGCTCCAAAGAAGTCAATCGGGTTTAGGAGACATGATCTGCCTTTTACAAACCCGAACTGGGTGAGGTCTAGAGTTTGGAGATTACCAATGTCTTTGGTTATAAGTTCCATGATGAAACATTCCATGGCCTTGCAGACCAGGCTCATTTGGCTAATGGGCCGGTAGTTCCAGGGATCCATAGTGGCTCCCCCTTTGTGGAGTGGGATAACTATCACTGTGCGCCATTCAGTGGTCACAAAGCCTGAGGTGAGGCTATGATTGAACATGGTGCTTAGGTGAGGTGCCAGTTCATTCTGTAGTTCATGTACAACACGGGTTCCTATCAAACGGCCAAAACATTGAAACAGCCGCATTTCGAAGTTTGAATTGCGGGATCGCAGTACAGTGAAAATTGGGATATTTGCCCTTTCCTCACTGTAGTGCGATCTCAGAGTTGGAATATATATTTGGCAGGGGGTGTGGGGGGTGCAGCCCCCCACAATAAAAGTTTCGAAATGCGTCCGTTTCGATGTTTCGGCCATTCGATTATGTTATCTTTTGATAATGTAATATGAACCCATAGAATGCAGCTTGGGATGTTGTCAGGTCCCATGGATGCTGTGTTCTTGGCTTTGGAAAGTGTGGTTTTTACCTGTGCAGCCGTGATTACAGGAACTTTGCATTCTTCCGGTATAGAGATGGGCCCTTTAGGGGGTGAGGGGGGTAATGTTAGCACTGAACTTATCTGCCAGGATGTTGGCAATAAAAGTTGGTTCTGTATATTTAGTGCCATTGTGCTGTAACTCAAAGCAGATCTGAGTGTTGCCATTGAGATTCTTGACATAGCTATAGAATGCTTTGTGGTCGTCTTTAGAATCAGTGGTGATTTTGTTTTCATAACTAGCTTTGGAGGATATTATGAGGGATCTCAGTTTCTTACTGGGACTGACCAGGGAGTTTTTCCAGTCATGGGATTTTGCTCTTTTTTGCAAGTTTCTTTCTTCTGTTGTAGAGTTTGTTTATGGCAGGGGACCACCAGATTGGCTTCCTTTTTTTGGAGGATAGCATCTTGGTTCTGTTAGGGATAGCACGATCCATGTGATCATGTAAGTGCTTATAAAGTGCATTTGTGTAGGATTCAGCAGTCGTACCTCTATTGTCCATCTGCATGGGTGTTGTGAAGACTGCCACTTCTGTCTTAAGAAGCGTGAAGTTGGCTCTGGAGAAATTTTTTACAGTGGTTTCCCAAATGGGGGGTGGGAGCGGGATGTCTAGGCTGATTAGCTTGTGGTCGGATCTGACCAACGAGGAAGTGACCTCTGGTGTAGAACACCGGCCTCCCATGTTTGTAATGACCAGTTCTAGGATACTGCTGCCTCTGGTGGAGGTGTGGATAAGTTAATCCAAGGCATTGGAATTTCCGAATTCCAGAAAACGTTGAGCAAAAGAGTTGGTACATAAGTAGTTTTTCCAGTTAATGGTGGGGAAGTTGAAATCGCCCATTATTAGGGTGTTGGGTTGTACCCTAATAATTTCCAGTGTATCAAGAAATGAGGAGTGGGAATCCTGGGACATAGTAGTGGATCTGTAGCAAGTTACAATTTGGATTGCGGTCTTGCCCAGAGTTAGTTGCACTTAGATAATCTCTGATGCATTATGCTGAGCAATTAGCCTGGAGGTGTGGATATCCTTAATGAATATGGACACGCCTCCACCTTTAGTGTTTCGGTCCAGGTGAGGTGGCCAAAAGATGTTGTATGAATTATAGCCTGGTAATGCATGGGTGCTCTCTGGAGCCTTGAATCAGGTCTCTGTCACTGCACAGATGTCGATGTTCTCCATTTTAAGGAGTGCCTCGAGTTAATGCATTTTGAAGTTTAAACTTCTAGCATTGAGTAGCATTACCCTCAGATTTTGCTTGCTTGTACCTGTTACAGTGGTGAATTTGTCATTTGAACCTTGCCTAAAAAAGGCACTATAGGGGTGGCAAGAGCCTTAGCCAGTATCCGGAATCCCAAGGGCTACAGGTGCGGGCCATCTCTGGCGAAGCATCGTGGTCTGTCGATCATGTCATCCCAGGAAGACAGATACTGGATCCCCTTAGAATGACACCAGAAGCTTGGCCAATTGTTAAAGTCAATCATTTTGTCCTTGTACTGTGGTATCATTCTGGGTGATGGCAGGATGCTACTCAATGCTAGGGTCATACCTGCCTGGGCTACAAAATCGGAGAGCTCCTCCATATCTCTTTTCATGTAGTCCAGGGAGGTATGTCTCAGGTCATTCACACCAACATGGACAATGACAGAGTCATATTTGTACTTGTTGTGGAGTAACCTGAGGGCGTGCATTATGTGGCAGATCCTGGCACCTGACAGGCAGTTGACAGTGACTTTCTCCTTGTTTAGCCTGGTGAGTGGAACATCAGTGTGCCTGACTATAGAGTCACCTATGACTAGAGTGTTGGGTAAGTTGTTATTCCTCATGGGCTGTGGTTGAGTGGCACACTGAGTTTGTGGGCTATGTGTCATTTGGGTTGTTTTGGGGGGGGTGGAGGTTGCATGTGTTTCTGCTTCGGTGGTCTCTGTTGCTTGAGCAGATTTTTAATGAGAGCCTCCGCGAATGTAGGTGTGTGTTTTGTGCTTCTGTGTGTGTGTTTTGATGGTGTAGGTGTTGAGGGACTATGTGATGAGTGTGGTGCGGTGCAAGTGTTTATCGTCTCCTCTTGACTGTCTAGTCCAGTTTTGGGTGAAGAGAGCTTTGCTTCCAGTTTGGCTATAAAAGTGCATCTTTCACAGGTTGTAGTGTTGGGTGGTAGGAGGAGAGGGTTGTCTGTGTACATGAGGCAATTGCTGCATTGCCCCAAGATGCCTAGATTCATCAGGTAGACAGGAGAAAACACCGGGAGCTGACCCTTAGACATGCCTGGATAGGTGCTTATTTATTAAGTACTAAAAACTGTTTTCCTCTAGACAAATGAGGAAAGTTGAGTGCAGTAGTAATTTGTAGCTTATTTAGTGCTTACAAACGTCCTGAACAAGTTCTGAGCTCAAAGAAACAGATTTGAGTGCTAAAATTAAAAAAAAAAAAACTGGCTAGTTCTAAGGGAAATTTGAAGAGCAGACTTTATGGCACCATAAATAGTTTAAGCCTAGCTAAGCGGCGATGCATAAAGTGTATTTTTTCTTCTTTTTTTTAATATAACAGTAGCAAATTAGCAAACTGATTTAAACAAATTAACCAATAAAAAGGTAAAAACTGAGCCCCGTTCCATCAGTCTTCGATCAGACAAGTTCTAACTGCACACTCCTGCCACTAGGGTGCAGGGGAACCTGCTCCACAAAAAAGATGGCCTGGATTAGTAAAAAGATGGCCTGGATTAGTGCTCAAATTATACAAACAAAGCTAGATTCAGCAGGTCTGAATTTAGTCTATGCTACAGCAAACAAGGCGTACCAATTTCAGAAAGAAACAGTTCAAATAAGCAGGCACAATACGCCTTTAGCCAGAAACTCACAGCTCAAAAGGGCAGAAGATACCCTCTCCTCCCACAAGAGTGCAGACCACATTTTCTTAATGTAAAATAACTGGCCCGAAGCCTAAGTGCTTAAACCAGAACTAATACACTCTTAGAATAACAGACACTAAGCCTTCAATCAGCAACTCTCAACTAGAATGATGTAAGCTACCTGTCCTGCCACAGCAGTACAGACCACAAACCTTCTTAATGTAAAACAACTGGTTTGAAACTCAAGTGCTTCAACCAAAGGCTTAGAATAACAGTTACAATTTAGACAGGCTACTAACAAGCAGGAATAAATGCAGAAGAATAAATGCAATAAAGCAGAAAGAAACACAGAATAAAAGCAGATGAATAAAGTGCAATTTTTTTATATAACAACAGAAAACAAGCAAACTGATTTAAACAAATTACCCAATTAACCAGTAAAAAAGCTCAGAACTGAGCCCTGTTCCAGCAGTCTTCAATCAGACAAGTTCTAACCGCATACACCTGCCACTAGGGATGTAATAATACACAGTGAATTTTATTAATGCAAAGACATGTAAAAAACGAGTTGTGCACATAAAAATCATACAAAAATCTTTCTTTGACAGAGGTTATTTGGGAAATGAAAATGTTTAGATTTAGATTTTTTTTTAGAGAGGATAACATCTTAGAGAAGATGTTTTCAGAAAGAGGCTATCCCCAAAAAATAGTTAGGACCATTAAAAATGAGGTCCTTAAAGGATGGAGAGGTAAATACAAGCCATTACTGGGCCATGGATAAGTGAAAATGTCATTGACAGTGGGAGAAAGACAGATGTGTTTACAAATCAAAAGAGAACCTTTGTCCTACCGTATAGTATGGGTATGTACAAGATTTGTATTATAGTCAGTAAAATTTGGACTATATTTAAGGCAAATGATCATATTTACAAACTGTGAGGCAACTCCCTATACTTTGTATATAAAACCATAACCACCATGAAGAATCTACTGGAAAAAAAAAACAGTAGAAAATGAAAAAGCTTTTAGGATAAATGTTGGTATTAGGAATTGTGGACCACAAATTACCACATAGGTAGCAGCCCCCTTAATACAGAAGAGGTAATAAGAGATCTGGGGACCCAGGTAGATAGTAATCTCTCCTTTGACAATCATATTGCCAAAGTAGTTAGGAAATCCTTCTATGTGGCCCATCTAATTACTAAAGGATTTGCATCTAGAAATAAAGAGGTTATAGTGCCCCTCTACTCATCACTCATTAGACCCATCATAGAGTACAATGCTCCATTTGGAATGTACCTCACAAGACACTTCCAACAGCTGGAAAGACCACAAAAGTACCTCACCAAGAGGATTACTGGTCTCAAACATATGTCCTGTGCAGCCCGACTGAAAAAACTCCGTCTGTACTCAGTGGCATATCGCTTACTCAGAGGTGATCTCTGCCTGACTAACAAAGCCATGTCCAACTCAGAATTGATGGACATGCTCCACCTAAAGATATCCAAGTCACTGCGAGCCACGCGCTCTAATGAGCTAAACCTCACCACAGCAATAAATAGAACATGCTGGAGGGATAGATTCCTGTCACAGAGACTCCCCCATGCTTTGGAACAAAATTCCAAATTACATCAGGCAGAGCCCCTCACTAACACTCTTCAAAAGAAACCTTGACGAGTGGATGGGTAACAGAAAATACACCCCTGGGATCACTTCATTGGCTCTGCTTGACAGAGGATCAGTTAATTAATCAATGGGACGGCGAAAGCCGACACACTCTGGCTAGGCTTATAAATGCCCTCGGGCAGACAGCCTAGTACCTACCTATGTTGTTGTTGTTTGTCTTTCAGCTTTTTCCGGTTAGGGGTCGCCACAGCGGAACTCCGGTCCGCTAATGACTTGCAGTAGATTTTCACGAACGCCGAGGTGCCAGCTCGACGTCCAACCTTCAATGACCCTATGTAACCAGTGTAAATATATTAATGAAGATTTAGAGGTTCAATTAGAAGATATTACAAAACTGAGATTATTCCCAAGTTTGGAAATTGTACCAGTAAAGGGTTATAGTAAGAAGTGTCACGTGTCTGGTTTTTATACTGGAAACATTGAAAGGTGCTTTTAAGAAAGAGGATATATGAACATTTTTTGATATTCAAAAAGGGAATGGAAATAATGCTTTATATAAATAATCTCTTAGTTGTAATAACTTTAAGACATTTAATTTCACAATTACTGACATTATTCCGCACAATTCTAGGGTTGGGGCATAGGAAACCAGGACTGAATTCAGGGAGTTATATTGGCAGCTCAAAATGTGTGCAAGTACACCCCCTGGTTTAAATGATATGGTGTCTGTTAATCCTGTTTTGAAACGTAAGGCAGCCAAATTATGAAGCAGTGATGGGTGCAGTTTTCAGAAGCATTTATAGGGTTTGTACACACCATAGATATGTTTTTTTGTTTTAACAATTTTTAAACATAACAATCCATTACATGTCGGAATGAACTTATACAGAATTATTTTATGACTCATTTTTTTTAAATATACATTATATTTCATATTTCTATTTATATATTTATAATATGTGTATTTTTTTTAAATGGTGATTTTTAAAGTACAGTTGTGTACACTTACCATAAATGTAGATGTTCAAGTGTATTCACTGTTGTAGTCATCACATTTGGGTTATCTGCTTGCAGTAGCCCTCAGTCAGCCTGATTAACAAAGTCCTACGTCATTTGCTGTCTCCTCTTCCGTGACGTCAAGTCATCAGGGGTATAAAACATGCAGCCGACGTCATTACATCAGTTTTTCTTGCCCCAGATGTCAGGTGCCCCCCTAATGGGAAGCAATTAAATCTATAAATATACAAGGTTATACCTCCAACAAAAAAGCAAATACACCAAAAAGCTTTTAAGAATTGTAAAGGAGAGAAGAGGTATAGCCAAAAGATGTCAGGGGGCTGGAGGGAGGGTAACCAGGACTGCAACAGTGAATACACTCAAATATCTACATTTATGGTAAGTGTACATAACTGTACTATGTTCTTCGTGTTTCACTGTTGCAGTCATCACATTTGGGTAGATTCCCAAAGCTAAGGACGGGAGGAGGAATTTAGATAGCATTAGGACCAGCTATAAGGCCCTGCAAGACTGCAGTGGAAAAGCCAGCTCTGGACTTAGAGAACATTGGCAAATGGTAATGCTTGGTGAAAGTATGTACAGAACTCCAGGTAGCAGCTTCTAGGATGTCACTGATAGGTATGCCTCTGAGAAAGGCTGTAGAGGTAGATGCAGCCGTGGTTGAGTGGGGTCTGATCCCCTGTGGGATAGGTTTTCCATGGTGCTTATAGCAGAAATGAATGCAATAGACTATCCATTTGGAGATGGTTTGCTTTGAAATAGCCTTCCCCTCTGCCCCTGCAGCAAATGCTACCAGCAGTTGTTCAGATTTCCTTTGAGGTTTAGTCCTGTCCAAGTAGAATCTAAGTTGTCTGTGCACATCTAAGGAGTGCAGTATCCATTCCCCGTTATTCTGTGGATTAGGAAAGAAGGTTGGCAAATGAATGGACTGATTAAGAGCCACACTGGATACCACCTTGGGCATGAAGGATGGACTGGTCCTGAGGGACACCCTGTCCGCATGAGAAATTATGAAAGGCTCCACTGTCATAAGGGCCTGTAATTCAGATACTCTTCTTGCTAAAGTGATTGCTAAAAGGAAAGCTGTTTTCCAAGAAAGGAATTTTAAATCTGCAGTAGCAGCTGGCTCGAAAGGAGGAAGGATGAGTTTCTCCAATACAAAGTTAAGGTCCCAGGCTGGGGTTGAAGCTCTCCTAGGTGGTCTTAAACTTTTTGGCCCCTCTGAGGAACTGCTTGAGCAGTGGATGAGAGAAGAGGGGAGGTTCTGTGTTATAATGAGCTGAAATGGCTGAGGCGTGAATTTTTGATGAAAATGACAGGCCCTTGTGAAGCATCTCAGTTAAGTACTGTAAAATCTGAGGTAAATTGGGCACTCCTGTGCTCATCCCTTGAGAATAGTTCCAGGCACAGAATCTTTTCCATTTTTCAGCATAATATTTTCTAGTACTAGGCCTCCTTGCCGCTAAAATGATATTTATCACTGGTTTACTGAGGGATGCTAAAGGAGAGATTAGGTAATTAGCCAGGCTGCTAGGTTCAGTGTTTGAAGCTAAGGGTGCAGAATCTGGCTCTCCTCCTGAGACAGCAGGGTAGGAGTCTGAGGCAGGTGCCATGTGGCCTACAGTGACACACTGCGCAGGTGGGGGTACCAGTGTTGGCATGGCCAGTCTGGTGCAATCAAAATCGTCCTTGGTTTGTCTCGTTTGATCTTTAGTAGTACTTTGGAGAGCAGAGGCCGAGGAGGAAAAGCATAAACTGTTTGGTTTTTCCAGCTGAAGGGCAGAGTATCCACTTCCAAGCTTGTCTCTGGGGAGTCCTTGTGCAAAATTTTTTCAACCGACAGTTCTGGAGGGAGGCAAACAGTTCTATATCTGGGCTCCCTATTTGCTTGCCAACATGTTGAAAATCCTTGGTTTCAGTTTCCACTCGTGTGGGTCCATGAGATTTCTGCTTAGTCCACCTGCCAGTGTATGTAGTTTTCCTGGCAGAAATTGAGCTTGTAGATGCACTTGGTAGCTCAAGGCTGTGTTCTACAATGCCATGGCTAGTCTGCAGAGGGAATAAGAATGTGTAACCCCCCTGCTTGTTTATGTACCACATAACAGTGGTGTTGTCCGTCTTTACCATTAATTGTCCTGGAAGAATGTGGTCCTTGAAGGCTGTCAGAGCATTTTGTACAGCTAACATTTCTTTTAGATTGATGTGCATTTGACTTGGGTTCCATTTGCCCTGAATGCACTTCCCTGCCAGGTTCGCCCCCCGTGCATAGTCTGATGCATCTGTTGTTAGGGTTTGGGTGGCAGGGGGTAGTGTGAATGGTAGTCCCTTGTTTTGGTGGCAGGCCTCTGCCTGCCAAAGGAACTCTAGGCGTAGGCAAAGTATGATAGGAATCATTGCTTCTAGATCCTGAGAATGTTGACACCATAGGCTTTTTAGATACCGTTGTAGTTTCCTCATATGCAGTCTTGCATATGGAATTAGAAGAATGCAGGAGGAAATGAACCTCAAGGCTTGTAGTATTTGCCTTGCATATAGCAGGGTTTTTGTGGCCACTTGTTTGAAGTAGGTTGTCAAGTGAATTTGTTTCTCTGGCGTGAAGAAAGCCATCTGGAAAGTTGTATTCAAGCTTGCTCCCAGGAATATAATTTGTTGACAGGGTACCAGGTGTGATTTCTTTTCATTTATGGTGTACCCCAGACAAGTTAGCACCCTTTGTACAAAAGCCAGATGATTCAAAAGTATGTCCTGGTTTTCTGCCTGAATTAGACAATCGTCCAAGTATGGGTATATCTGAATATTTCTTTGCGTGCAAAATGCAATGACTGGAGCTAGGCACTTTATTTATTTATTTTACATTTGTTGACTGGGATAGTCTGACTGGATACATGTCCATTTTCAGCGGAGGCCTGGGGAGAAAAGCTCCAAGATAATAATACATATCGAACATTTAGTAAATGCTAGTTTCAAGCAGATTACAGTCATAAGCAATACCAGCATTTAGCACATATAGTACTTATTATAATACACTTTACAAAACGTAACATTATTTTCAAAGTTAAACATACATAACATTACATTCAGGTTTAAGACAGACTGAGCAGCAGTCATACAATTGACCCTTCCTGAAATGGAGTGGTAGAAAAAAGTTAGTAGTTGAAGGTAAGGCACCTAAGAAATAGAGAGGTCACTAGTCGGAGTTAGTGCAAGGACATAACCGATGAGTTCTGAAGTATTACTTGAGTTTGTTTTTGAATTGAGTTAGTGAGGGTTCTAGGGTCAAGTCAGCTGGGAGTCTGTTCCATATTTTTCCAACAGAGTTGGCAAACAGAGAGTCCCCAGCTGGATTTGTATGTTTGAACTAGGAGTCTAGTGGATGATCGCAGTGGCCTGGTGCTGGTATAGGGGCTGATAATATTTTTTAATGCAGGTGCATTTCCTGGTTGGTAAAGGACATAATGTGCCACTATTAGCTGGTTGAACTGCAGTAGGCTAGGCAGTTCAAGCCATCCTAGGCAATTTAGGATGTGACAGTGGTGTGTCCGGTAGGCTGTGTCAGTAGCAAATCTGGCAATGTGGTTATAGCAGGATGATAGTTTATTAAGATCTGTTTTGTTTAAGTTGGAGAATAGAGATGGGGCATAGAGAAGAGTTGATAGCAGATGGGAATGGGCAATTGCAGTTCTAGCAAGTGGAGTAAGGAAAGGTTTGATTCTGTAAAGAGAGCCAAATTTTTTATTAATGGTTTTGATAGTTTGATTGATATGCGCATCAAACTTCAGGTTGTTATCAACTATGACACCCAGTAGTTTAGCTTGGGCTTCTGGGACGATTATAGTGCCATTGTTAGCAGTTATGTTGAAGGCTGGCAGGGGGGTCCTGCATGTGGGGTAGAAGAGGAGCAACTTAGTTTTGTTGGGGTTAAGGATTAGATGTTGATTGGAGAGCCATATTTCCACTGTACTGAAGGTAATTTGGGTTAATGTGAATAAAGTAGCTGATGAGGTGTCAGAACAAATCAAGGTGGAGTCATCCGCATATTGAATGCAGGTAGCATCTGGGATGACTGAATGAAGGTCATTGATAAAGATGGAGAAAAGAAGGGGTCCTAGTATCGAGCCCTGGGAGACTCAATGTGATGGGTAGGCGAAATGATAGCTTGTTCTACCATAGGACTGCCTGTTGCCTGCCCTGCAGGTAGGATTGAAACCATTGGAGTTCATGGTTGTTTAAGGAGAAGGCCTTCAAGGTATTTATAAGCATTTTGTGGTCAACCATGTCAAAAGCCTTGGATAGATCTAGAAAGAGTGCTGAGGATAGTTTGTTATTATTGCAGTTGTGGTTAATGACATTAGAGAAAGAGAGCAGGGCAGAAGTAGTACTGTGGTGTGGCTTAAAGCCATGCTGAAAGCTGGACACAGCTTGTTGTGTGTGTGAGGTAGTGCATGAGCTGTATGTGTACACACTTCTCCATAATTTTAGCTAGAGGTGACAGAATAGCTATGGGTCTAAAGTTTGACAGATCAGTGGAACTACCTCCTTTATGGAGAGGTATGACATGGGAGACTTTCCATATAGTGGGTACAGTAGCTTCAGCTATAGCTCTGTTGATCAAGATAGAGATGGGGTAGGCTATGGTGTCAGCAGCCTTTTGCAGATAGTCTGCTGGGAGGAGGGCGGCAGCCAGGATGGTGGGTCTTAGTTTTTTAAGTAGGGCATGAATAAGTTGAGCAGGAACAGGTTGGAAGGTAAAGTATGTTTGGGTACTGGATGCGGCTACATTAGAATTAGAGCTACGTTAGAACCCTGGGCGCAGTAGATAAGCCAAAGGGCAGTGCAGAGAACTGATAGTGCGTGTAGCCTGCTTTGAAGCGTAGGTATCTTCTGCAAGATTCCCTGATTGGGATGTGCACATATGCTTCCTTTAAATCTAGTGTTGCCAACCAGGCATCTTTGTCTAGCATAGGAAGCAATTGGTGAAGAGTCAGCATCTTGAATTTTGGAATCACAAAAAAGGTGTTTAGACAAGTCCAGGATCGGATGCCATGAACTGTGTTTTCTGGGTACCAGGAAAAATCTCGAGTAGAAACCTTGTCGCTTTTTCTCTTCTGGTACCAATTGAATAGCCTTTATGCTTAAGAGAGAGAGTACTTGCTTTTGGGCCTCTGCCCATTGATTTGGAGGTAGAGCCGGCCAACTGCTTGGAGTTGGTAACGTGTGGAAGCAAAATCTATATCCTTGTCACACTATATTTAAAACCCATTTGTCCTGGGTAATGAGTCCCCAGTTCTTTGCATGAAGTGCAATCTTTCCCCCCAAAGGGGCAGTCAGTTGAGAAGTGCTTGGAAGTTTTAAAAAGAAGTCAGTGAAACAGTTTACCATAGGGGGGAGTTTTATTACTCCCAGGTTTGGAAGTGGAGACCCCCCCACTGCTTAGTCCTGTGCGTACCCTGGGACTGAAGCCTGGATGCTCTGCTGGATCTGGGTTTGGACTGAGAAGGTCTGGAATAGGCAGAAAAGGACCAATTCTTAGAAGGCCAATGCCTACTAAATCTCGGAGGTTGTACGTGTAAAAAATCTTTAATGGCTTGCATAGATTTAGCTTTTTCCTCCATCTTTTTAAGAAATTCTTTTGCCTTGTTGCCAAAGAGGCGGTCCTGATTTAAGGGAGCATCCAATAATTTTGCTTTAACATAATCTGGCAAGGATTTCTCCTTAGCCAAGCATGTCTTCTAAGTACAGACCCAGTTACACAGCAGCCCTGCAAGATGCCTCTAGTGAATCAAAGCCACAGTGCAACGTATGTTTACCAACTTGTTCAGCAGAATGCATTAAATCCTTATTTTCAGCACAATCAGGAATCAACATAATTTTCTGTTTAAGCAACCCAATAATATGCTGCTGAAACTTTAACATATGAAACTGGCAATTCACGGCCCTAATGGCCAAAGTTGCAGAAGTGTATACCTTCTTACCCCATCTATCCAGCGCCCTGGAGTCTCTATCGGGGGGGGGGGGTAAGATTTTTAGCAGTAGAAGCTGTAATGCCCTTGGGTCCCTGTGAAATGGTTTCAGGATACGCAGTAGGATTTTTGAAAAGGAACTTGTGAGAGTCAGGAACCCCGTAATATCTATCAGGTTTTCTGGGAGCAGGAGGTAAAGAGTCAGGGTCATGCTAGATTCCAAAAAGGCATAATCAACAATGTTCAGTACAGGAGGTATAGCTAAAGGCCTGTGTTGGGTCTGGAGTAAGAAATACCTAAGCCTCATTTTAGAATCAGAGAAATTCTGACTTTCCCAATGAAAATACTCCCTAAGAGTATGCAAAGTTTCACCAAAAGAGAAATCCTCTGGGGGAGAAGCAGAGGGAATAGAGTTCTCAGCATCAGAATCCTCATAGGTAGATAAGGGTAAATCCTGGTCATCAGAGGAAACAGAAATGTCAGAAATATCATAAGCAAACTCAGTCCTAGGTCTCATAGAGGGGGAAGGTTGGCTTCCCCTGATTAAAGTAATAAGGTCTTCAGTCATTCTTATCATTTGTTTTTTAGGCATAGAGGCCTGACCATGTGGTCTGGGCGTCAGTTTTCTAGGCATGGTTTGAGTTTTAGGCCTTGAAGAAGAAGATTGCGTCGGTTTAATATGCAAGTCAGTAGACCCGAATACACCCTCAGAAGCCGGCGCCTGCACAGTGGCTCCGGACCCATCCAAGGTAGAGACATCTGCAGGTTCCACAGTTGAAGCATCTCACGGCATACCAGACTCCAAATGGGTCTCAGTAGAGGCCTGCGAATCTAAAGTAGGAGGTATCAGGGGCTGCAAAAGCGCCTCACTGAGTACCGGCACCTCGGCGGCCTGTCTCTGTCTTTATCTTTGCGTTTTTTTCAGAATGTCGGTAGTCGGATGGCTTACCGAAGACATAATGGGATAATTAAACTGAGCATCAAAATATTTAGAAGCGAAAAAATATACTGACGATGGATAGTTCGTGGTTTAAATAAGGCACAAAACAGACAGTGAGGAACATCGAGGTCAGGGCCTAGGCAAGGAATACAGTACAAATGAAAATCTTTATGAGGTATTTGCTTTCCACAAGAAATGCAATTATTTACTTTTACTGGCTGGTTTAGAGCAAGAAAAAGTTTCCCCAATGGGGTACTTAGCTTTTAGTTGAAGACTTTGGTTCTGAAACTCGAAAACGGAAATTTCAGGAGTCAGCCAACCGGCACTTGCAAACTGCTTCTGCTTCGGGCACCGCACGGCAAGAAAGAGTGATGTAATTACATTGGTTGCATGTTTTATACCCCTGACGACTGGACATCACGGAAGAGGAGACAGCAACTGATGTAGGACCCAAGCCTTTGTTAATCAGGCCGACTGAGGGCTACTGCAAGCAGATAACCCAAATGTGATGACTGCAACAGTGAAACACGAAGAACATCTTGTATTTGAATGCAATATTATAGATTTTTTAAGTAATCAGCCTTGTTATGTAACAAGAGGGTTTAAAATGGTTACATAACATGATTTAATATTATACAAGATAATATGATAGTTATTACATTTAGAAGTGAAAAAAGAAAGTATGTCTGTGCAGCAGAATAAAAAACAACTCAAAAAAGAATGGCACATATAGTGTACCCAGATGTAAACAGTTGAAAAATATAGCAAAAGGTATGGAAAAAAACCCCGAAGATAGTGAAATAATAGTGTATCTGAGGCTTTATTGAACAAAAACACAATCAATTGTAGGTTAAGTTCTTTCATCCCTAAATGCAAACAGGACTTTTTCAGAACAGTTACCCAACAAGAAATATCAGTTTACATAAAATGGATTACAGTAATGTGACAATCCACTAGGAAATATGGACTGCATATCTAAAATTCATAGGTAACTACATACAAAAGTCATGTACAAAGCAACATGCATTAAAATCCCAAAGAAGTAAAATCATAAACATGTAGAATGGTGGTAATACAATAAGAAAAAACAGAATGTAAAATAAATGTGTTTGTGTCTGCAAAAAAAAAAAGACCTCAATTTTAAGGTAGGTGTAATGGAAATATGATCATTAATACCAGGGGAAATGGAAGTATTGAGCTTAATTTTCCAGAATAGTTACCTATGCTCCAAATGTGTTTCCCAGGATTCCCCTTGTTCATTCCAAGGGATAATTTCCAAAATTCCAGTAAAAATGTGCAAAAATGTTGGCAAGTAATGGAATGTTTGTAAAGGGAACTGTTTTTTTTTATTATGCCTTGAAATATCATAAGTATGTTTGTAAATTCTTCTCTTAAGTTGTCTTTCAGTTTTTGCCAACATAAAAACACAAGCAAGTTGAACAACTAGCAATGTAAACCACCCCCTGGTAAGGCAATTACCATAAACCATCCTAATTTTGGACTTACAATAGTTGTCTAAAATAATAAACTCCTGTTCTAAAATAAATAGACAGGAAGTACACCCATTTGTGGGTACCCTTACACAATCCGACAGGCCGGGGGGGGGGTACATATTCAAATAAACTTTTTTACATTTCTTCCTGTCAAACACAATTTTGCATTCTTCTCCTAAGATGCTGAAAACCTGTTCATTGGCTTTTAGGATGTAATAGACTTGAAGTCTGAATTAAATTTGACAATTAAAGAATTAGAAAAATTGTTAATAACAACTGAAGCAGTATTGGTTGAAAGGGAAGTATAAACAGTATTTGAAGTCGAACCCAATAAAGGAAGATTTCTAGACCCCCAACCCTTCAAAATTTTTCATGAATGTTGGTTAGAAAATTATGTGGGATTCTCCTCTCCAAAAAACATATTTAAAATAAATTCACATTTCTTTTTATAAATATCCAAGGTACAGCACATTCTGGCTGCATGAACCAGTTGTCCCTTAAATATAATTTTCTTACAAAATGTGGGATGAAAACTGTTAAAATGTAAGTAGTGGTTGGAAAAATTAGGTTTCCTGTAAATAACAGACTGAAAACATTTGTTGTCATAGTCTTTCCAAATCTGTACATCTAAAAAATGACTAGATCAGAGTGGGGTTGGTAAGTAAACTTCATAAATGTGGTAGTATTAAGAAAATTTATAAATCCAGTTATTTGCTCATCACTACCTATCCAACAAATGAAAATGTGTCCAGGTAGTGAAAATAGACCTGCTAACAACTCCTAAATGTAGAACAAAACAAAGGTTTTCTCCCACCACAACCACAAAAGCGATCTCTCATCCATATCTCTCAACTCTCCAGAATTGTGGAAAATGTCACTGATTTTTATCATATTTTGTCCTGTCTCACAGAGAAGTTCTGATTTCATGGTAAATCACAGAGGACTACAGTCAGTCAGTAGTGCTAGACATTAGAATTTCGTACTTATAGGTTTATAGATTAGTACTAGGCTGAATGCCTTTGTGGGCCATTTTAAGCCTAGCAAATTACCCCATGTGAGAATCAAACCATGTACCTTGTGTCTGTAAGATAAACACCTTAACCATTATGCCAACATCCCACTCCGATTCAGAATATTCAGAAAATGCATGTTGATACAAAATTTGTTGTCTTAACTTTTAAGTGAATTAGAATGCTATTTAAAAATTGTCTCTGATTCTGACCCTTTGTCTCCCCTCATTATTTTTGGCTTTATCCAGAATTTGTCCTCAAAGAAGTTGAGAAGTATGCTGTCAGCGCTGCACTAAATAATACTCCACTGCCCTATTGTCTGTCTTATCAAAAATTTCAAGAAATTTGTTTGCTGCTAGCTACAAAAGCACAGAATATATTAAAGTCTCATCTCAAATACTTAACATGGGTTTGGTCTGTGACTTGAAAATGATACAGTTCTTCCAGATGTCATGTAATTAAGTAATAACCGATGACATGGTATGGTATATTGAAGATTTACCCACGGTTGGTGCAGTTTAATCATGAGGGCGAAGCCCGAATGATTAAATAAAGCCAACCGTGGGTAAATCTTCAATATACCACAACCACGGAATCGGTTATTGCTATTATATAATGACATTATTTAAGAAAAAAAATACTTACTTTTCTTCAATAATGTCTTTGTACAACGGCGCATTACTGTTCTTCTGCTGGCTGTGGTACACTGCTTCCTTGTTTTGATGTACTGAGCATGCGTAATGGACTTGCGCCCCATGCATACCCAGTACATCAATGTTTTGAAACAAAAGCAATGGAAAAAAGAAAGTCTGCGTTGCTCCGTTTTTTCTTTTTTTTTATTTGTTAAAAAAAATGTTTTGAGCACTTTATACCAATGGAAAAAAGTCCGGGTGACTGGACCGTTTTCTGTTGGTATATTGTGGGATTTACAATGGGCACGCTGGCCAATCAGCGTGCACGTTTTGGAATATTAATGGGGGGTCATTGTATAATATATCTATAATCAGCTACAGCAAAGTAAAACTAATTGTTAATTCACTCTACCTAAATCTGTCTAAAGCATATGACTTGATATACCATGCAAAATGTACTAAGATCTTAGTTATCCTTAGTCTCACTGCAGGTGCCCCAAAATGGTTTACTAACTACCTAAACAACATATATCAGTCACATGGAATGCAGCAATCTCTCTTCTTTACTGGTAAAAATAGCTGATTCACAGGGGTCAGTGCTGGGCTGCTCTTGTTTACCATCTTTGTAAATGACATGTACAACATCTACAGTATATATTGCACACTACACTCTGCTTGACTGTACAGTGCACTGAGCTTGCTCACCAGAATGTATATACACAGTTGTTTTATGTATTTAGACTGAAGTACTCTGTTGTTGTTTACAGTTCTGTACTTTTTGTTTGTGAAATGTTTTGTATTTCACCCGGGCTAAGGCTGTAATTGGTCAATATTGATCAATGCACTACCCCTGTAAAAAAAATACAAATATAAATAAATAAATCAGTGCAAAAATGCAAAACTGAACTGCTGCATCCGTGACTCAGTCATTACTCTAACTAATGTGACAAGTATTTCTATTAATTCCAGACTGTGAACTCGTGAACAAACTGCCCAGTCCTATCAAACGTTGTCTTCTAGTAAGAAGCTCAACATGAACTCAGATCCCATGTTGTCATGCCAAAACAAGAAACACATTCTGTGAATCTCTATGTCTTCCATATGTTGAAACAATCTAGAAAAAGCTTCCTTATAAACTAAGGTATCTCATGGAGAAGCAAGCTTTTAAGATTGCAAAAATCTTTTAAGTGATACTGGAACTGCAATTGTGGGATTATGTAATCCAATGACCACCTTATCCCTTGTCCAATACTGCCCAATGTAACAAACATTCTACAGTTTATTACGTTATATAATGTGATAGCTTAATTATACAACCGGCTTTATAGTGGCCAAATGTGTACAAACTCATTTAACTCATCCATATTTTTTACTTTTCTTTTACAAACATCAAGATTAAACTTGTCGGTCTGCACTATGTATTAGACTTCTTTTCTGTTATACTTGTTATTACTGCTATTACATAATGCAGCCCAATAGTGAATATCTAGGATATACCGATTATGTAGTCAGGCTGTTCTTGGGTATTAGTCATACCTCTAATGTTACATCATGATTTTTTGTAATAAGTACAAGACATCCCCTCTTTTCTGCACTTGCCATTGTAGATGTCGCTTCAGTATCATTTTTGTAAATAGATCTGTTACTGTATATTAATTTATAAGGAAGCTTCTTCTAGATTGTTTCAAAATATACATGCATAGAGATTCACAGAATGTAGTCGTTGTTTTGGCATGACAGCATGGGATCTGAGTTCACGCTGAGCTACTCACTAGAAGACAGTATTCGATAGGACTGGGCAGTTTGATAAATATCTGTTATGTTTCTACTCATTACTGGAGATTTTTCTTCCCAGGATTCCAGTAAAACTGGGTCTTCTAACTGGGTTTTCTCACTTCAGAACTGCATTCATATACATAAGTACACAAGTAAGTAAATAAGTAAATACATGCACAGCCTTAAGTTATGATCTTTACCATCTTAATACTTGTGAAGAAAGTCCTTCTGAGTTGCTTATGAACAAATGACAATGTTCCTAGTGATCTTATGACTTCACTAAGGAAATCAGAACAGACTTCAATGGAAATATTCTGAGAGAAAACCAAGGTAGCCCACCCCTTCAAATTAATTTGTACTATTTCGACTTTCATCCTGACTGCTCTTTTTTTCTGTATACGAGGCCAGCATAAGAAGGTCACTTTTTCTAAGGCTTGATAACATTAACCCCATATCCCACCTAAGCTCCTCCAAAAGATGGAGAAAGTGCATAACACCAGTTAGGACAGCTGAAAATAAAATACTAAATACTGATGCCCATTTTAGGGACAAGCACCATGATCTGGATCTGCTTTAACTGACACCCTCAAAATAAGACTGTAAGATAATGCAGTATTCATAAGCAGGTGAGCAGCTATTTGTCCTTAGCACTGATGTGTACCCCTCCAGTAAAGCTCTTTTGAATGTGTACTTTTAACTCCCAGTGGGTGTGGCTTGAGCCTTTAAAGAATGAAGTTATCACCTTACAGTTCAAACAAATATTCATATCTCTAGAACCACAAGTGTTACTAGAAAACTTGAAATGGCAAACTATTCAGAATAAATTAATCTTTACATTGCTGACATTCATTCAATTTTATGCTTTAAACTGGATTTTACAAGCCAAATTAAAGGCAGTGAGTATTAACTTTGTAATATTCTATAAACAGCTTATGATATTTCAATAACCATTCAAGAAAGACACATACTGCAGGATTTTTTTCATACAGCTGTGAGCTTTCATATAAGGCTACGAAGTTCGGTCTGCATTACTTGAATGCTTAAGATATTTACAGAAATATGAAAATTATTACAACAGAAATAGTATACAAATAAAATCCAATATCTGTTTAACTGCATTAGATAGAGATTAAGTATCAATACAGTTGTGTTTGCCATTATGTATGCTTCAAGAAGAAATCTCCCAATACCTTGTATGTAGACTGTTTTGGAATTATTAATGCAAATATGAACAAGCAATATTTAACGCCTAGAGGTGTCAGTAGGAGGTAACTGCAAAAACGCCTGGAGGAGTACTCGGCAGTAATGTGTTTGGACAAATAACAGGTACTGGCTTTTGGCCAAGTTGCTGTTCAAAGAGACTATGTCAGCTCATTCCATCTACTCCACATAAAATAAACAGATGAGCAGAAGTATGAAAGAATCTCTACATAATAAGATATCTGATTCAATGAAATGCATGAAACCAAAGACTTTATGGATCTTAGCAAAGAGGCTAGGAAAATGAAATTAACTAAAAGCATCATCTCATTTCTGCTTAGTTTCATTTAAACATAAGGGCTACATATTCCCATATGGATCTGCCAATGGCCTTTCTGACAATGACTAAAATATTCTCAAACTGTACAAAAACAGACTGGTAATTTCAATAATGGTAGCAGCAAGAAAATGCATTAATTGAACTGCATAAGAACATTACTTCAAGGTGTGCATTCCAAGTTCACAATGCAAGCTAGAAGCTGAGCAGAGTGGCAGTTGTAGTTGCTAAAAAAGCAGTTTAAATTCTGTTTTGAGCTAGTGAACACTGCCTCCTATGCTCAGCTATCCCAGGCACACAAGATACATAAGGAACATTTCATAACTGGACTTCATCAATTATCTGTTATCCAGTCTAGATGTATGTCTTTTATTTGTTTGTTTGCATTTGTTGTCCAGAGTACAGCACTGATTGCCAAGGACATTACTTATACTCAGCCCAAGAGAGCTGTCTGGTCAAGTAACTTGCTCAGAGTCACTCGGGCAAATTAAGGCTTAAGGAATCACACCCTGAAGCAGAGAAAGCAAAGTACAGTTGTGTACACTTACCATAAATGTAGATGTTCGAGTGTATTCACTGCTGCAGTCATTACATTTAGGTGATCTGCTGGCAGGTTGCCCTCAGTTGGCCTGAATAACAAAGTCTTGGGTCCTGCATCTGTTGCTGTCTCCTCTTCCATAACATCAGGTCGTCAGGGATATAAAACATGCAGCCGACGCCATTTTAATCAGTTTTTCTTGCCCCAGATGTCAGGTGCCCCCCCAAATGGGGAGCAAAAAAAATATATATTTGTTTGTGTCTTTTGGCTTTTTCCCGGTTAGGGGTCGCCACAGCGGAACTCCGGTCGGCTAATGATTGGCAGTAGAGTTTTATGTACTGACTTGCCGGGCCTAACGCACAGCCTTCAATGAAGTAACGCCTGTTCACGCATGTTGCCACACAGAAGACGCTCTAACTGAGGATCGAAAGGGCAATGTCTAACTGTGAGGCGACAACGCTACCAAATATATATAAAACTGTAAATATATAAATGCACTTTAGAAACATAAAATTTACCTTCAACTAAAAGCAAATACACCACAAAGGCTTTTGAGTATAGTGAAGGAAAGAAATGGTATAGAAAGGGGGCTTGGCGGGAGGGTAATCCAGACTGCAACAGTGAATACACTCGAACATCTACATTTATGGTAAGTGCACACATCTATACTATGTTCTTCATGTTTCACTGTTGCAGTCATTACATTTGGGTAGAATCCCAAAGCTATGGATGGGAGGATGGAACTAAACAGCATTAGGAGCAGCTATAAGACCCTGCAGGACTGCAGTGGCAAAGCCTGCCCTGGATTTAGAAAAGGGAGGTAAATGATAATGTTTTGTGAATGTATGAACTGAGCTCCAAGTAGCAGCTTCTAGAATGTCTCTGGTAGGAACCCCTCTGAGAAAAGCTGCTGAAGTAGAGGTAGCCCTGGTGGAATGGGATCTGATCCCCTTGGGCCCAGGTTTACCATGGTGCAAGTAGCAGAAATGAATGCAATGGCTTATCCATTTAGAAATAGTCTGCCTTGATATAGCCTTCCCCTCTGATCTTGCAGCAAATGCCACGAGTAGTTGCTCAGACTTTCTTGGAGATTTTGTCCTGTTTAAGTAGAATCTTAGTTGTCTGTGTACATCCAATGAATGCAGAATCCGCTCCCCCTTGTTCTGTGGATTTGGGAAGAATGTTGGCAGGTGAATGGCCTGAGTAAGAGCCACACTGGATACCACCTTAGGCATAAAAGAAGGATTGGTCCTGAGGGCCACCCTGTCAGGGTAAAAAATAATGAAAGGCTCCACTGCCATGAGAGCCTGTAGTTCTGAAACCCTTCTAGCTGAAGTGACTGTCAAAAGAAAAGTTGTCTTCCAAGAAAGAAATTTTATATCCACAGTAGCTGCTGGTTCAAAAGGAGGAAGGGTGAGTTTTTCCAGCACAAAATTGAGGTCCCATGCAGGAGTAGGCGCTCTCCTGGGAGGCCTTAAATTTTTGGCCCCTCTGAGGTACTGTTTTAGCAGGGGGTGAGAAAAGAGGGGAGGCTCTGTGTTGTAATGAGCTGAAATGGCAGAGGCATGGATTTTTATTGAAGAAAAAGATAGGCCCTTGTCAAGCACCTCAGTTAAGTATTGTAAAATCTGAGGAATATTGGGCTTTGCTATGTCTATTCCTAAATCTCTTCCATTTAACAGCATAAGATTTTCTAGTACTAGGCCTTTTGGCTTCCAAAATGACATCCATCACAGGTTTACTGAGAGATGTGTTTGGTAAAATTAGTTGATTAGCCATGCTGCAAGATTCAGAGTTTGGAGCTCAGTGTGCAGAATTTGATAGTTCTGCTGAGACAACAGGTGAGGTGTTTGAGGCAGGTACAACGGAGGAAGGTGTGACATATTCCTTAGAAGTGGGTACCAGTGTTGGCGTGGCCAGTCTGGAGCAATTAGAATAATTTTTGGTTTTTCCTGTCTGACTTTTAGTAAGATCTTGGAGAGTAGAGGAAGAGGGGGAAAGACATAGACTGATAGGTTTTTCCATCTGAAGGATAGAGCATCCATAGGTTTTTCCAGCTGAAGGATAGAGCATCCACTTTCCATGCTTTTTTGTGATGAGCTCTTGTGCAGAATTTGTCCAACTGATAGTTTTGGGGAGAGGCAAATAGATCTATGTCTGGGCTTCCCCACTTTTGTGTTAACATGCTGAAGATTTGTGGATCCAGTTTCCATTCGTGTGGGTCCATATGATTTCTGCTTAGGTCATCTGCCAGAGTATTTTGCTTTCCTGGCAGGAATTGAGCTTGAAGATGTATTTGGTAAATCAAGGCTGTGTTCCACAAGGCCATGGATAGTCTGCAAAGGGGGTAGGAGTGGGTACCCCCCCCCTGCTTGTTTATGTACCACATAACTGTGGTGTTGTCCGTCTTTATCAGTAGTTGTCCTGGATGAAGTAAGTCCTTGAAGGCTGTCAGAGCATTCTGAACAGCTAACATTTCTTTCTGGTTGATATGTAGATGCATTTGGTTTGGGCTCCATTTGTCCTAAATGCATCTCCCTGCCAGGTGGGACCCCCAAGCATAGTCTGATGCATCTGTAGTTAGGGTTTGAGTGGCAGGAGGTAGAGTAAATGACAGTCCCTCGTTTTGGTGACATGTCTCTGCCCACCAAAGAAACTCCTGTTGCAGGCAGGGAATGAAAGGAATCATTGATTCCAGGCTGTGACAATGTTGACTCCATAAGCTTTTTAGGTACCCCTGATGTTTCCTCATATGCAGTCTCACATATGGAATTAGTAGAATGCAGGATTCCATGAACCCCAAAGTCTGCAGAATTTGTCTTGCAGACAGCTGGGTTTTTGTTGCCATTTGTTTGAAGTATGTTGTCAATTGCATTTGTTTGTCTGGCGTGAGGTAAGCCATCTGGGTAGTTGTATTCAAGCTTGCACCCAGTAATGTAATTATTTGTGAGGGTACCAGTTGTGACTTCTTTTCATTTACGGTGTACCCTAGGCATGCTAGAAGCCTTTTTACAAATGCCAGATGTTGAAGAAGAGTGTCCTTGTCCTCTGCCTGAATGAGACAATTGTCCAGATAAGGATAAATTTGAATGTTTCTTTGTCTGCAGAATGCAATCACTGGTGCCAGGCACTTTGTAAAACCCTGGGTGTAGTAGATAAGCCAAAGGGCAGTGCAGAGAATTGGTAATGCAAAAAGCCTGCTTTGAAGAGGAGGTATCTTCTGCAAGATTCCCTTATTGGAATATGCAGGTATGCCTATTTTAAGTCTCAAGTTACCAACCAGGCATTCTTACCTAGCATAGGCAGTAGCTGTTGTAAAGTCAGCATTTTGAATTTTGGAATGTCCAGGAACATGTTCAGAATTGATAAGTCCAGAACTGGACGCCATGATTTGTCTTTTCTGGGTATCAGGAAAAGTCTTGAATAAAATCCTTGTCCTTTTTCCTTTTCTGGTACCGGTTGAATAGCTCTCATATCCACGAGGGACATGACTTGTTTCTGGGCCTCTGCCCACTGGTTTGGTGGCAGATCTGGCCATCCGCTTGGAATTGGCAAAGGGTGGAAATGAAATCTGTACCCCTGGGATACTATGTTTAATACCCATTTGTCTTGCGTAATTAACTGCCAATTTTGGGCATGAAGTGCTAGTTTTCCCCCCAAGGGGGCTGCCAAAAGATAAGTGCTTGGAGATGGTACAGGAAAGTTATTGAGACTGCTTACTGTAGGGTTGTGCTTTGTTACCTCCAGATTTGGAGGTGGAGGCACCCGATTGCTTTGACCTGTAAGATCCCTGTGACTGATATTTGCAGCCTTTGGAGCACCTGGGTTTGCCCTGAGTGGCTCTGTTGGACACAGGAAAGGACCAGTTCTTAGTAGGCCAATGCCTACTGAACCATGGTGGCTGCACTTGCAAGAACTCTTTTACAGTTTGCATAAATTTAGCTTTGTCTTCCATTTTCTTTAAAACCTCTTCTGCCTTATTACCAAACAGACTATCATGCTGTAAAGGGGCATCCAACAATTTAGCTTTAACATGATCAGGCAGATTTTGCTTCTTGAGCCAGGCATGCCTTCTTATCACAGATCCAGTTACGGCGGCCCTGCAAGAGGCCTCCAAGGAATCAAAACCACATTGCAAAGTATGCTTTCCAACTTGTTCTGCTGATTGCAATAAATCCTGCAACTCTTTATTTTCCACACAATCAGAAATCAACATCATTTTCTGTTTCAGTAAGCCCATAACATGCTGTTGATATTTAAGCATATGAAACTGGCAGTTTAAAGCCCTGATTGCCAAGGTTGCAGACGTATAAACCTTCTTACCCCATCTATCCAGCGCCCTGGAATCTCTATCAGAAGGGGTAGGATTTTTGGCTGTAGAAGCCTTAACACCCTTGAGACCCTGAGAAATTGTCTCAGGATGAGCAGCAGGATTTTTGAAAAGAAATTTGTTGGAGTCAGGAATCTGGCTTACTAGGAGCCAGAGGCAGGGAATCAGGAGCCATGCTCGATTCTGAGAACACATCAACAATGTCTAATACAGGAGGTATTGCCAAAGGCCTATGCTGAGGAAGAAGAAAATCCCTAAGCCTATTTTTTGATTCTGAGAAGTCCTGACTCTTCTAGTGAAAATGTTCCCTTAAAGTATGCAAAGTCTCTCCAAAAGAGTAATCCTTAGGAGGAGATGCAGATGGGATGGATTCTTCTGCATCAGAGTCCTCATAAGGTGGGAATCAGAAGAAATGGAAACCTGATCTGAAGATTCATAATCAGTGCCTTGCCTAGGCCTGTTAGTGGGGGTGGGGGTGGGGGTGGGGGGGTTGGGAACCCCTGATCAAGGTAATTAAATCCTCAGCCATTTTGATCATTTGTTTTTTAGGCATAGGGGCCTGAGCACGTGGCTCAAGTGTCGGTTTTTTAGACATAGAAGTTGGTTTTGATCTTGTTTTTGATGATGGCGTCGGTTTACTATAGAAATGTTGAGGCCTGAAAACACCCTCAGAAGCCGGTGCCTGCTCAGCGGCTCCAGACCCATCCAAGGGAGAGACATCCGAGGGTTCAATACTTTGCGAATCTTGCGGAATACCGGACTCTGAATGGGTCTCAGTAGATGCCTACGACTCAAAGTTAGCAGGTATCAGGGGCTGCGAAAGTGCCTCACTGAGTACCAGCGAACTGGCGACTGGCTTAAGAAAAGCTTCGTCACCAGTTTTGGACCTCAATGGTCTATCTCTGTCTTTTTCCTTGTGTTTTTTGTGAACTCCGGTAGTCAGATTGCTAACTGATGACATTTCAGGATAATTAAATCTTGAACCAAAATATTTAGAAGCAAAGATATACCAACGCTCAATAGTGCGTTGGTTAAATTTAGCACAAAACCAACAACAAGCCACGTTGTGATCAGGGCCTAGGCAAGGAATACAGTACAAATGAAAATCCTTATGAGGTATTTGCTTCCCACAAGTAAGGCAATTATTAACTTTTACTGACATCGGTAAGGAGCAAGAAAAAGTTTCCCCAACAGGGTACTTAGCTTTAGCTTGAAGACTTCGGTTCTGAAACTCGAAAACGAAAATTTCAGGAGTCAGCCGACCGGCACTTGCGAACTGCTTCTGCTTCGGGCACCGCTCGGCAAGAAAGACTGATTAAAATGGCGTCGGCTGCATGTTTTATACTCCTAAAGACCTGACGTCATGGAAGAGGAGACAGCAACCGACGCAGGACCCAAGACTTTGTTATTCAGACCGACTGAGGGCAACCTGCCAGCAGATTACCCAAATGTAATGACTGCAACAGTGAAACACGAAGAACATCCTGTTAACAGCTCATACATTAATCTCCAGCATCAACTGTCAGGCACTCTTTAAAAGAAATCTGTACTAAAGAAAAACAGTAAAATAAATGTACTGTATACAATAAATGTGTAAACTGTAAGGTATGCAGTCACTTCACATGGTCAGCAGATAAAAATCTTTAAGACAGAGGAGGATACGTTTTTACTGATCATGACACCAATGTCAGTAAAGTTGGCCCTTAAGCATTATTACTTACTCTTGGATGCCATGCTGCCTTTTGGTAGTAGAGGGTTTTACTTGTGAGCTTAACTGAGTCAGATGCGTCCAAATAAAATTGTATACTGTTTTATGCATGTACGTATTTAATTATTTATCACTCTGTTAACTGGGGAAGAACACTGATCCACATGGACCATTCTGAAGCTGAGCAAAGGTGATCACCAAAGCAAATTAAATTCAGGTTCATGTAATGCAAAAAAGCACTGTTACAGACTGCAAACAAACTGCACAATTAGTACTTTACATTGCTGGGCGGCCACGGTGGTGCAGCAGTTAGCGTTGCCGCCTCACAGCAAGAGGATCTTCGGTTTAATCCTTGGCTGGGGTGCCTTCTGTGTGGAGTCTGCCTGTCCTCCCTGTGGTCACATGGGTTTCCTCCCTGTGCTCCGATTTCCTCCCACATCCCAAAGACATGCTGTAGATGGATTGGACACTCTAACTTGGCCTAGGAATGTGTGCGTGTGTGTGCCTTCTGTGGAAGGGTGGGTGCCGGGCTGGCAACCCGACACCGTAAAACTCCTCTGCCAATCATGAGAGGACAGGTGATCCAGTGTGGCGACCCCTAACCGGGAAAATGCCGAAAGAAGAAGAAGTACTTTACATTGCTGGTTAGTCATTACATATTAGTTTTTGTCTTACTTATGTGTTAACTGGATAAACCAATACACAACTGTTCTTTTTCAGAGGCAACCCGAGAGCACTGTGTGGTTAAATTACTTGCTAAGAGTCACAGAGTAGATAAATGAAAGTGAAAGGAATCAAACCCTGCACTCTGGGCATTGGAAGCAGCTCATTAACAGCTCAGAACGTTATTCCTCTGCACCAGTATTAATTACAATGTTCAATGAAGGTTTGGATGGAAGGGATAAGGAGAAAAGTGGGAGAAGAAGGATGGATGGACAAGTGATAAGGTTAAGGATGGAGGAGACAGAGGGAGATCAAGAGGAGGAGGAGGGGGGAGCATGGTGGAGGAGAGTAATAAGAAGTCAGAAATGGGTGAAGGCAATTAAATTATTTTTAACTGTGTCACTTCTCCTTCACTGTTCAGTCTCCAGAAAAAAGAAAAAGAAAGCAAAGAAAATGTAGTACAGATAATGTGGTTGTATAAACATAAAATAATGAAGTCAGAGGAAAGCTTTTCCAACAAATACAGCTGATGTACTGTTATTTTAAGACAGATCAACACTGTTCTGGGAAATTAAATCAGTGTCAGTTTCTAGTCTGACATACTGTGTTATAACTATGTAAATACAAGCAAAGTGCACCTAAAAGTATTACCTGACTCCTTCTTCAGTAAAAGGTCTTGGACCACAGATGCAAATAAATGGTTTGAACTCTCCAGGCGGCCTGGTTAAAATTTCAGACAAAAGCTGCAATGAAATTCTTCCAAACTTCCCATTCCAGCCATCTGAGGGCTCAGAAAGAATAAATTCTGTAGAGAACCTGAAATACAATAATTTTAAACAGCTATTACTACATGAAACATTTTCTAAGCAATCAAGAACTATGCACTGAAATTTAAATATGTAAACTCTTGTATGTAGGAAACGTTTTGCCATATCAAAACAAAGCAAGGATAATGGAGACACAGGGCAGGCATTTATTTTTGTAATGACATTTCAGGAATGAAAATTAAAAAATAATGCTTCAAATTGAATGAGTATAAGTATATTAGCAAGCAGGCTACACACTTACTTGTGAGGCCAGAACAATGAAGAAGCAGTTTCAGATCAAGAAACCTCATCACTTTGCAGTATCATAACTGGAAAAATAAGTTATGTACTTACCATTTCACATTATCAGTGAGAAGACCTTGTACAATGCACAACAACTGGGATTTCCTATTCTGATAAACTCAGCTTGGCAAATGTCAGAAATCTCTTTAGCTCTCAAGCACAAAGGTGTGCACACCTCTGGCCAACACACGTCATGACAACATGTGACAGACAAAGGAGGGTGTGCTTAACTGCTTCTTTCCCCAGTCTAACCTCCACACACCTGTCAGCCAACCCAGAAAGTGGAGGAAAAAAGAAAAAAAGGGGAAAAAAATGCATCCATCTTCATCTGCAGAAATTTGATGGGTAGGCTGTACAGAGATGGTGTGTGTGGGGCATTTAAAAGGCTTTTTGTAGGATTGGTTAATAAATGCATGTATCTGTTATATATGATTCTGACCCATTCCATGGAAGGTGACTGCTGGAAAGAATTCAAAGCAGCAAAAACTGGAACAGAAGGAAGACAAAAAATGCCTGGTACACACAAGGTCAGGTCCTGATGCACCAAAATGTCAAACGGGTCCTCCTGAGTCTTGGAATCAAACTACAAGCAGTAAAACTGAACACATGAAATAACCAATGGCAGTGGCATAATTATCCTCAATATGAACATTTTGAAACAACTCAAAGTCCACTGGCTTATTCACTTTTCATTGAACGTATAAGGCTATCAGAGTAATATCCTGTTCTACGGTGTACTGCCAGACCTGCATCACCTCTGTACAAACAGTGCATGAATACCACCAGCCTTGCCTGTTCAATACCACAATGCAGTCTGGCTGCATGGAAGAACTCCAGTACAAACTACTACCATGGCAAAATATTCTAGGTGCAAAGGCTATGAAAATGCCACAGTGAGTGGGTCACAGATCTAGCCATTGCTTTTAATTTGTAGTTTAGGAACTAAAAAAATCGCATGTAATATTGATAAGTGGGTGACCGTGTTTGGTTTGCGGGATTAAAATTAGTGCCAGCACTATTCAAAAAGTCTGACTGACAACAGATAAAACATATCCTTCACTCCACTGTCAAGAGGTGCTGTCCAAAAATACAGCTTTCTCTGAAATGCATTTACTAACTGATTACTGCTTGTAATAACCAAACTATGAGGTCTTTGCATTAAATGCCCTTCCTACTCGTACTGAGTCTTAAAGACCAGCAGCAAAAGAAAATTCCGGGGCATTTCCATAATTTCAAATGTCTGCTTCACATTTTTTCACAGCTGTGCCAGCATACTTCTGAATGAAGCAGAAATGTGTCATGTCTCATTTCCATGTAAAAACTTCAAAATATAAAGCTGTAACTGTGCATTCAATTGTCTAGGGTCTGGCTTTAATATTTAACAAAGCTCATCATTTTCATAATGCTGATGAGTACATCATGCCATTTTGTTTTTATTACAAGTGCTTGAAGACGAATAACACAGTGCCATGCCTTAACATTGGAGATCACCTCTTTTATTCTACTGTTCTATAGCATTTCCTAATCATCCAAAACAGCCTAGAAGAAGGCAGGAAACACACCAGCAAAGGTTCCACTGTTTAATTCCACCAAGTAAGACACGAACATATAAAAACTGCAGATTAACGCTCTTGACAAAATTGCGTTTTCGTCTCCAATGACAAAGACTTCATCAGATAATGCCTTTTGTTATCAGCAGTGAACATACACATTAAGGTCCTTTTTGCCTTCAGCACATCGAGGTCCTTCTTGACTTCAGCTTTAATGGCACAATACGGGAGCTCACAACATCAGGGACTGAAGCTGCTTAGAGAAAGCTGCTTTTTCTCTAAGCAGCTTCAGTCCCTGATGTTGTGAGCTCCCGTATTGTGCCATTAAAGCTGAAGTCAAGAAGGACCTCGATGTGCTGAAGGCAAAAAGGACCTTAATGTGTATGTTCACTGCTGATAACAAAAGGCATTATCTGATGAAGTCTTTGTCATTGGAGACGAAAACGCAATTTTGTCAAGAGCGTTAATCTGCAGTTTTTATATGTTCGTGTCTTACTTGGTGGAATTAAACAGTGGAACCTTTGCTGGTGTGTTTCCTGCCTTCTTCTAGGCTGTTTTGGATTTTTTTCTTGGTTATTGGTCGTTTTTCTACACTTACTGATTTCCTAATCATGCCAACTGCACTGTCTATACCTTTGCCAACACAGCCAATTCAGTCTCATTTTCAGTTGTAAATCTATCCATAGAAAATGGAATGCCTAGTCTAAGCAAGCTGCACATCCCATTTTTTGAAACTTAACTGTTAGTAACAGTCCCTCAGGCTGAGATTGAAACAGATCCAATGGGATCAGTACTTTGCCGCAGTTGACAAAATCAAAAGAAAATAAAACCACCCACTGACAGAAAAAGACATCTTTTGAGGGCGATGTTCACTTTTGCTACAGTAAAGTAACTCCTATAATCAACAGACTCTGCCAAGCAAAGTAGACCCATTGCTCTCACTAAAATAAAAAATATACAACTTATATGTAGTTTTACTGCTATGCAAACTGTTCCTACTGAAAAATGTATGCATGTCTTATACATGACATTCTGTAGTAGTCTTACTACTATGTACTGACAAAAACTGATGCTGATTATTTTTAGTGGGTCATGACAGCATTCTAAAGGGTCTTTTGCTACAGTAAAGTAACTCCTATAATCAACAGACTCTGCCAAGCAAAGTAGACCCATTGCTCTCACTAAAATAAAAATATACAACTTATATGTAGTTTTACTGCTATGCAAACTGTTCCTACTGAAAAATGTATGCATGTCTTATACATGACATTCTGTAGTGGTCTTACTACTATGTACTGACAAAAACTGATGCTGATTATTTTTAGTGGGTCATGACAGCATTCTAAAGGGTCTACATTATATCAACAAAGATTTAGTTTGCTGAAGACCTAAACGTCGACCCCTTAACGTCAAAAGCTACAAAGGGCGAACGGCCAATTACATCAATTTTTTTACAGGGAAAAAATTTGCTTGTCCGTCATCGGGAATTTGCCCTTTTCCCCAATGTAGAGCTTTCTCGAAGTTGGTATATCTGGGGGTGTGGGGGTGAAGCCCCTCATTTGATTAGGGCTTGAAATGATGTTTTGTTTTCCGCTGGCCAAGCACATTTTTTACATTATAAAAAAAAGTAATGTAATTGGCCGCTCGTGGTTTGTAGCTTCTGAAGTTTACGGGTCAATGTTTAGGTGCTCGACAACCTAAACATCCGTTAATATACTATAAACCCCATTCTAAATGTTTTAGGCTGGGCAGAGGAACAGAAAATCTTGGTAAT
This sequence comes from Protopterus annectens, assembly GCF_019279795.1. Lineage (NCBI taxonomy): Eukaryota > Metazoa > Chordata > Ceratodontiformes > Protopteridae > Protopterus > Protopterus annectens. The sequence goes on along the minus strand of NC_056725.1, from coordinate 1,261,595,170 downwards.
GACTGCTACATGTAAAAGAGCACTGATCTGAAATAAAACGTGTGCTATATTTAGGAAAAGGAGAGTGCAACAGCTGTTTTCCTATATGTATGGTCTTTCTTCCAGTCTTTTAAGCACCTTCTGTGAGGGAAGGCCAAAGTAATGATCTTTGCCCAAAGGAGCATCATGGAGCTTCCCTCTGACATCATCTGGCAAAGGCTGTATATCCTAGTCTATGCACACCTTTTTAATCACTGTACCAGATGCTGACAATTAATACAGACATTTATAGGACCACTAACACATTTAACTGCTTACTGACTGTGATAGTGGCGGGCAGTCCAAGAAATCTTTGCTTCATGTTTTAATCTTGGCTATCTCCTCTATTATGTCTTACATTTGGCTAAGAAGGTAACCATTTGAAAGGACAGGACCCAGTAGAGTGAGTCCCGAAATACAGAGACTGAATGGCTGAAAAAAATGGACTTACATACAATAAGTCTAAGATGGCCATTTCTCAGAATATTCCCTTTTCTCCAAGGCATGGCAATCTTGCAGTTAGTACATAAAAGTTCAGTATGTATGGGGAATTCCCTCCCTGTAAAAAAGAAGTTTACAAGTGAACAGCAATGCCTCAGATTTGCTCTTATCTTCCAGTTTCAATCTTTTTTTTTTTTGGTGTGTTGGCAGTCAGCATTTCAGTGCCGACATTTCAGTAGAGAGTCTTCTAAGAATATTAGCCAAATATTGAAGCATATTGGTTTGGAGATTTAACATCATTATTCCCCTAGATGAATTATACATATACTTTCTCCCAAACCTGTCAGGGTTGTGACTTGTCTTTATCATTTGGAAAAGAGTTTTTAATTGGCACCGGTTCCAGTGAAATTACCAAAGGATCTGCAACAGCTTTTTTACATAAGTATTTGAAATTTTCATCAACATTGCAAAACCTATCTGGTCTCTTGGGAGCCAGAGGCTATGAGTCAGTTTCCAGTTGGGCATTATTAAAGGTATCTTCAAATATTTCACAAACCAAAGGAATGGCTGTGGGTTTAGGCTTCTCATTGCCCAGCAATTCTAAATACCTTTTGCATGTATCTAAAAAATCTTTTGCCAACCACATTAAAAATGCTCTCAAATTAAACAGAGTCATTGAAAAGAACAAGTCTTTAAAGAAAGAATCCAAATAAAGTGTCTCTCCATCTCCACATATCCTAGTGGAGAATATAGCTGAATGGATTAAGCAAAATCCTCTTTTTCCTCATTGTCCGAGTCAGATGACCACTGCAGAGAAAATTTGCTTAGTAGGAGATGATGTACTAGAAGACAAAGGCTCTCCTAGTTATGATGCTGGACAATGTTTCCTCGGACATGCTGCTTAGACATACTCTTTAAGCTAGTATAAAAAGAAAGGGCTATGGTCAAGACAGGTGCTGGAGGGGGCAGGTACTTCTTGAATGGGGATTTGTCTCACACTTTATAAGGACACTGGCTTATTCTTTTTGAAAGAGTGCCATATTCATTGCCCCCTTGGCAAAGTATTGTGCACTTGGGTAAAAAAAATGGATGGAGATATCAAGGTAGGGAGAGCATTCCTTAGTGGTATGTACTTATATACTGGAGATCTGTGGATACCCAGGAACTGGTATTAGTAAATGACTCAGCAAAAATTTATGTTAAGGCCTGAAGAGGCTGTCAGACTCCTACCCTATTGTCAGCTTCCAGAGTGGCACAGGCAGTCAAACTGTCATAAAAATAGAAAGATCACATGCTGGTGATGGAAGGTGGGCAAGGGTGTGCATCACTGATATCACTAAGGCCTCAGCTCTCTGCCTGTGGAATTCCTCAGGACAAACTTTTTAGTCTTTTTCATTCTGTCATGGCAATTTGTTTTACACTTGCCAGAACAATTAAAAACAGGTTCACCTGAGGGAGAAGGGCTAGACATCCCTTGGCCAAAGACATACAATAAGAAAATGAGACAAAAATTTGGCACACATATTGCACTATACTGCTGATCATTAGTTGACCCTGGTGTTTCTCCTTGTTCACTGGGTCGACCTATACTTCTACTTTGACTCCCTCAAAATCCCTTCATGGGGGGGGGGGGTCAGCATCAAGTAGACTTTGGAATCCCAGCACAGTGTCATAGCATAGCTATGAGTTATCTCTGTTTAACCCCTACCCATTGCATGCCCATCAACATTCAAAGGATGGGACATCCAATGGGTGTCTGTGCTGAACTGCCCCTCACTTCTGCAAATGGCTGGTGTCAGGAGGCCACCTTGCCCATTTTCATCAGCAATGTATGGTTGCTTCTCCAGTCCTCATCACTGAAATCATGCCATATTATCTGTCCTGGACATACATCCCTCCTTGGGTCTATATTAGATCACCGAACGCTTAAAAAGTGAATGGTGATTAATCGACCCTATATAAGTGAAAGCTTACAATTTCGAACTGTCAGAACAGCGATTTCTTTCCTACGGAAAAAAAATCGCTGTTCCAACACAAAAAAAACAAAAAACACTTGAAACATTACATTCAGTGGGGGGCTTCACCCCCACCCCCCCTACTTAAATATACCAAATCCGAGACCACACTACAGTGCCAAAAACGGCAAGGTAAAGAAGCGGCCAAGCGAAAGATTTCCCAGGGAAAGAATTCGCTTAAAAGCCACTTTGATATTTTGCCGTTTCAGGCTTTTGAGTTCGACCAATTGAAAGAATGCGTCTTCGGTCTTCTAATAGGGAACCCCCTCCTTCCTCCTTGGTTGGGGACACACATTTTGCAGTGCCTCAGATGTCTCAGCAGATAACCAAACCCAGGCTGCCTGGGCCACAGTTAGGACTTTAACTTAAACATTTCAGGCAGGAAGTAAATATCTTCAAATGCCAAAGATCTATAGATCCAACCTCTTCCCCTGTCACCAACCAAACCTCTCAAGGCTGACTCTTAGCCTCTGACTTTCTCAAGGAATTCAGCAACCTCCCTAGTATGGCAACCTCTACCCCCTCTCCCCAAATCATCCAGCCTTCATCATTTTATCCTTCTCTTCTATTTTAAGAAAGTTAAACACAAAGACCTTGATTCCCTACTACAAAAGATACTCCTTGATGCAACCCCCTGGTGCAGAGAACCTACTCCATTGGTTTATATCAGTCTGCAAAGACTTCCTTACCACATCTCTTCTCTATGTTAAAATCTCTGCTTAGCTCAAAAACACAATGACAGACATATGGAAAAACTACTCTTGTCAAAACCCTTCCCACACACAGCCTCAGCCAGAAAATTCCTCCCACTTCTGCCCTATCTCCATCCTGCCTGCACTTGGGAAAATTCTTGAAAAACGAATCTAAACCAACTATCCACTTACATCCAATAGTATCACCTCTTCACTCTTAAACAGCATGGAGTCTTGGCTTGTCGGAGCACAATAACAGCACTATAGTCACTTACAGCGGAGTTCCTTCTCAATATGAATAAAGGAAACCTTTCAGGACCTCTCTTCATTGATCTTACCAAAGCTTTTAATCTTATTGACCACTTTCTGCTACTTCACTCCCTCCAAGAAATTGGAGTTAGCCCCAACACAATCATTAGAGTCCAACATTTGTTAGCAAACAGGTATTTCTGATTCAGAACAGGCTCACCCCTATCATCTCTGGCATCCCTTACCAAAGGAGTTCCCCGGGGATCCATACCTGCTCCACTATTGTTTTCAATCTTTATTAGCAAACTACTCTGATTCTCTAACCTTCCTATCACTCTTTATGCAGATAACATGGATAATCTTTGATCTAGTCCCTTACATTCATCTATTCAAACCGGGTGCCTATTACCTGATCGAATGTTTAGGTTAGCGAATACCTAAATGTCGATCTGGTAAAAGTGAAAGCAATATAACGCGAACGGCCAATTTAACACAGGGGAAAGAATTCCCTTGGTCGTTATGCAAATTTCGCCCCTTTCCCCACTGTAGAGCGATCTCAAAGTTGGTACATTTAGTTGGGGGTGGGGAGCACAGCCCCCCACATGGGGGAGTGTGGGGGGCAAAGCCCCCCACTTCATTTTGATTTAAGTTTTTTTTTTTGCAACTGAGGGAATTCATTACCTAGGTTAAATCGTCCGTTTGCTGTTTTAATTTTTCGATATTACCAGGTCGTCATTTAGGTATTCGCTAATCTAAACATTTGACCGGGTAATATAGACTCATTCAAACCTATCTTCAGTCTGATCTCCACTCCCTAAACCTCTCCAAACCAAAAAGTATGACATTTGGAACCTTACAGACACTGAAAAAAAATCCTAAAAATCTCAACATAGAAGATCTCAATGGCTACCCAGTAGAAACAACCATGGCTAGACCAGTCATTTAACTTCAAAAGCCACATTGAAAATGCAATGATCTTGTATTCTGGTCTTGGAAAATATAACTCTTTCTAACCAAACAAGCTACAGCTGGAGTAGGCAAAAGAGTCATCCTTGCTCACCTTCAGTACAGGCTCCCTATCATAGCCAAGGCCTCTAAAAAAAAAAACTAATCCACTCTACGTTCCACTGAAAACAAAATCTGCTTATTCATTTCCAATTTCCTCCTCAGGAACACCAGAGCTAAACCACTCCAAAGCTAAATGGCTATCAGTCTCCTACAGAGTCAAGCTATTCCTAGGATTTCTTCTTTTCAAACTACTTTAATCAGGTGCCTGCCCACCATTTGCAGCCAAACTCCATAATAAACCCCCACAGCCACTTTTAATTAACTCCCTCACTCCACCAAAATGCACTGTACTGACCATTGCTCCGCCATTATTCACACAAACTGTGGCAATCCCTCTCCCTTAACCTAAAAGAATTTTCCTCTTTCCTCACATTCAAAGCACAACTCAAAAGATTCCTTGAAAAATCTGGCTATATTGTGCTTTTCCACTAGACACAACCTTCTCGTCTTTATTACTACAATTAATTCACATTTGCTTTTCTACTCTCTTAATATTAACATATTATTTACTTGTCTACGGGATTATCTACCTTCTGTGATTACTCTATGTGTATTTTTTCACCCGGGCTGTGCCTGCAAATGGTCTGTTGTTATCAGTGTACTACCCTGGTAAAATACATACATACATACATACATAAATAAATAAACAAATAAAATAATGCATTAGCTAAGGCTGCTCTTCACCCTGGAGTTAAGGTATGAGTTTTATGTCATAAGGCCCAAAGCCTTTTGTGGCTATCCAGCATGGTGTTGCTAATGTGGTCTGAAAAAGTGAATTATTAATTGTCATACATAGGTGTTTGCATATTGTTTGAATTATAGCATTGTTTGGGATGATAGGTGTACTAGTAGATTTGAGTTCTTGAGGCCAAAGATCGTAAGCTTTGTTTTTTTTCTCATTAAATATTAGTTTAGAAGCTCAGAGCCTTGTTATTAGTGTGTTAATTGGCTGTTGCATGCTTGAGATGAATTCAGTTACAGCAGGAGCACTGCAGATGATTGTAGTCTCAGCAGTATATTGTAGTAATTTTAGGCAATTGATACGGTTGCAGACATCATTAATAAAGATAATGAAAAGCAATAGGCTGGGTATACTACCATGAGGTACATCGACATTTATATGGGCTCCGTGAGACGCAGATAAGGTCCAGCATACTATCTGACTGCTGTTTGTTAGGTCAATTTGAAAACAGTCAATAACAGTAAGTTAGCAAATTAAATTGGATAGCCTTTGTAGGAGTAAGGTATGACCGATTAAATCAAGAAGTGTACGAAAACAGCTATCATCAGTTTTCCTGCATTACACTGCGAAGCAATATAATCAGTTAACTCAGCTAGTAGGGTTTGAATGCTATGGCCTGGATGAACTCTGCTGGGGTACTGTTGTCTGTTGTAAGTTTTAAGCAGTGAACTGGAGAGGTAGGCTTGTGCTGCTGACTGCCAGCTTGCTTACATCGAGGTGGGAGGGAAGGGTTTTTTACAACACTGTACTGTTCTCTAGCATAGGTTGGAAAGCAGCATTACGGTCAAGCACGTGAGAGCGCTGAGGGGAAGACTGACTTTAACTAATCATGGGCAGTGATGCCCATGGATATGATGTTGTATCACTGTACACTTGCCACTTAGGGGAACATAATGACATATAAAAAATCCCTGTGAGCACTGATTGAGATACCTCCATTTTTTTCTCCCTTCCCTCATGCAGGCAGATAACTGCTCCACCAAATGTGATCCTAGTCTGGCAGCCCAGGTCCAGGAGGAAAAGATAGTCAGTCAAGGTGGGGTAGGGATGTAATACAGGCACTGGCATTAACTGGTAGTCATTCTGATTAAGGGTCCAAGAAAAAGAAAACAACTTAAAAAAGGCAGTGCAAAGTAGTGTTGTTAGTGTTACATGTGGCTGCAGTCAGCTGGAGCAATAATACTGTGACTGACAAGTCAAGCTTTGATACATACAAGTAGATCCAAAACACAATCACTGATGTAGAAATGTAATTAAATAAAAGCACCAAGCTCAGCCAATAGTTTATATAAGTGTAAAACTTGCTCTTAATTTTGGATTCACTTTATAATCCCAAAAGCCTGAAATATCGAATTTCAGAATTTCGAGGTCATAAAGCCGAAACCTTACAATTCCGAAATCACAGAAGCGCGAATTTTAAAATCGCAAACACTACACTAACCATACATCACACGCACGCACACACACACACACACACACACACACACACACACACACACACACACACACACACACACACACACACACACACACACACACACACACTCACAGCTTCCCCAACACACAAACACTCAAGCCTACACTACATGCAAGCAGGGGGGCAAGCCCCCTGCACCCCCCTACTTAAATATACTAACTCCACGATCGCACTACACAGGCAAACACACAAAAACACCACCATACAAGCTACATTCCCCTCACACATGCAAATCACAGTAACCAAACACACTGACACACACTAAAGCCCCTAACCAAAACCTTTAAACATAAATACATACCTGAACTTCCAGCTATCCCTTCACACAGCACAACACCAGAAGCGCTACTTCAAAATCTCCGTACTTCGGAATTTTGAAATTTGCACTTCTGGGGTTTCGAACTTTTGTGCTTTCAGCTTTATAATCTTGGGGTTCGGTATTTCAAAATTTCAGGATTATAAAGTGTTTTCCTTAATTTTATATATTTATTTCCAATTAAAGGCCATCTATTCAGAAAGCTTTCACTTAAAATCATTTTCATTCAATCAAGTCAAAGCTACTCTACCCATTTGCATCTTAATCCACGAAAAAAAAAAAAGATTTACGAAACTCATACCCTTCCCATAAATGTCACATTTAAAAAAAAAAAAAGCATGATGTTTTTTCTGTGGTAGTATTTATTTCTGCAGTCACTTTATAGTTAGAATGTTTAGTGAGTCCCTACAGCTGTAAAGCTTCTTTAGGCCTAAGCTCTCACACTACTGTCTGCAGCATGGCCAAATCTGCCATCACCCCAACTCAGCATGACAAATTTTGAACTTACTTCACAGTCTACAGAAAGTTTGAGGCAGGCAAGGAGTAACAAAATGCAAGTGAATCTTCATGTTGCAACTATAACTTAAAAGCAAGCACCACGTTTAGTCAATAATTCATCCACTCTTAGAGCTTATACTTAAATTCAGTATCTGTTTGTAGCTAAATGTCATCTATTCATAAAGCCTTCAGTTAAAATCAGGTGTGTTCGGCCAAAGCTACTCTACTCATGCACAGCTTTGTCTTTTCCTACAAATTTTACATTTGCAGAGTGATGCATGACTAACTTGCATCCTGCACTCAGTTGCTTTATTTGTGGTCCAGTGAATTTTTTGCTTCTGATACCTGTGATGATGTGAGGTAGTGCCAGCTATGCCAGACAGGTAATAAATGCCAGCATAACTAGCTGGAGTTTTGTAGAGAATGTTATGTCATTTGGATATCAAACTAATTTGTACAGATGCTTGCGTTAAAACATATTTGTAAAGTTGCTTGTGTTAAAAATATATCACAATGGGGCCTGCTGGACAGAAAATAAATATACATGTAGGTCAGACTGTATTGTAACTGATGAAAATTATATATGATAACAGAGGATGTCTGAAATTAAATGACTTGGTTTAGGCCATAATGATTTTATCTCACAGGCCTGAATGCAGCAGAGATGCAATGTTTAAGCTGGGATCCTGCTCTTAGTGCCCTTAGTGGTAAACTAATTGCTACCCTGGGGTGCCAGAGAATGCCTGGTTAGACTATGCAGGAACAATGAAAGTACTGGAATTGTTTTACAGCCTCCAGATGCTGGAATAGGTCTTAGCAGGGTTTTGGGTGTGTACTGTGACACATCTGTTATAGATCCTGGCTCAATTTCCTGTGTGTGTGTGTGGGGGGGGGGGGGTACTGTGGGAACCACAGAATCAGGTGACCAGATGTGATGTCATTCTGTAGCCAGCTCTAAAATTGTATTTAGACACCAGTGAGGGATATGACAGATAACACTCAGCACTCTGTTTTGGAACTGACAAGACCACTCACCCACTTCATCTTGTCTTGTTTTAGTAAATAACCAGGGAACAGTAATCCTTCAGTGAGTTAGGAAAATACAGTGAGACTAGTTAGATATTGTTTTTCTGTACCTGTCTGAGTCTTTCCATCTGTGTTCTTTTTTATACTTCCTGTGAATTTAAACTCTGCTGTTTATTGCAAATAGCTATTCAGTATTTTCATGTTTTCTACTTGCTTACTATTAAATATATCTAAACCTTTCATTGTGTCTGGTCTTTTAGAAAATAGTTTAACCTTTGACAGCAATTGCATTTAATTGGCAGCACTGTGGCTTGAAAGTCTTGCTGCTTGGTTAACACTACCAATTGTATAAACTAAGAGTAATCGGGTACACTAGTAAGACCTTTAAAGTAGCTGGCTGGTGGCAGTGAATGTAACTTATAGTCTAGGTGGAGGTGGAATAGCAGGTAAATCTGTGCCAACCTTTCCCGTGTGTGTGTGTGTGTGTGTGTGTGAGAAAATCAAATCTCAAAGTGTGTGTGTGTGTCAGCTACGTGGAACAGGGACACAGACCACTGATTTCTGCAGTGAGAAAGGTGGAGTCTTATTTGTGGCCTGGAGAGGAAAACCCAGCCCCTGGACTGGAGTTTGCTCTTAAGGGAAATTGTGTTTGGTGCAGAGATCTGCATCTGAAAACACCACGTGTATCCATTTTTGTTCTAAGTGAGCATTCCCCACTGGTGTCAGTGGTGAAGATTGAGGCTCCTTGATTACTGGCCCAGAGGAGGATGTCACAATACCATTATGCATTAATGTCATCTCTGTTTCAAACAAGTACAATGAAAACTGGATATGTCCTTTTCCTGTTATCATTCCTTAATAAGGATACTTTATTAGAAGTTCTGTGCATTTGTCCCTTCACACTCAAGTACTGCTTCACAACCATTAATCTTGGAGCATCCAAAGCATTAAAAGTTACTGCAAGCACAAGAGTCTCTTACATTACAGGCAGCTGTCAAGAAATGGCATTTGCATCCTACTTCCTTTTAGAGCTATCCTGGATGGTGAACAACTCTCAACCTCTTTAGCAATCATTATTTTTAATGATTCAGTTTATTGTACACTACTTTTAGGACATCTGAAAGAAGACTATGTATGTGAAAGTACAAGATGCATTTCAAAGCCACATAATATTAGAATGAACAATGTGGTAGCAAGACAGCTTTTCCCATATCAAGTAAAAGCTAGAGTTCTTCAGGTGCTGTTTTTCATTAGACAAATAGATAACATATTCCTCATCTAAGGAGAAGACAGTTCTATTATGGTTAATGCAAACAATCCAACGGGTGAGTCTATTCTAGTTAATGAAAACAATCCAAAACCCTGATCAACATCTATTAGTTGGGTGATGTAAATAGAAAACAAATACTAGCACGTTATGGAAAAGATCTCTGGGACACTAGTATTTTGCAGCTAGGGGAAAATAATCAAGTATTACTGAAGCATTTTTTTCTTTTCTCTCACCAACAAAAAGCAATAACATATATAAGCCATGATGTTTGGATCTGGTATGCTTCTAGGCAGGATCTTTTACATAGATAGGGTGCCACATTTTTCGATGTCCAAAGTAAGACATTTCTTACAGAAACATTTTTTTGCAGAAAAACCTATGTGCTTAACTAACACGAAAAACTTGTTTATACTTCATTACAAATAAACACATTTAATTAATATGGCAAAAATATTAGCTTCATATTTCTTTAATTTATTTTTCAGTTTAAGTTTTACTACTGCAACTCCTTAGTTCAATGAATTAAACCAGGAAGGTATAATTGTGTAAATTAAAAGTTAAGTAGTCAATATAACTAGGAAACTGTGTTATCCATTTTCATTCTTCCTCAATGAATGTGTTACAGAGCCAATCCTCCGATCCGACTCAGCCGCATACTACAGACTTTGGAGCTCTTCCCTCTACCCATCTCCAATACCTCAGATTAAGTTTGCTGTCATAAAGCATCTATTAAGTAATAAAAGAGGAGTATAGATATTAGAGTAGGGCTCAAACCCGGAATTACATGTTCCAACAAAAAAAACATCAGGTCACTCCAGAAGATGAAGAATGAAAATGGACAACATAGATGCCTAGTTATGGTGAGTACATAACTTTTTAATCAGATGCTGTCCTTTTCATTCTTCCTCAATGAATGGGACAGAGTTCCCAGCCACGTAAATTTTGGGTGGCCCTTATGGAAGGATATTCCAAAGAACTGCTGAACCAAAGGTAGCTCTGCTTCTGGAAATTAAGTCCAATTTGGAATAAATAACAAAGGTAAGAGCACCATGGACCATCTGACTGCTGCAAAAACATCATCAATAGAAGTCCTTCACCAAAAAGCAGATGAAGTGGCCATGGATCTACTTGAATGAGCTTTAGGTGTTCTTGGCAGAGAAAGGCCCTGTTGGAAATAAATCCAGTAGTGTGGCTAGTTATCCATTTTGCCAACAAAACTTTAGAAACTGGAGAACCAAGCTGACCAGGTGAAAAGGAGACAAACAGTTGGCCTGTTTTTCTGAACTCTTTTGTTCTGTGTAAATAGAAAAGTAATTGTCTATGTACATCCAGAAGATGTAGCATGTATTCTCCTTCATTTGAAATATTTGGAAATAAGACTGGTAAATGAATGACTTGGTTAATATTAGATTCAGAAGCCACTTTAGGTAAGGAAAAAGGGCTGGTTCATAAGGTAACACTGCCTTTATGAAAAACAATGTAAGGAGCCTTAGATGAAACAGTCTGGAGTTCAGAAATCCTTTTAGCTGAAGTAACAGCCACTAAAAAGCCTGTTTTCCATGACAAATACTTTGTCAGTTTTTCTGAAAATTCAGAGGTTTTTTTAAGCCAAACTTTACAGAACCAATTTTTAATCTCAGGGAGGTGATGATGGGTCCTTTATTGGAGGTCTAAGTAGGAAGGTGCCTTTTAAGAATGCCTTACATACCTTGGAAGCAGCCAAACAATACTTTTTGTCCCCTGAATTAAAAGTTGATATGGCTACCAATTGTACTTTGATCATGGAAAAACTAGTACCTTCTTTAAAGAGAGAAGCTAGAAAGTCTAGCACAGCAGAGATAGGAGCAGTAAAAGGATCAATATTGTTTCTCACTGGCCAAAATGAAAATCTTTTCTATTTTCTCTTGTAAATCCTTTTGGTGGGGTCTTTTTTGTGAGGATAACAGCATGGCATGTACTTGGGAGGAAAGCGTGGGCTGTCTGGCTATTAAAAGAATGGGAGAAACCATGTGCTTAGTTTGAGGACTAGGATATTGGGAAGATTCATCCCCCAAGGGATGTGATAGAAGGTCTGGACTTGGTTCCAGTATCCAGGGAGAATGATGAAGATGAGACCAAAGGAAGAGGAACCCACACCTGGTGAGGCCAAAAATGGGAAATGAGGATGACCGAGTTCTTCAACCAACTTGTTTTCTGCACAAATTTTGGAATCAAAGGTACTGGGGGGATAGGCGTAAAGAAGATCAGAGGGCTAAACGGGGACTACAGCATCTCTTGCTGACTCCCCCTGAGGGGGGATCAGGTAAAGTACCTGCAGCATTTGTTGTTGTGGAGAGATGGCATGCATGATTGGCCCCAATGGCGGAATATTTTTTCAGCCATTGACTGACAGAGACCACTCATGAGGCATCAGAATGAACCTGATGTGCGTTGCTACTAGAAAGCAGCAGGAAGAGATCACCCACTGCCTCACCCTCATGGCTTCTCAGCAAAGGGGATAAGATTGAGTTCTCCCCTGTTTGTTGTTGTACTAGACCACAGACATGGTCCCTAGAGGAAGAGCATCTTGGAATGGCTGCAATGCTAAAAGGACTGCTTTCATCTCCAGGACATAGATATGCAAATTGGACTCTTGAAAGGACCACGTGCTTTGGACCATCTTTCCCAAGAAATGCCCTCCCCACCCCAGTTTGGAGGCATCCATGGTCACAATGTCCAAATGGGGAGACAGAATGAAAGACTGACCTAGGTAAATGTCATCTGACGAGACCCATCAGTGAATATGGCATTTGCATATTTGAGTAAGTCTGACTGGAAACAATAGGGGTTGTTGAAGAAAAGACCACTGAACGGCTAGAGTCCATTGAAGAACACACATTAAGAAAGGTGCTAAAGGGACAAACTATGGCCACTGCCATGGAACCTAAAGCTTGAAGAATTAGTCCGATGACACAGAATTTGATGAACCTGAGATCTAAGTGTGAATACATGGTGAAAAGGTAAGGAAGCAATTGGAGTTGTTCTGCTCGGTTGGGCACCAATAAACTCCAAGCTCTGTATAAGTTTGGATTTGGCAGAATTGACCGTTATATCTACTGATTCACAAATCTGGAGCAAATAGTCTCTGAACTACTGTAGGAGATGCATGGTTGGGGCAGTGAGAAGCCAGCCGTCCAGATATGGAAGCACCCGGAATTTCTTGCAGTCTTAGATGAGCTGCTACTTCTGCCATACACTTTGTAAACACCCTGGGGCAGTGGTGAGTCCAAATGGCAGGGCTGTGAACTGGTAGTGAATGGCTCTCAGATGAAAGCTTAATTGTTTCCAGGAGCACCTATTTTTGATGTGATAGTACGTGTCCGGATCGATGGAGCACATCCAATCGTCCTTGTGTAGAAGAGGTAGAATGGACTGAACTGTGACCATATGGAACTTTAATTTCTTTATAAACTGGCTTTAATTTGCTTAGATCCAAAACTGGTTTCAGGTCCCGTCTTTTTTGGCATTAAAAAGAACCTTGAGTAAGTTCTGAATGCTGTTTCATCTGGTAGGACCTCCTGGATGACTCTTTTTTTCTAGCAGCTTTTGAATTTTGTGTGCGGCAGCTCCTCTGACTGGGAGGAATGTCGGGGAGCTTCTTTCTTTTGGAAATGGGAATCTGGGAAAAGGGAATGAAGTAACCTCTGGATATTATTTTTAGCACCCAAGTATCTTTTGTTATAGCAGCCCAGGCATAGGAACAGAAATGGTCAGGAATACTGTTGGAGTTGAAGTAATAATTCTCTTCAGATCCAACACCAGAACTCTCGGAACAGTCGAATCCTGGGGCTCTGAAACTGAAGGATGAATCAGAGAAAGAGCTAAAACTTTGTAAGTAGTGACAAGAAGGCTCACAGATCCAATGGGGGAAGGAGCCGAGATAACACCCATCTGGACCAGAGCTCCGAGGAACTTTCCCATCATCCTAGCCACATCTGCTTCAGAAAGATTCCTGGTGGATCTGATGGATGAAGTAGTAGACTGTGGTCTGGAATGCTTTTTAGGTGTCTGCATAAATGGAGAGGAGAGGAGATAGGGTCTATCATAAATTCAGGTGAGTGAGTTCTCGATGTGTAAGACATACTAGGCTTAGGATCTGTAATATTGGTGGTAGGGTAGGACTGGATAAAGTAACAATGGGATCCAAAAGCTTAGGGTCACCAGTCTGTCTTTTCACATCCAATGAACTCTGATCCAACGATTTGAGAACTTTTGTGGAGGCCCTGAGGAAGTCCTAGGGATGTCAGAGGTGAATGTTTCCTCTGTTCCAATGCAGCTTTTGAAGATTTACAGGAGGTTTGAGCCCCTAAGGAGGAAGCAAACCTTTAAGTGGAAGCTTACTACACCTGTCAGCTATGACTCTTGAATTAAAACCTGCACAAATACTAGAGTTTATAATTAAATAAGCCACACCTAAACAATAAGCACACTCCCTGTGGGCATTAGAGTTAGGGATTTTATGCCCACTGGAATTGCATTTCTTGAAACCCGTCAGCTTGTCTGCCATGGCAGAAATAATCCCCAGAAAAATTAGAAACTAGCTAAAGCAAGGACAGAATTTTTTAAAGGAATGAAAAATGCCACCAATGGTTAAAAAAAGAGAGAATATCCTTTTTAATAGGGTAGGAGTTACAGAAGAACAAGGAAGGAAAAGTACCAACAATGGCATGTTTGACAGGCTACTATAAAAATAGTAGGAAGTCTAACAAAGAAAAAAAAATGAAAAACTAAGAAGAAGGTTCAAAATATTATAGTTAAGATAAAGTATAGAAGAGGAAGTAATCTTGAGTAAAAGAAATTAAACTTTTCCACTTACAACTACCTAAATGGTAAGTAAATCCTACCAGAGAAGCATTCCCACATGCGTGCACAGTGGCAGCAAATATGATCTGAGATATTGGGGATGAACTAGGGCAATATGGGCAGAGGGAGGAGGCTCAAGAGTTGCATCCAAAGTCTGTAGTATGTAGCCAAATCAGATCCGAGGATTGGATGTGTAACCCATTTGTTGAGGAAGAATGGAAAGGGCAGCATCAGATCTGACACTATCACTTTGGCAAGCACAGTAACGCGATCAATTTGGTGAGAAAAGAGCAAATAGCATAAAGTAAAGTACTTGTCCAGAATGGTCTAGCAGCAGCTGAGGAACACCTACAAATAACTAGCACCCACATCTTTAGACACAGATTTACTTACTTCGGATTACCTTCAAATAGCAGCTGACACTGTAGCTTATCTAGCTATAATACTCATTAACAGATCCATCTCCAAACTCTATGCCCCCATTCACTGGCAAACGTTTGACTCAAATCCACAAAGGGGGAACCTAAATAACTCTTCCAGTTTTTGACAAACGGTCATCCTATTTTACTTCTCTCCAAAATATTCAAGAAATACATCCAAAACAACTATCTAACCTGAAATAATCTATTACCCTACAACCAGCATGGTTTCTGACCAGAACACAGCACTAAGACAATTTTGTTATCATTCTTAAATACTAGTAACCATGGCAAAAACCATGGGCTTCATACCTCTGCTTTGTTTCTTGATCTCTTCAAGACCTTTGATACTATTCCCACCCTGCTCCTTCTTCAAAAAAAAAAAAAAAAAAAAAAACATGAAACTTAGTACAAATTCACTAAAATGGCTTAACAGCCACCATTCTAATCAAGTGCAAGCAGTCAAATGGTCTTACACTTTCTCTGAACTTCTCCTTACCATCGTAGGAATACCTCAAGGATCTACACTCATTCCAATCCATTTTAATTTATTCATCAATGTCACATACACAAAGATACCAAATATATTTTTGATACAGTACAAACATGACTCCACTCTCATCTCTTCAGCCAACTCCCTATATTTTTTCAAGCATGTTACCTAGGCAAGTCTCCACAACACTGAGCAAAGGACCACTGACTCATATTTACTACTCGATCCCAACAAAACAAAGCCACCTCTATTTAGTTTAGGGGAACTCAACACCTGCTCTAAAAACAATACACCTACTGAACAAATGTCACATGCTAAATTTCCTGGAATACTGACTGACAGCAAACTCCACTGAGATAAACACATCTGATTACATTACCTCCAAAATTCAAAAACACAATTTATGCTTTATAAAGTTAAAACTTGCTTAACTGAAACATCTCAGCTGCACAAGCACAATCACTCCTCATACATTTTTACTGTACTTCTCATCCATTCTAACTCTCTCCTAAAACCCACTTACAGAAACTGGAGCAAAAGTACAATAAGGTAATTAGAAACATGGTAGATGTTCCTAACAAAACTCATCCTTGCATAACACTTTGAAAAATAAAATGACTAGAACTTCCACAGCTACTAGCATACAACTGACTCAAGATTACACACACATTTGTTAAGCCAAACATCTGTCCATCATCGTCACATATCATAGCAAAATATAACCACACAAGAAACTTCAGGCCACAATTTCAAAACCTCTTACGAGTATCCAAATCAAACAATGGACATGGAGATTCTTTATACAATATTTTTATCAGTATGCTAAGACATACTACCCCCATCCAACTCAGACAACTCAACCACTCTACATTTCTGGATAACCTCAAAATGTATCTAACTTCAAAACAGATATGTCCCTGAACCTGATATGTTTTCTCTCTATTTCTTCTCTTATCCAATCTTCCATTACTGCTTTTATCACTAATCTCCCACCATACCTCTCCACTGTACAGATTTTTGCAGAATGTCCAGATTTTTGCCCCATAATTTTGGTCCACTTTTCATACAACAGTGCTTTTCTAGCAAATCATTGGCAAATTGTTGAAGATTTAAGTCAGAAAATACTGACAGACATTTCAGTTTCAGACTTCATACCCTTCAGAAAATTCATGTTAATGCAAAACCTGTTATTCTATCTACTTTCTAAGTCTGTAAGAGCAAGATTTAAAAAATGTCCCTACTTTGGGCCTTTGTCCCCCCATTATTTATGACTTTGTTCAGATTTCTCATGCTAAGAGGTTGAGAGGTATGTCTACCACTTCTACAATCTTTATCAATCTCACCTAGCACTCAAACTTCTTTTCCAAGTACCTCAACCTCCCACCTGACTTCTCTTTTCATTATTTTAACTCACTGCTAAACCATTCTTCTTATACATACACCCAGCACTGACCATCATAGTAATTCATGCATTTTATTTAACCTTTCATTATTTATCTCCTTGTTTTAATTAAAATGTTGATCTCTCTGTGAAAACAAAAACACAGGCACTGAATTTTAACTGTTTTTGCATTATTTGTATATTGTAATAACTGTGCTTTACTATAATGCTGATTTCAGTGTTGTTTGTACTAGATTTCTGAATGATATTTCTGCTGGAGCTTTTCTCCCTGGGCCTCCTTTGAAAATGTGCTTCTGCTCAGATGGCCTATCGTGGTCAACAAATGGAAAAAATAAATAAATGCATGCACACACACACACACACACACACACACACACACACACACACACACACACACACACACACACACACACACATATAAGCAGCATATCTATGATACAGGCCATTTGTGAGGAAATATAATCCTTTTAAATGGAAAGCTTATTAGGCTTTCCCAATACTCCAAGTGAAAATATTTTCATTCCAAATGGAAGCAGTATGGCTGAAACTACTGCTTCCTGCTCAGGCTCCTTACTTGATCACTGTAGATCATTCCCTGTCCAAAGATTCTACATGCCCTTCCAAACCATGGAATATGGTTCAGCTCTATTACAAAAAATCTGTGAAATTAGTAGTCTAAACTTGAGTTGCTCTGTGATCAATGGCCAGCATACCTCTCAACCTCTCAGTGCAAGAAATCTGGACAAAGCCAGAAAGAAGGGGGGGGGGGGGCAAAGGCCCAAAAATATAGATAGAATTTAAATATTGCTCCTATGAACTTAGAAAGTTGCTAGAATAACAGACTTTGCATTATTACATATTTCTTGGAGAATATAAAGTCTAAAACTAAAATGTCTGTCATTGTTTGGTATTATTTAGTGAATTCAATCTTCAATGACTGGCCAGAAAAACACAAATTTTATAAGGAACAGACCAAAAATATGAAGCAATAATCTGGGAATTCTGGGAAAATCTGTACAGTTGAGAGGTATGTGGTCCAGACCAGAAAATAAGAAGTATAATTTGGTACTCCCTTCCACTGCAATAAAAAATAAAAAAGGCAAAGACTGGTTTAGAGGACTATACATTTGCCTAATTTTAAGCAGTATTATTGGCATATGGTTGTAATTAGGCACATATATAACAGTTCCATCTGAAAGAAAAGACAGAAAAAAACAGACTTGACAGCTTATGTTGCTAACAATCTCAAATCATTCATTGCTGACTGAATTCCAGTTACAATCAAATAGGAATATAAGATAATAGCAAGGAACATTCACCCTAACAACTTGTTATTTTTCAAAGCACAACACTAAATTTTGTGACCAGGATACAATTCTTCAAAGCACTGCACCGATGCTTGAACAAATTCACATATCAGAGTTTCCAGTTAAGATCATTCATGAACTGAGCTATACCATTTTTACAAAAATGAAAAGCAATCACGTTTATGTGACACTTAAGGGAGATGTGGCTCTTACAAAGTTGTCTCCTGTGTATTCATACTATGAATGGCAAAGAATAAAATAAAAAAAAAACTTTCTTTGAGCATTCCCAGTGAATTAGAATCCTTTAACATTTATTCATTTAACATTCACTGATGAAAAAGTCCGACTAGGACAAAGACTATTTTCAGCGCAGGTCCAAGGAGAAATGCTCGGGATGCATGCCTTTGACATTTTACGTACATTTTACTTTACAGACAGTGAATCCAGAAACAGCAAAGAGGCAAGCAAACTTGGGAATAAGAATGCATCCAGTAGATCCTAACCTACCTCCTTTATGCCCCCTCAACCCAAACCACAAATACAGGGGAACAACCACCTCTTTCCAATCAAGGTAGGATTAAAAAGATGATGTCTGACTCATTAAGTGACTCTCTTGTGCTTCAGAGGATGAAGAAATTACAATTCTGTCATATGACCACCAAGACCTAACACTGACCACCTTTGGTCTCAACAGAAAAATGATCCAGTAAAAGTGGTAGAAGTAATCACTGGGTCTCAAAAGGAATTTGACTCATAACAAAATTAGAAAGTATTACATTTTGTTAGCTGATGTCATGGTGTACAAATATGAAGTACTGATTATAACATGAGCAGTTTGTGCTCAGGAAGCAAGCAAAATGCTGGAGGCTGTGGCTTAGGACAGAACAAAATGAAGATGTGCCTGGTCATTTCTTCCTGTGGGGCGGATGGAGGTGTGCACCTCACAGAGTATGGAGGACCATCAGTATTCCAGAGGGAAATGGATATGGCAGCAAGTGTCAGCTTGTAAGGTGGGGCAGGGAGATGAGGACTACATCACTCATGGAGACAGGCTTCTCCCTAATATACAAACACAGTGCATTACAACTCTATAGGTGCTACTAAGCCATGTGCAGGACTGAGTGCCACTTAAACAAAAAAACCCAAAGGCTGAAAGTGCAGTTGTGCAAGTAAATTACCATAACAGTAGATGTTTTTAGACAGCTCAGCTCAACTTAACTGGAAGATGCCCTGAAGCTCCTTGGCAGGATGTAACCAAAAAGTACAGTTTTGTACCTACCATAAATGTAGATGTCCGATAGACATGCAACTGCAGTCATAACATGTGGGTTGTCCTGCCTCAGGCAGCCCTCGGTCGGCCGGATTCCAAAGTCTGGGTCCGACGTCGGCTGATGTCGCATTTCTCTCCGACGTCAGAGCGGCTGGAGTACATAAGCATCAGCCGACGCCATTTTCTTCAGTGTTTCTTGCCCCAGATGCCAGGTGCCCTCCAAGGAAGGCTGTAATCAAATTGGAAGACAAAAACAGGATTCCAAACAAATAAATGAGCAATAAAACAAATACACCATAACAGATATCCCCAGCTAAGAAGTAAGAGGGATAGGAGTGGACCCTAGGCATAGAGGGGTAAGGAGGGAGGGAAAATCCGACTGCAGTTGCATGTCTATCAGACATCTACATTTATGGTAGGTACAAAACTGTACTATGTCCTTCAAGAATGCAACTGCAGTCATAACATGTGTAGAATACCATAGCTTAGCTGGGGGAGGAGGAATGCTCTAGGAAAAAGATGGAGTGGCAATCAAACCCTGCAGGACTGCCGAAGCAAAGCCTGCTCTGGATCTGGAGTATAGAGGGAGATTGTAGTGTTTGGAAAATGTATGCACGGAGCTCCATGTAGCAGCTTCTAGAATGTCCTTGGTAGGCACCCCTCTTAAGAATGCTGTAGAGGTGGCTGTAGCTCTGGTGGAATGTGGTCTGACATTGGCTGGAACAGTCTTTCCATGAAAGGAATAACAGAATCTGATGCAATGTCCAATCCATTTAGAAATAGTCTGTTTTGAAATTGCTTTTCCTTGGACTGCAGGGGCGTAAGCTACAAAAAGTTGTTCAGACTTCCTACTGGCCTTGGTTCTGTCCAGGTAGTATCGAAGTTGTCTGTGAATGTCCAAGGTATGCAACAGTCTTTCCCCCTTGTTCTCAGGATTGGGGAAGAAAGCAGGCAGATGAATGGCTTGATTTAAAGAAACCCTAGATACCACCTTTGGCATAAAAGTAGGGTTGGTCCTTAATGAGACCCTGTCTCTGTGAAAAATAATAAAGGGCGGTATTGCCATTAGGGCCTGTAGCTCCAAAACCCTTCTTGCTGAGGTAATTGCCAACAGGAAAGCTGTCTTCCATGAGAGAAATTGCAAGTCAACTGAAGCTGCTGGCTCAAATGGAGGTAGGGTCAGTTTTTCTAAGACAAAATTGAGGTCCCAGGCTGGCACTGGGGCCTTTCTTGGTGGCTTCATGTTCTTGATTCCCCTGAGGAATTGCCTTAGTAAGGGGTGAGAAAAAACAGGAGGATCAGTGTTGTATCTAGCTGAAATAGCAGATGCATGTATCTTTATGGAGGAATATGAGAGGCCGTTCTTTAACATATCTGCCAAATATTCCAAGATGAGTGGGATGTTCAACAATGCTGCATCATGTCCCTTGCTGGTATTCCAAATGCTGAATCTTTTCCACTTTGCTAAGTAAACCCTTCTGGTGGATGGTCTTCGAGCCTCTGTTAGTATCCGCTGAACTTCCTTGGAGAGAGATAAGCTGAAGTTATTTATGGGATCTCCCAGGCTGTTAGCTGCAGTGTCTGAAGATTTGGATGCAGTGTTTTGAAATTGTGTTGAGTCAAAAGTAGAGGCCACTGGGGAAGGGCCCACCTCCTGGTGTGACATATGCTCCGCAGTAGTGGGTACCAGTGTTGTCTTGGCCAGACCGGAGCTATTATGATTCCCTTGGGTTTCTATGCTTTGATCTTTAGTAATACTGAGGTCATCAGTGGCAGAGGTGGGAATGCATAGATTGCTAGGGAGTTCTAGTTGAATGAGAGAGCATCTATTTTCCAAGCTTTTGGATGGTATGTCCTTGTGCAGAATTTTGGTAGAAGATGGTTGAGGTGAGAGGCAAATAGGTCCACTTCTGGCTTGTTCCATGTCGAAGTAAGTTGTCTGAAGGCCTTCGGATGTAACCTCCACTCGTGTGGATCTGTGAAATTCCTGCTTAGGCTGTCCGCCAACACATTGTCTTTTCCTGGAACAAACTGGGATTGTAACTGGATGCTTAGGCTCAGTGATTTCTCCCAAAGCTGCATTGTCAGTCTGCAAAGGGGGTAAGAGTGGGTGCCCCCTTGCTTGTTTATGTACCACATCACAGTGGTGTTGTCTGTCCGTATCATTAAATGGCCTTGCTGGAGTTGGTGTTGAAAGGCCTCGATGGCATGCATTACTGCCAGCATTTCCTTTTGGTTTATATGCAGATGTGTTTCCTTTGGAGACCATTGCCCTTGTATACACCTGCCTTCCATGTGCGCCCCCCATCCAAGGTCTGAGGCGTCTGTAGTCATGGTCTGTTTTATCTGTGGTTTTTTGAATGACATACCTGTGTTTGCCTGGCTCACCGAGGCCCACCATAGGAATTCCTTTGTAGGCATGGAATGAGTGGTATGATTGTCTCCAAGTTGTTGCTGTGTTGAGACCAAATGCTTTTTAGGTACCATTGAAGCTTTCTCATGTGTAGTCTTGCTAATGGAACCAGGAGAATGCAGGATGCCATGTAACCCAGGGCCTGTAGGAATCTCCTTGCAGTCATCTGGGTGAGTTTTGCTAAACCTTTGAAGTAATGAGTTAACTTCTCTTGCTTGTCTTCTGTCAGGTAAGCCATCTGAGAGGCTGTGTCTAGTTTGGCTCCTAAGAAGATTATTTGCTGGGATGGCTGCAGTCTTGACTTTTGGAAGTTGACTGTGTATCCCAGAGCTTGAAGTAATCGTATGACATAATCCAAGTTTTTTGTCAACATCAATTTGTCGTCCGCTTGTATGAGGCAGTCGTCCAGGTACGGGTAAATTTGTATTCCCTGGAGCCTGCAATGAGCAATTACTGAAGCCAGGCATTTTGTAAATACTCTGGGCGCAGTAGATAAGCCAAATGGCAATGCTGAGAATTGATAATGCTCTGGGCCCTGCAAGAAATCTGAGGTATCTTCTGCAGCCGTGTCTGATAGGGACATGCAGGTATGCCTCCTTGAGGTCCAGAGTAATCAGCCACGACCCCTTGCCCAGCATGGGAAGGAGTTGCTGTAGAGTCAGCATTTTGAACTTTGGTACTATGAGAAAGGTATTTAATGCGGACAAGTCCAGTATTGGTCTCCATTGAGATTCTTTTCTTGGAACAAGGAACAGTCTTGAGTAAAACCCCTGGCTTTGTTCTTGTTGTGGAACTCTTTCTATTGCTTTCGTCCGAGTCAGCAGAGTGATTTGCTTGATAGCCTCTGCCCTCTGATTTTGTGGCAGGTTTGGCATGCCTTGTTTTCTTGGTAAGGTATGAAAATGAAACCTGTACCCTTGGTCTATAATGTCCAAAATCCATTTGTCCTTTGTCAGTCTTTGCCAGTTTTCTGCAAACAGAGATAATTTCCCACCCAAGGGAGCTTCTAGTTGTTCCCTGGTAGGCGGTAGTAGAGGAAAGTCATTGAGATTGTGGTTGTGGGGCAGGTGAAGCCCCTGCGTCACTTCTTTGGTTTCCTGGCTGCCATTGTCGTCCCCTGTAAGGGTCTCTGTATTGGCCTCTTCCTCGGCCACGTCTGTTCTTACCCCTTTGAAACTTTTCTGGATTAGGAAAGGACCAGTTTTTTGAAGGCCAATTCCTACTGAATCTGGGGGGTTGAACCTGGAGGAAATCCTTCACAGTCTGAACTGATTTTGCTTTTTCTTCGATGGTCTTTAACACATCCTTAGCATTTGTACCAAAAAGCTTGTTCTTTTCCAAAGGTGCATCCAGAAGTTTTGCTTTTAAATGATCTGGTAGAGGTTGATCTTTTAACCAAGCATGTCTATGAATGACTGCCCCTGTCATAGCTGCCCTACATGAAGCTTCCAGTGCATCATATCCACACTGCAGGAAGTGATTGCTTACTTGCTGAGTGTTATGTACAGCTTCCTGCAAAGTCTTCCTGTCTAAAGGATCAGGAGGGCTAATGTTTTTTGTAAATCTTCTAACAGATAATCCTGATATTGCAACATATGGAAAAGGCAATTTAAAGCTCTCATAGATAAGGTAGTGGATGTGTAAACCTTTTTGCCCCATCTCTCTAATAACCTAGCTTCCCTGTTGGAGGGCAAAGGATTTTTTGAGGTGGAGGCTGAAACTCCTTTAGGCCCCTGAGAAATAGTTTCCAAATCAGCAGTGTGGGCCCTGAATAAATGGGAATGAGTTTCAGGGACCCTGTAATACCTGTCTGGCTTGGCTGGAGCAGGAGAAAGAGAATCAGGGGTAGCACTAGAGTCAGAGTACAAATCATCCAGAACATCAAGTACAGGAGGAATAGCTAAGGGCCTGTGCTGAGGCTTCTTAAGGAAAGTCCTAAGGCGTTTCCTAGAATCAGAATATTCCTGACCTTGCCACTTGAAATGTTCCCTCATGGTGTGCAGAACTTCCCCAAAAGAAATATCCTCAGGAGGGGAGGCCGAGGGGATGGAATCTTCTGCATCCGAGTCCTCATAGGTCTGGAAGAGCTCTTCCTTGCTATCAGAGTGGACAGAGCCCTCAGAGTCTTCATCTGAAGGAGTAGGGTCAGAGGGTTCAACCTGGGGCCTTTTATCAGGAGGAGGCTGGGATCCTCTCTCAGGATGGGCCTGTGAACCTCTAATCATGGAAATCAAATCAGCAGCCATGGACATAATTTGTGTCTCTGGAGTCGGCTGAGGTAAGGATTTAGAAGTAATATGCTTTGTTTTGCTGGCTGCCTTAGCCCTAGTGTAGGCCTTAATAGACATGGCCATAGGGGGCCTGGCAGCTCCACGTGCAGGAGTGACCTTGTCTACAGCAATGGTCTCGGGCATTTCCTCGGTTTCGGTATCTGGAGGAAAATCTATAACTGGCGCCGGAGTAATGTCTGGAATCGGAGTCGTCGGTAATGCGGTGTCTTCGGTTCGGAGCGGTGGAGAGACCATCTCAGAGGGAACCGGAGCACTCACGCTAGGTTTTGGCATGGAGTCGGTGGTAGACGCGGGCCGAGGATGTCGGTCCCGGTCTTTTCCCTTTTTGGGCGTTTGCGATGTCGGAAGATCCGACGGCATGGTGTAAGCAAAATTATCGCCGAAAAAATCTTCAGCGAACTCCGCCCGGCGCCTGAGAGTGCGCTTGTTGAAGCGAGCACAGGCTACACAGGCCGAGACGTCGTGGTCTGGGCCCAGGCAAGGGAGACAGTAAGAGTGGAAATCCTTATGAGGTATTTGTTTACCACAAGAAAGACAATTGTTAACTTTTTCAGTAATTTCTGACATCGGCTGAGGCAAGAAAAGGTCCCCAACGGGGTACTTAGCTTTTTTGATGACTTCGGTATTGTAGAATACAGGAGCTGACTGACCGGCACTTGCGAACTGCTTCTGCTTCGGGCACCGCGCAGCAAGAAAGACTGAAGAAAATGGCGTCGGCTGATGCTTATGTACTCCAGCCGCTCTGACGTTGGAGAGAAATGCGACATCAGCCGACGTCGGACCCAGACTTTGGAATCCGGCCGACCGAGGGCTGCCTGAGGCAGGACAACCCACATGTTATGAATGCAGTTGCATTCTTGAAGGACATCAGCTAAGGCTACCACAGTAGTGATCAATATGATGAACATCTACACAGACAAACACACACACACACACACACACACACACACACACACACACACACACACACACACACACACACACACACACACACACACACACACACACACACACACACACACACACACACACACACACACACGCACACACACACACACACACACACACACACACACACACACACACACACACAGCATGAAACAAATGAGTTTAGTAAAATTAAACTTACTCCAAAGCATGGAAGGCTCTCAATTAATGTCTTCCCAAATGGTAGCCCAATACTGTCTCCTCTACCAACATCATAGGTTCATAGGTGTGTACTCGGCTAATGGCTATGGAGCCTTTACAAGCCTAGCCCACAGAAGTGCCCTGGCATCATGCCGCCCAGCGTTAGTTCCCAGTACCTCAGGTAGAGCCAGTGGAGTGATCAGTGGGGTGAACTTTCTACTACCCATCCACTCATCAAGATTTCTCTTGAAGAGGGACAGTGAGGTGCTCTGCTTGACATGTATGGGAAGTCTATTCCAGAGTATGGGCAGTCTCTGGGTGAGGAACCTGTCCCCCCAACATGTTCTGTTGATTGTGGTAATGATGTCGAGGTCTCTGGAGCGTGTGGCGCTGAGGGATTGGGATTTCTTTAGATGTAGCATTTCTAACAGAGCTGGGTCAGACATGGCTTTGTAAGTCAAGCAGAGATCACCTCTAAGTAGGCGATATCAGACAGAGAATAGCTGAAGTCTTTTGAGTCTGTCCATGTAGGACATGTGTTTAATGTCTAGGATCCTCTTCGTGAGGTACTTCTGTGGCCTCTCCAGCTGTTGCAGGTGTCCAGTGAGGTACATGCCAAATGGGGCATTACACACGATGAGGGAAGAGTAGAGAGAGATGATGACCTCTTCCTTCCTGCATGCAAAACCCTTGGTAATGAGATGTGTCACACAGAAGGACTTTCTGACCACAGTGGCAATGTGGTGGCCGAAGGAGAGGTTGCTGTCAACCTGCATTCCCAAATCTCTTATAACTCCTTCAGTGTTCGGTGGGCTACCATTGATGTGGTAATTAGTGGGAACTGAGTTTTTACCAAAGGGGATAACGACGCATTTTTTGGTGTTAAGCTTAAGGCAATGGTTTCAACACCAGTCATTTGTCTCAGTGAGGCCTTTCTGTAGGATGTCTGTATCACTTGGGGAGTCAATAATGGCTCCCAGCTTGTAGTCATCTGTGAACTTGTTCAGCCAGAGTCCCTTTGTGTTGGCCTGGACTTCTGAGAAGTAGATGCTGAACAGGAAAGGACCCAGAACCGATCCCTGTGGGACTCCACTCGTGACTGGTCGGCAGTCTGACTTGGAGTCCGCTACTTTCACACTGTGTGTTCTATCTGTGAGCCAATTTGCAACCCATCTATTGATATAGAGGTTGATGTCTAGTTTGGCGAGTTTATCAATAATTCCTGAGTGAGGAATGGTATCAAAAGCCTTGGCCAGATCAAGCTAGGCTGTATGCACTGCCTTACCTTCATCCACAGCCCTGGTGACTGACTCAAAGAAGTCAACCAGGTTGAACAGGCATGATCTCCCTTTCACAAAGCCAAACTGCGTGGGGTCTAGAGTTTGGAGATTTCCTATATCTTTGTTAATCAGGTCCATGATGATGTGCTCCATAGCTTTACAAATCAAACTCATCAGGCTAATGGGGCGATAATTCCCAGGGTCTGTAGTTGCTCCCTCTTAATGGAGAGGGATGACTGTAGCAGTGCGCCATTTGGTAGGGACAAAGCCTGAGGTGAGGCTGCGACTGAACGGGGTACACAGATGTGGTGCTAGTTTGCTTTGTAGTTCATGTAGAACACAACGAGGGATATTATCGAGTCCCATGGAAGTTGTACTCTTGGCCTCGGACAATGCAGCTTTAACCTGTGCTGCAGTAATGCTGAGTGCCTGGCATTCTTCCAGTATTGTGATTGGTCCTTTGGGGGGGGGTAAAGTTGGCACTGAATCTGTCGGCCAGTATGTTGGCAATACCTGCTGGCTCAGTATAGGAGGTACCATTGTGCAGTAACTCAGAGTAAATCTGGGTATGGCCGTGATGGTTCTTAATATAGCTATAGAGGCTTTGTGATTGTTTTTAGTGTTTGCCACAATTTTGTCTTCATAGCTGGCTTTAGAGGATTTGATGAGGGATCTCAACGTTTTGTTGAGGCTAATAAGGGAGTTTCTCCAGTCTTGGGACTTAACTTTTTTCTGTAACAGTTTCTTCCATCTGTTGTAGAGTTTATTAATGGCAGGGAACCACCAGATTGGTTTCCTTTTTTGGAGGAGAGCGTCTTGGTTCTGTTGCGTATGGCTAGTTCCATGCATTTGTGTGCATGTTCATACATGGTGTATGATTTGGCGGCTACCTCTGTTTTTAGGAGTCTAAAGGCAGCTTTCGAGAAGTTTTTCAAGGTGGTTACCTTTGCGGGGGGTGTGGGTGAGATGTGTATTTCCATGGTGATTAGTTTATGGTCGGATCTGACAAGGGAGGGATTGACTTGTGATGTAGGGCAACGGTCGCCCATGTTAGTAATAACCAGGTCAAAGATGTTGCTTCCTCTAGTGGGGGGGTCAGACTGAGCTTGTCCAGGACACTGGAATTGATGAATTCCAGAAGCGTTGGGCCAGTGTATTGGTGCTTGAGTAGTTTTCCCAGTTGATGGAGGGGTAGTTGAAGTCTCCTAGTAGGGGAATGTTGGGTTGGACCTTGATAGATTCCAGGGTGCTTAGGAACGTGGAGTGAGAGTCTAGGGACATAGTTGGGGACCTATGGAAGGCTATGACCTGGATTGCCATATTACCCAGTGTTAGTTGTACCTGAAGTATCTCAGCTGCGTTATGCTGGGCTACTAGTCTGGAGGTGTGCATATCCTTAATGAATATGGAGACATCACCGCTTTTGGAGCTTTGGTCTATGTCTTGGGGCCGAAAGGTTTGGAATGAGTTATAGCCTGGTAGCACAGGGGTGCTTTCTGCCACTTTAAACCAGGTCTCCATTACAGCACAAATGACGATGTTCTCCATTATGAGGAGTGTTTCAAGTGAGTGCATCTTGAGACTTAGAGTTCTAGTGTTGAGCAGCATGACCCGCAGACTGCATTTATATATAGCTGTTACAGTGATAATTTGGTCTTTGGTACACTGCCTAAAAAAGGCACTATAGGGGTGGCAAGAGCCTTAGCCAGTACCCGGAAACCCAGGAGTGACAGATGCAGGCCATCTCTGGCAAAGCATCGAGATCTGTCAATCATGTCATCCCAAGCAGACAGATAGTGGATCCCCTTAGAATGACACCAGAAACTTAGCCAATTGTTGAAGTCAATCTTTTTTTGTTTGTACTGCGGTATCATTCTGGGTGATGGTAGGATACTGCTCAGGGCTAGTGTCATACCTGTCTGGGCCACATAACCCGAGAGCTCCACCAAGTCTCTTTTCATGTAGTCCAGGGAAGTGCATCTCAGGTCATTTGCACCCAATGGACAATGATAGAGTTATACTTGTACTTGTTGTAGACTGACCTGAGTGCGTGTGTTATGTGTCGGATTCTGGCACCTGATAGATGGCTCACTGTTACCTTCTCCTTATTCAACCTAGTGAGTGGGACATCTGTTCGTCTCACTACTGAGTCACCTATGACTAGTGTATTGGGCAAGGTGTTTAGGTTTAGGTTGAGGGGCACACTGTGGAGGTGACCTATGTGTTCTATGGTTTGTGCTGTGTTGTCATGGTCGAATGCGTTTCTGTCTTGGAGGTCTCTGCTGTTTGAGTAAATTTCTATTGACAGCATCTGCGAAGGTGGGTGTTTGGTTTGTGTTTTTAGGTGGGTGTTTGGTTTGTGTTTTTATGTGAGAGCTGTGATAGTAGGTTTTCTGGAGGGCTATGTGTTCCATGTGGTATGGTGCAGGTGTTGACCTTCTCCTCTTGACCATCTAGTCCCATCTTGGCTGGAGAGTGCATAGCATCCAATTTGGTGATATAAGTGTGATTCTCACAAGTCTAAGTGTTGGGAGGTAAGAGGAGAGGGTTGTCTGTGTAAACGAGGCAGTTGTTACAATGCCTCAGAATGCCCAAGTGCACCAGGTTACTAGGAGAAAGCACAGGGAACTTCCCTTTAATCATGCTAGGGGGGGTGGTCATAACTACTAAGTACTGGAGCTATTTCCATGATGAATGACTAGTGCTGATGGCACTTAGGTGTGCTACAAAAACCTGTTGAAGTGCAGTGTGATTAGGCTATTTCAGGTGCAAGAGAGAAAGAACTAGCAAGATCTAAGGGAAAAACTGA
Organism: Protopterus annectens; assembly: GCF_019279795.1. NCBI lineage: Eukaryota > Metazoa > Chordata > Ceratodontiformes > Protopteridae > Protopterus > Protopterus annectens. The sequence continues at coordinate 1,261,565,704 of NC_056725.1, read as the reverse complement.
ACAGCAGACTTTCTGGAGCCAGTAATAGTTTACCTCATCTCGGTGCCGTTGCACGGAGCTCAAACAAGTGCAAACCCATGCAAATGTGGGCTTTTAAACCAAAAAGTTGAAAGGGATGGAAAAACTGCCCAAACGGTCAATAAACTACAATTTCTGGGCCAGAAACAACTACTCTTGTAGTAGATAGGCTACCTAGTGCTTACCACTCCCACTGATAAGCTAGAAGGCTTTCCTCCAACACAGAAAGGCTTGGGGGGGGGGGGCTCAGAAGCTTACAAACAGTCCTGGACACAGCAAATCTGTATTTGGACTAGACTAGTTACAGGAAAGGTAGGAAACAAGCTCAAACATGGGCTTTTAAACCAGAAAGTTGAAAGGGATGGAAAAAAATGCCCAAATAGCCAATAAACTACAATTTCTGGGACAGAAACCACTCCTCTTGTGGTAGATAGGCTACTAAGTGCTTACCACTCCTACTGATAAGCTAGAAGGCTTCCCTCCAACAGCACAGAAAGGCTTGGGGGGGGCTCAGAAGCTTACAAACAGTCCTGGATACAGCAAATCTGTATCTGGACTAGACTAGTTACAGGAAAGGCAGGAAACAAGCTTAGATTTTTTTTTACAGAAAAGCAGCTAAACAGCAGTAAAACAATTCAAGTGCAGTGCAAGCTAGCACAGTTGAGTATGTAGCAATATTAAAGAAATACAGTTTAAATAAATGCTAGTACATTAAAAAATGACTAAAAACAAGTGCAGAAAGCAGTAAAGTAGGAAAAAATCAAGATGGAAGCACTTAGAATATCAAAAAACAATGCCAGCAAATATATAAATAATTCAGTCAAGCAAAAATTAAGACAGTGCAGAACTCTGAACAGTTATAAAGTGCCAAAAAATATACTTATCAACTCTACATTTCCAGAGTGTTTGAGAAGCACACTCAGTCAGAACACAAGGAGATTCTAGCAGTGGTATATTCTAGCAAAGTGTTTTTTTTTGTAAAGTGGAAAGGGAGAAAGGAGGAACAGAAGATAATTCAAGGTTAAGAAACTAAGTGGGTTGGCCTTCTCAAATGTTTGCTCTGTATTAGGTAGAATGAACTAATGACACTAGACTGAGAGGAGTGTCCCAGGTCAAATTTTTAGTAGCGTTGGACAACTGCAAAGCCACCAAGTATAAGAACAAGACACCAATAGGGAAGGAGGGTGGGAAACTAAACCACAGCTACTAGCTACACTATTTTAGGCATAAAACACTACAGAAATGTTTATCACAGCAGAAAAACAATAGTGAGCCACTAAATGAAAGTTTTATACAGATAAAGGAGCAAGGAGACTCTAGAGAATGCTTTTAACTGCAAACAAATCAGTTATTTAATACACTCCTTGGCAGGAAATCAGAACAAACAAACAGATGCTTAACAAATGGAAAAAATTTCCAGCTAATACCTTTCACATAGTGAAACTAGCTAAAAAAAGCTTTACAAACAGTGTGACAGTAAAAACCTTATTTATCAGGCCCTGTTAGGCAGACAATTTTAGTACAGCAGTGCAGATTAGTCAACAGTCTCTAAATAGAAAGGTGGCATATTTACCAAAACAAAAATGTAAACTTTAATACTATCCACAACAACTGAGAATTGTCATTCCTGAGAAGGTCTTCCTATATACTTGAAACATAATAATCACTTAGATTTTGTAAGCACCTGGTAAACTGTATATGGCAAACTGATCAGAAATTCTGCCTAATTTGTGAATTAAAAGCAATTCTCTTTTGATCAATGTTTTCTTGCATTATTTAAGATGTGCCCATGTGTGTCAGGCCTAAACTGAAGGATAGTGTTAACATTATAATTCACATATAGTATAGTCTTTTTAAAATTCCTTGTAAACTGATGATCAGTTTTACCCCATAAATGGGCTTCCTCTTGTTTTTCCCGGTTAAGGGTCGCCACAGCTGATCACCAGTCCGCTGACTGATTGGCAGTGAAGATTTTACGGTGTCAAGTTGCCAGCCTGACGACCTACCTTCACAGAAGGCACAAACACATGCATGCAACTACCTGCATGTCTTTAAAACTCACTCAACTGCAGGGAGGACATGCAGACTCCACACAGAAGGCTCTCCAGCAGAGAATGGGAGAACCTCTTGCTGTGAGAAAATGCTAACCGCTGCACCACCGTGGCCAACTATTCTTATACAATGCAAATCAATATTATAAAACTTGATTTTAATGGGTACATTTATCAAACCTGTGATTCTTTTTAAATAGCTAATTCTAGAATAAAAATTAGGCACTAGGCAAATCCATAAATCCTATCACCCATATTAATTTCTACATGCTGTGCTGACACTGGATTATCTAGTCTGAGTCAACTGAATAGCAAACATCAATACAAGTAAAAGTGAATTATGTGCAACTGTTAGCCTGATATAAAATCAAACCAGTACTTTCTCCAAGATGTCTACATCATTGATTTCAGCTTCTAACCAAGAGTTTCTTAGGCTCTACTAGCTGATTAAAGAGTCTCATCATTTTAGTTAATGGAACTTGATAAGAACACAATTTCCTTTAAAGAATGTAAAAAAAAAGGACTAATTTATTTTACATCAATAATTATTTGTTCTTATCTCTTTGGTTTGATACACACAGTTCCTAAAATCAAATTATTTTTTCACACAATTATGAATACAATATACAACTCATATGATCCAGAACCTTCACCACTTTCATTAAGGAAATCTGATTACTTGCGTAACGATATTCTAGAGTCACAGATGTCACAAGAAATCAGAGCACAGCTTAGAAAAACAAATCTGTAAACCTGATTTGTTATAAGTCCCTGTAGCTTCACACATTCCATATTTCGGCATGCCTTTAAAACATAATCTTGGTCTCCTATAAGAAGTGCAGTATTGTTTTTCTCAAGGGATCATACTGGGTAGCCATCATCTAACTGACCCATTACTAGCAAAAGACTTGGGTGAAGGACTGCACCTGTGAATGTTGTTTTATAAAAATGCAAGCTCTGCCAACACGGTGTTGTGACTTGAACATTTGCTATGAAGAACACATTTATTTGCTTTGAATTGCTCTATAAACTGTGAGCACTTCTCTCAGTAAAACATATAAACATTACAAACACTGCTGTCTGACCTATGCTCTTTACTTCATACTTAAAGCAATTGTATGACTTGCATTCTCTCTCCTTTTCCCATTCCTTACCCTTTTATATAACAGATGTCCAACACACACACACACACTGCAGGAACAGAGTCTGATCAAGGAGTATAACAGTGAATGTAATGCTATTGTGTTGCGTAAAGCAAGCCTTGTCAAAACAGCATCTCTTCTGCTGCTGTTTAGGTAGAAAAATGCAAGGATCTTTGTTAGACTGTATAAACACACCATAGTACATACATCCTCACAAGGTTTAGAATATTAATTAAATTTCCGGTGTCTAGTTGTTTCGTGCTAACTATAACTGTACTACCAGAAAGATTTGTAGTATTCCATTTTTACTGCTTTATGTTTATGTAAAGAGTACATAGTTCCTCACCACTGATGCACCGGCAACTAGCTGTTCCTAAAATTCCAGCAGGCATCCATGTGATAATAATCACTACAGTTAGATTCTAGAGCCCCCATCCCCCCCCCCCCCCCACACACACACACACTTCTTCATATTTTTCCATTCAATCTCACTTTCCTAGTCCAGTTTCTGCACCTGTAGCAGACAGTTGCACATCTGCTTTGTTCCAACTGCAGCTATCCTAGTGGTCTGAAACAATGTAGTAAAAAGAAACAATATGCTACTATTTATTAGAGTCCCAAAGAACTTTGTGGTAAACCAGTTAAATCTGTACCTGATTTTCACTGCAGTGTATTCTTGGGTCCCCCTAGTGGTATGCACATGTGCACTGATTAGCTACTGCTGCTTCTAACTTGTGTCACTCTTTACTTCCTTCAGCTTTCCACAAAACACCATATATGAGAGAATTCAAACATATATTACACAATTAAAAACTCATAGAATTGCATAAAAGACTAAAACTAGAGCAAACACTTATATATAAAATTACATAAAATTGAAGCAGGCCAAGTAATTATCCTTTCCTTTCATATGCAATATTGAAGGGGTATATTTTAAGAGCACTTCGTAAGCTGGCCAGCATTGTGCATTCCCAAAGCCAATGAGGTAGAAGGCTCCACAGTCAGCGAGCTTGATAAGCATAAGATCACACTCCAGACTCTCAAGATGCACTTGTGGAACCACCAGCAGTCCTTGAGTAGCTGAGCATAGGACCTTGGAAGGGACATATGGTACTAATAACTCTTTCAGGTAAGAGGAACCCAAGTTATGTAGAGATAAATACACCATCCCCAGGACCTTATACATAATCCTGAATCGAACTGGCAGCCAGTGCAGACCACACAGAACAGGATAATATGTTGGTAATGTGAAATACCAGCCAATAACCAGGAAGCTGAGTTCTGTACCAGCTGGAAGCAGTCAAGCTTAGTGTTCTGAAAGTCACAGAAAAAGGGCACTGCAGTAATCCATGTGTGAAGAAACAAAGGTATTAACTACTACTGAAATATAAGCTTGGAACAAAAAGTGTTTTATCTTAGATATGTTTGTAAATAGTAACATGAAGATTTTACAACAGCTGATATCTGGTCCCACAGCAATGACCTGTAGTCACAGATAACAGCAAGACTACATACATTACTTTGAGAAACTCAAGGGGTACATGAATCCTTCACAGTAGCATGATCTGCCATAGCTTCCAGTTTGAAGTCCACCATTTTCTACCAGTTACTAGTCAGACACAAAATTGGTTTCAAGATGGTTAGCAAGGGAGTACACACATGCAATTTCATCCCATAAGAATAAGAGGTAAATCTGAGTGTCATTAGTATTCCTGTGGTATGGAAACTGTGGTATGGCTAACAACAGACACCAAAACCAAAATAACAACTAGAGACAAAGCGTGGGATAAATGGCGCACTACCAAACTACCCCTAGATCGTATCAAATTCCAACAACTTAGAAATGAGACTAAAAAAGCCATCATACTAGATAAGAAAAATTACTTCTACAATCTGCAACATAAACATCAGAATAACCCTCAAAAGTACTGGGCAGGCATAAATAAACTTCTCCAACCAGGCAAATCCACTACTCCGACCCCAGGAACATTATCTGACAAGAGCCAAGAAGATATAGCCAATTCATTCAATACTTTCTTCACAGAAACCATCCAGTCATTAGCTAACCAACTTTCTCCTCCCCACACTTCTATAAACACTATACCCGACTCACCACTCTCTTTTAACTTCCAGCCAGTGTCCACATCCTTTATCAGATCCCTTTTGAAAAACTGAAGCCAACCACCCTTTCAGCCGATCTTCTGCGGCTGAATACCTGCAAATTGCTGCAGATGTCGTAGCCTACCCTATCTCAATCCTAATTAACAGAACCATAACCAAGGCCTCAATCCCCTCAATTTGGAAACTATCCTATGTTATTCCACTCCACAAAGGAGGTTCATCCACAGAACTATCCAACTATAGACCTATAGCCATACTATCACCACTTGCCAAAATTATGGAAAAGTGTATGCACAACCAACTAATGCTCTATCTAACCCAAAATAAACTACTCACAGACTCCCAACATGGATTCAGACCCCATCATAGTACAACCACTGCCCTCCTCTCTTTTACTGAAAACATTAATCTTAACCGGAATAATAAAAAAATATCCTCCGCTCTCTTCCTGGACCTATCGAAACTCTTTGATATGGTAAACCATCAGTTACTGCTATATACTTTAAAAACCCTGTATCTAGATACTCCAGCCCTTGACTGGTTTCAAGCTTACCTCACTGGGAGACAACAAGCAGTAATGTGGCAAAACAAGCTCTCCTGCCTACTACCAAATACCATAGGAGTTCCTCAAGGTTCCATATTAGGACCTCTCCTCTTTTCAGTCTTCATAAATGGCATCCAAACAGTCATCCCTGAAGCCACCTGCATTCAATATGCAGATGACTCGACTATAATATGTTCCAATGCCTCACTTGCAAATCTACTAACTACCACCCAACATAGCTTCACCAAAGTCGAAAACTGGCTTGCCAACCATCTCCTGATCTTAAATCCAAACAAAACCAAGTTACTTCTCTTCTACCCAACCAATAGATCTCCGACTGAAAACTTCACTATAAAATCCAATAATGGGACCATCATCTCCCCAGACACCTATACAAAGCTATTGGGAGTAAACATTGACAATAAACTCAGATTTGATATACATATCAACCAAGCAATTAACTCAGTCAACAAGAAACTTGGGACCCTATATAGAATTAAAGCCTTCCTTACCCCGAATGCCAGGGCAGCCACAGCCCGTTCACACCTTCACTCTACCTTACTATATATGCCTCTCCTGTCCTCACTCACCTTAACAAATCTGATCTGGCCAAGCTCTCATCCTGCTATAATCACATTGCCAGGTTCGTTACAGGCCTACCCTACAGAACACACCACTGTACTAACCTGAAAAAGCTTGGATGGATAGAATTCCCACACCTTCTTCACCAGTCCCAACTCATAGAGGCCTTCAAAATCCTTAAACAACCTGAGAATACCCCAGCACTAAAAAACTTAATGACTCCCTACTCCAATCTAAGCTGCCTTCGCTCAGCAAACAGACTCCTTGTCCAAACAACGAAATCTCTCAACCTAGGTCGTGACGCTATTTGCCAACACCACTGGTAAAATATGGAACTCTCTCCCAAATAACATCACGCTTGCAACTTCTCTAAGTCAATTCAAAAATAGTCTAAAACTCCACTTCAAGTCACACTGGCTATGTCCTTGCTCAAACCCAGACTAGCTCTGTGCCATTAACTAAAACATAAACAACTAGCTAAGATGATAAGTACTTTGTATACTGTGATAAAGAAATATGTATCCTGTCTAACTCTATGTCATTATACTGCCTACCGTCCTTGCTAATATGTTATTAATGTTACATTTGTAGTAATCTCAGAAATAGTAATGGCAGTCTTGTACTTGTATGTAAATAGCCTATGTTTTTGTAAAGTTCTTTCAGCTCATTTACTGTACCTAATTATCAATGTAACTCTGTTGGAGCTTTTCTCCCAGACTAGCTCTGTGCCATTAACTAAAACATAAACAACTAGCTAAGATGATAAGTACTTTGTATACTGTGATAAAGAAATATGTATCCTGTCTAACTCTATGTCATTATACTGCCTACCGTCCTTGCTAATATGTTATTAATGTTACATTTGTAGTAATCTCAGAAATAGTAATGGCAGTCTTGTACTTGTATGTAAATAGCCTATGTTTTTGTTAAGTTCTTTCAGCTCATTTACTGTACCTAATTATCAATGTAACTCTGTTGGAGCTTTTCTCCCCGGGCCTCCGCTGAAAAAGGACATGTATCCAGTCGGACCATCCCGGTTAACAAATGTAAAATAAATAAATAAATAAATCCCTCTTCTTAATAAGATCTCCTACAGACTGGATGCAAAATTTAAACAATAATAGGACCAATAATGAACCCTGTGGAAATCCATAGTCCAAAGGGTGTGGTGATGATGTGCTCAGTCTTGAACAGACCCTTAGGAAACAGCCTTAGAGATCTGACACAAACTAGTACAGGACCATGCAAGAGAGATCACAGTACAATTTTAAATTATCAATCAAAATGTCATGATCAACAGCACTTAGTGTTGTCAAAAGATACAGGGGGACCAAGACTGAGTCATAATGCTGATTGCTGGCCATCAGGAGATCATCAACTACCTGAATGAGGGCAGTTTTAGTACTATGGCAAGTGTGCAACCCAGACTGGAAAGGGTCCAAGAGTCGATTTTTTAAGAGATGGGTCTGAAGTTGCTTAGAAACAATCTTTTCAATAACTTTACCTAAAAATGGAAGGTTATAGATATACCATAAATTAACTAGTATAACATGATCTAACATACATTTCTCAAGTGCAGGGACAGACATAGCTTCTTTTAAGACGAATGGAAAATTTTCCCAAGTTTCAAGGACATATATTTAAGCTGCATACAATGTGCACTCAACAATCGTATGTTATGGTATTTTAACATACAATCAACAATCGCATGCCATGGTATTTGGCGTGCGATGAACAATCACATGCACAAGACCAAAGTAATGAACTCATCAAAATCAGGAATATTCAACACTTTCCAGGTTGAATATCGACACAGGCTGATGACACGGCAATACTCATGACATCCAGAGGCAGCATGGTACATCTAATGCAATAAATCCTGTTGGAGAAGAAGCAAGCAAATGATTCACATTCTGAAGTAGGCAAAGGTCTCCCAATGATCTTACCTCTACCCTCAAAATTCCTAAAAAAGTGTATAAACAAACAAACACAAGGCCATCTGTTTAGAAATGGCAAACTCTCTAACACCCAACATGGATTCACCCCAATAACTGTACACAATCCACTCTAACTCTTTCAGAACATGTAAAGAAACACAGAAACCATGACCAGCATTTAGCTTCACTCGTTCTAGACCTACCAAAAGCATATACCACTATAACATTTTCCCTGCTACAAGATGAGCTACAAAATTTAGACATGAGTAAAAACATTATGAACTGGTTCAAATGTTATCCTTCTCAAAATCTAGTTTTCCCAAAGAACACAGTCAGTCAAAAGGCAAAATACTGAATCATCCAATAAAACAAGAGGCCCTCAAAGATCTGTCCTAAGACCAGTATTGTTTAACATCTTCACTCATATACATAAAGCAGTAACAAATGCGGTTGTAGTCCAAAATGCTGACAACAGCATTAATCTGCAATGCTTCCTCTGTTCAAGGTTCCAACAAACTACTCAACAATTCTTTAACACTATACAGCACTGGCATACAAACTCTCAACTACTTTTAAATGTGAAAAAATTAATTTAATATATTCACCAGCTCAAACTGCATACCACACAACCAGAATTTTAATAAAACTATCACACACTTGTGGAACTAGTGGCAAACGCAAAACTACTAGGTATAACAACAGACAATAGGGCTTAAAATTGACAGCCTCATTAACTATTCTGCATCAAAAACAAACATAAATGCCACTCTAGACACATGTAAGACATATTCATATCAATTACCTATATCTACTATGGAAGAAAGTCTATTACTACTGTATGCCTCAACAACATTAGCTAACCTAGACAAGATGCAACTAAACAAACTGGAGAAATGTTATAATACCATAGCCAGAATTTGTAGCAAATATCCCACATAAAATACACACAAAATATACCACTGCTTACTATTACAAAAACAAGGGATGGTTAGAAAGCCAGAAGGCAATAATATTAAAACTATGTGATCTACAAAACTCTAAGCAAACGTGTACAGTACCTCACCTTGCTATGCAACCCAAAATGATCTCCTAGATCCTTCAACATGAAACAATTACAATCAAACCTCTAAATGACAATGGAAAATGAAAATAACCTATTCTCTTATTCCATAGCAAAAACTGGAATGTCATCCTAATAAACATCAACACAATACCAAAATAAAGAATTTGTAAACAGGATCTTAGGATAATTGGAAATACAAAATAACCGAGTGAAAAAAAAAAACATTTACCTTGCAAATATACACACCTTCATGTTGCACTCCCCTTCTCAGAAGGGCATCGCAGAAAGGCAGAGTACCAATCTAATCATCAAGGCTTAATCTGAAGAATTTTACACTGTCACATTATTTAAGTAGCAATGGAAGTCACATGATGTTACTGTGTCTCTTTGTTTAACTTGCAAGGAAAGTCTGTTCTAGAGAATGCAAGACATAGATCACCCATAACACCCTATAAGAAGCAGTGGAAAGGGATAGTAGCTCAAACCTTTCATGGTAGCTCAGGGACTTAAGGACATTAAATTTCTTAATTAGTATCCTGTGTGGCCTTTATAGTTGCTTAATATGTCTACAGTGGTACATCCCGAATAGACCACTGTAGTCAATAACTGACCTAATTAAGACAGCACACAAAGGGATAACTTCTTTTGACTTGAATGGCATTCCTTTATATAGGTCCCCCTCCCTACATCAGCTTTTGTTTGGTTTAGGTAGATCCCCCTCTACTGAGACAAAATGGGTGCAAGACCTACAAGGAGGATGATGGTTGGCAGGCACAGAGAAAAAAGACACCAGACAAAAAAATGTCATAAGAGTTTTAAGGGAAGCAAAAACAAGATACAAGATGTGACTGGGGTTGTAGTGTTGCTAGACCAGCCATCCATTTTCCCCCTAAAAAATAAGTCTAATTTATCAGGTTGATAAGAAAGGGAAAGATGTGGGTAAACAACCAGTACTGCCTTACACTTTCTGAAACACAGTCTTGAACTTGTCTCACAGGCATATTTTAGGAGATCACTTGGGATAGAAAAGAGAGCTAAGTGGGTTCATAGAGGATTGTATCAGCCTGCATTATTTTTCTGCTACAGAAGAGTTTGTTTTACTTATCCAGACTTCCAGAAAACTGTTCCATGCAAAGCATACTAATGGCCATTATTAGTGACTCTTCAATAACTGATGTTACCTTTGACAAGACTTGGTAGGTCCATTAGTCATGACTATGAGATAGAATCAATACTTTAGCTCCAGACTATGCCACCTGTTACTCTGACTCTGTGCCACAGTAGAACTTCAACTAAACTTAGTCCTAGAGAGCTCAGGTTTATGATCAAATGGGATCCCTAAGAAAACTGCAATGAATTAAGGGACCTCCCTCATGTCTAAGGTCACGAAGAAGCTCTGCCAGTTACTACAGGATAAACAACAGAGATGCTTGGTTCATCACTGCCCCCCCCCCCCAAATGGATGGGTTGGAAGACAATTTCAATAAAACCCTAAAGAAAATCTTGAAGGTTGTTGATAAAGATGGAAAAAACATGGACACCTTGCTTTCTTACCAGATGTCTGTCATTAGGGAAGCAAACCAGTCTTTTGCTGGTTCTATACTGTTTAGTTTGTCTACGAAAAAACACCCTAAAAGTTTACCTACCTTGGCAAAAGGAACATGGGAACATGAGGATACCCCTTTTTGAAGTGTGACAGAACATATTACCAAAATGCAGGAAAGAATGAATTAATGGGAACAGTAGGCAGAACTGTTCCCATTAATTCCTTCTTTCCTGCACACATTCCTTTATAAACACCTTTTTTGAATTATCACTTAGGATATAGGCAAACATACATTTATATAAAAGAAAACAAACCATATTAACATATTTTAGTTAAAAACATTACACATCATTTTTTTTTGTATAACTACCATTAATCCCAAACAAGAAATCATTTAATTCCTGCCATGCCTTCCCTTAAAACTCTCTCCTTCTCAAAAATATTATTCTGCATGTACTGTTCCCAGAATTTCCATTTTTTTCTGTAATTTTCCCATATCCTTTTCTAAAGATTTCACTTCCAGTTCTTTAATCTCTGTTATAATATTCAATACTTTAAAGACAGTTGGTTTAGAATTTGATTTCCATTTTCTAGTAATTGCTTTTTTGGAAGCCATCAGAATTAAACTTAGCAAGGCCTTACTTCTCATTTGTCCCCCAATATTTCCAACAGAGTAACTTGTAGGGAATTTTTGAAATCTGTCAACTCATTACACTCCCAAAACATATGCTACCAGTTACCTGTTTCTTCCCCATCACACCTCCAACATTTACCATCAACCTGAAGAAACTTTGGAGTCTGCTTCAGGTATAAAAATACTTACACAAAGACTTTGAAGAAAGAACCCTAATTCTTCTAGACTTCATTGCATATTTGCTAGCCAAACATACATCTTCCTATTCTTTCTTTGTGAATTGATTATCTAATCTCTCTTCCAAATCCCTTCTAACCTCCTCTGATGAATTCCTATGCTTAACGTGCAATATTTTATGTCCTTTTAATTATCTATTTTTTACCAGCAGCTTCTGTTCCAGACTCAGCAATAAAACGTTACCAGAACAAGTCTTGTTCACTTAGGATTCTCCTATACCTTTCTCTTTGATATAAACACTTTATAATCATAGTTTAAATTTGAAATGGGTCTGTATGAAGATGGGTCTGATGGGTCTTTACCGTCTTTTTGTACTACAGCCACCACATCATTCTTCCAGGATGTTGGTGCTTCTGCTCCTTTTAAAATACTTTTAAACAAAACCTTTCAAATCTTTATCACTTTCTTCCCTCCTAGCTTCCAAACTTCCACAGGAATACCAGCTATTTCAGGAAACATTTCTGCAGAATGACTATATGTCACCATTTTTATCTCATCTCCTCCGATCTCAACTGTTAATTGTTGAGCCTCATCTACCTCTTATCTTGGCATACGTAAGTCTCCCATAAATATTTCCATTCATATCCTTTCTTGATTTCCACATTTCGTTGATGTATAAACATTTTCATAAAATATACAAAATATCTTCAATACCTCACCAGGATCTCTGGTTATTTGTCTTGTTATAGGCTTCCAACGTTTGGCAACAACTATTTCTCCTTTCTGTTGCCCAAGTCTTATGCTAAAAGTTTTTGTGCTCTGGAGTTATCAAAAACATTTGCTTAACACAATCATTCTAAATTCATGCATATTGTCCAAATACTCCCCTACTTTCGCTTTAGCACTCTGCATTTGGACCTCTTCTTGTTCTGTCAGACTTCTGTTATTCTGCAACACTTTAACCTTTGTCAACACCTCTAAATAATTCCTTTTAATAACCATATCTCTTTTGCCTTTATTTCTACCCTAGTGTAAACTCTATTTTCATTTTATCTCACTCACTAGCTATCACCTCCGAACAAAAATTTCTGTCTTCCCTAATAACTCTCGAACAATTTCCACCGCCCATTCCTTAAATTTCTCTCTGTTTGACAGGTAGGTGGGGAAATCCCAGTGTCTCATTTTTACGTCATTACCCTGCATTTTTATTTTAGTTGTTATTGCACATGATCTGAAATAGTTATTGGATTTGTCTTGAAGCTTTCAATTAAATATGTATGTTCCTGTGAAATATAACTTCTGTTTAGTCTAGCCCAGTTACTGCATCTTGGGAATGATATGCAAACTCTCTCTGAATTTCTGCTATTGAATTCACATCTTCTATACAAAATACTTTTGCACTCTACATTTCTTAACATAAATCAATACTCTGTCCTTTTTGTCTATACCCGTGAGGCCAGTCATTTTCCAAAATAATATGGACAGCGTGGCTATCATGATAAGAAGTTACTATTCCCATCAATTAGATATGACAACTTTGTTAAATGTCTAATTCCATCTTTTGTGCTGCATGGACCCACTAACATTTAGCAGGTTGAGCTTTTATACAGTTATCCTATCATCTCCATTTGAATTTATGTCACATTTTACAAGACTTTTTTTTAATTAAAACCCTCATACCAAAAACACAAACACCTCCAAAATCTATTAACTTAAAACAAACATACAAAACTGTGTACATCTTCAAATAATGTAGTTTAAACCCTTCTGATAAGAGCAATTGCCCCAAATCAAACTCAAGGTTATTAATATTATGAAGCATGTTACACCTGTGTTCCTAGTATTGCTGTCTGTTCTTGTGTTATCTTTACCCCCCCCCCCCGATGTGAAAAACAGCTTATATGCTTTCAAGAAAACATTAACTTTTAGCCTTAAAAAATTGCTCTAGCTTGTATATCCTGCCTCTACAGTCTGCTCATCTCCATGGAAACATAAGAACAAAATGTACAGCTGCCCTTAGCTACAGATGTCTGAACTCACATCGAATATTTATTCATAGGTTCATAGGTGTTTACTAGGCTAATGACCACAAGGGCCTTTTTAAGCCTAGCCATGCATTCCAAATCTCTATCAAGTTCTGATACCCTCGATAAATGTAAGCATGGGCCTTGGAGATGAACCATTTACAGGTTACCTGTGTCCATTAGAGATATAGGTGCCAAACCAGGGATGAATTTATGGTTTCCCATCCAATTGTCCAAGTTGCACTTCAATTAGGTTAGGGAGGAACTCTGCTTCGCATGGATGGGGAGCCTGTTCCATAGACAGGGCAGTCTCTGGAATACATACCTATCTCTCCAGCAGGTCTTATTTTTATCACAGGCAAGGTTTAAGTCTTTAGAATGGGTAATTATGGTGCTGTTTGTTTTGTGGACATGCTACCCATATGAATAAACCAACTTCCCCATTTCTTCCTCTTCTAAGTATTTTATCAACTGGTCTCTCAGCCAACGTATTCCATAAAAACAAAATAAAGCTACAGCACCAAGAGTTATGCCACCACAACTTGTCTTCTCTCTCCAACAAAGGAAAAAAAATACAGAGGCAGGCAAGCTATTCAATAAATAGGCAGAGACCTGCTGATTGTTAGCTACCCATTTAGAGAACCTACATTCCAAAACTTCAGGACCAAAGCAGCACCTCCTCAACTATAAAGGAAAAAAGTTCATGACATTGAGGATCGACATAAGTGACCAGTCCTCCCTCTCCTTAGTAGAGATACCCCAATGCTTAATATGTGGTTGCTTCCCTTTCTCCTAGAAGACAGCAAGGTCTTTACTAGGACAATATTAGCACAAGTTCAATTTCTATATCACCTCTTAGGCTACTTCAGCTGAATAAACAGAAAGTATCCACATTACACTTATGTACTTCAGATAGCCTTGGTCACCCTCTGGTTATTGGCTAAGCATGTATTAACACCCTCCCACCCTAAAACCGAAGAAAGAAAATGTACAAGCCTTGCAACACCCAGGAATCTAACAAGGCTTTTCAAAGAAAAGCAAATGTCTGGGTTCTTAACCACTAGCAGATCTCTTTTACCAGTGCTTGCTCTCACCTCTGGGAAAAAGAGTGCTGATGTCACAACAAAAAATAGAGACTCCTCTTGACTACCCAGATTTGATCTACCAACACCACAGTCCAAGCAGCAAATACCACATCACTGGACAGTCATCTGACTACCACTCACTGAAACAACTAAGCTTCCGTGCACAACAATCCTATCTATTTCCACATGGAAATAAATGGCTTGAGTTGAAGTGAAACTGTCACTGATGCCTCACTCAAAATGACTCAGATTCATAGATGATTACTAGGTTAATGGCACAAGAGTCTTTACAAGCCAATAATACCCAGGATAAGACAATATTATACCTTGGTATGGAGTAGTATCCGGGTAGTGGGTCTTTGGGTGTTAAGGCCCTGAGTTATTTTACAGACTGCCTCTGTCCATAACAGACATGGGCAGCACCCCAGGAGTGAACTTATGGTTCCCCATACATTTACCCACATTCTTTTTGAAGAGAATGAGGGATGGGCTTTGTTTTATGAAGATGGAAAATGTATTCCACAGACGAGGTAGCCCTTGGGATACGAATCTGTCTCGCCACAGAGTTATGTTAGAGTCACAAATGAGGTTCTCCTAAAAAGAAGCACATATTGCTCAAGAATTCTGGATACAGCCAAAAATAATAGTGAAAAAATGCTCAAAAGCAGGGACAATTTTGAAGTATTACTTTAATCCGCTTAAAAAGTTAACAGTATGCAACAACACACATTTTCTGTGCAATAAGCAGGAAACTCTAATGTCAGCTTTACTGACTGACTGCAATGCTCAAGAATTTACCAGAAACTTGAAACTTTTGCAAGGGACAGGGCAAAAATATGCAACAAAACGAGGGACATTCAACAAAACTCTGGGTCAGTTGAGAGGTATGAAAACCACCATTACCCAGTAACAGTCTTCCCCTTAAGGAATATCTTCCCAGACAAGTCCTATAAGTATGGTGACGGATTCTCTCACTTTAGCCATATATAATATTTGTGTTAACATATCATGTACAAACCACCAATCTTTTTCTAATCCTGTACCACTCTACTATTAATTCTCCAACTACCTACAGCATGCCTCCTTCACCACATTTGCTATACAACAGAATGGGATTAAAAAGCTGCATCAAAATTCACTTCTAACAATTTATAAAGAATGCTCTAGCTGGATCCCATATGAATAATTGATTGGTCTGTTTAGGGTACTGCAACACACAGACAAAACTTGCTACAATGACATCACCCTTGCTCAACAATTTGGTATATAGACAATACAAATTACTCTGACAACATGCACTAAGCTTTGTGCAAAACACCCCCTATTCTTGCTGCACAATGCAGAAATGCTGCATCATTCTCAAGTGTCAGTGTACAATGACGAAAAACAGTTATCTTTTCTGGAAAGTGTGTCTGGTGGGCAGGTAGTGTTAAGCACAACTCACTTGCACTCTGCTACAAATTTTGACTGCTAATCATGACATCTGCTTTTCTGTAATTGCCCCTTGAGACTAACTAAAATGTGCTTTTAAATTTGCCCACCACCCTATTTGTCATCAGGCATCACACTTCTACATGAAATTGCTCATACGTGTTTCAACACAGATTGATGAAACATAACACCACGTCTACTACTAAAATATCTCATGAAAAACTGCACTTCTAATATATATTTAGCACATGTTACAACCTTAACTGCTGCAACCATTACTAAGTCTCATATGAGGCTGTCGCATAATGCATGCTACCCCATAAAGTATTTTCCTGTACATGTTTTGCCTTATTTCTTTTATTAACCAGATGGGTAGGCTGATCCTTTCAGACTCCTTTACAGCTATGACCTGAACAATGGAAAACATTTGTTTATGAGCAGAAAGTTTGTCATATGACTAGAAAACTCACTTCTCAAGAGACCAGGTATGTATGTCATCATAGAAAAAGACTGCCTGGTTTTCAAATGGTAGATTCTACAGTCTGATGCAACGTCCAGGGCAGGCAAGACATGTATCATTCCTCTGTAAAATGGGTATTCCAAATAAGGACAAATACTCTCAGGTGACCTGGGGGTTCCTGTGTCTGCAACTATATCAATTTTGTACAGAAAACAGGCCTTTGATAAGACATGACAGTGTTGACAACCTGTCTTACTTCGTGTGCACTAGCCTTCCTGATAACTGAACCTCTGGAGTCTGAGTTGAGGGGGATATGAAAAAGAATGGGTCTTACTATGTAAAAGCAAATATCGAAACTCTGAGCAGCTTGAATAAACTTGGCCTTTAATACCATGAAAAAACAAAGCTCTCCTTTAAGTAGCACTGCGGACTGTGTAAGTTAAAAAGGGCACAGGTATTTAAGATTATTCAGTGTGAACAATCCTAATACCCCTAGTACCCCTAATTCTCTGCTCATAGCACATTTTAACATACGTAGCTTAAACAATAAAATTAGCCAACTACACACTCTGCTAGACATA
Organism: Protopterus annectens; assembly: GCF_019279795.1. NCBI lineage: Eukaryota > Metazoa > Chordata > Ceratodontiformes > Protopteridae > Protopterus > Protopterus annectens. Next base: position 1,261,548,308 of record NC_056725.1, on the reverse strand, counting down.
AATTCATTTGATATCCTATGTTTAACAGAGACTTGTCTCAAGCCAGTAACAAAGGACAATGAAATCATCCCACCTGGTTATAATATCTTAAGATTAGACTGAACAACCTAAAAGGGTGGAGGGGTAGCAATTCTGAACAAATCTGAGTTACATGTTACTTCACTAGATGTACAACTACCTTTATATAGTAATGCTTTAATCCTTATCTCTAAACTTCAGGTTAATGCTAGTAAATCCATATACATAATATGCTCCTACCTACCTCCAGGCAATAACATCAACATCCTAGAAAGTATCCTCTGCTGGCTTTCTACATCCTTCCCACAAGAAACCATTGTACTTGGTGATTTTAATATAGACTGGAATAGCTGTACCTCACACAAACCTACAACTCATATAAACCTGTAAGGCTTTTCCAAAACAATCACCACCCCCACCAGAATCCATAAACCCAGTAGCAAATAAAGTACCTTAGACTTGATCTTAGTAAATAGCTATCCCCTCTCTTATAAAGCAGGTACCCTTCCTGATGATATTAGTTACCGCTCCCTTACTTAGACAATTAGACAAAAAACCTTTATTCCCAACCAAACTATCTTTAAAACTACCCGGAACAAAAAGATTTTAATCCAGGAAGCTTCCAAGCAGAGCTTAAATCCTGTGACTGGTCACCCTTAAAACAACTCCCTCTTGAGGAAGCAGTATCCTATTTTAACTCTAAATTCTTACAAATCCTGGAATACCATGCCCCTACTCACTCTATAAGAACTAGCAGTAAAGCTGCTCCATGGCTCAATAAAGAGACTAGGCAGAAAATATTATTGAGAAATAAAATCTGGTCTAATGGAGAAACATTAAAAACCCAACAGATCATCAAACTTTAAACAGCTGAGAAATGCCACTAAAAAATCAATACTTCTTGATAAAAAACTTCTACTTTAAACTCCAGCAAAAGCATCAACATAAACCACAAACTTTCTGGTCAGGTATAAACAGACTTCTACACACAGGCCATTCCAAGACACCATTGCCCCCTTAATACAGAAGAGGTAATAAGAGCTCTGGGGACTCAGGTAGATAGTAATCTCTCCTTTGGCAATCATATTGCCAAAGTAGTTAGGAAATCCTTCTATGTAGCCCATCTAATTACTAAAGGGTTTGCATCTAGAAATAAAGAGGTTATAGTGCCCCTCTACTCATCACTCATTAGACCCATTATAGAGTACAATGCCCCATTAGGGATGTACCTCACAAGACATTTCCAACAGCTGGAAAGACCACAAAAGTATCTCACCAAGAGGATTACTGGCCTCAAACATATGTTCTATGCAGCCCAACTGAAAAAACTCCGGCTGTACTCAGTGGCATATCGCTTACTCAGAGGGGATCTCTGCCTGACTTACAAAGCCATGTCCAACTCAGAATTGATGGACATGCTCCACCTAAAGAAATCCAAGTCACTGCGAGCCACGCGCACTAGTGAGCTAAACCTCGCCACAACAATAAATAGAACATGCTGGAGGGATAGATTCCTGTCACAGAGACTCCCCCATGCATTGGAACAAAATTCCAAACTACATTAGGCAGAGCCCCTCATTAAGACTCTTCAAGAGAAACCTTGGCGAGTGAATGGTTAACAAAAAATACACCCCTGGGATCACTTCATTGGCTCTGCTTGACAGATGATCAGTTAATTAATCAATGGGGCAGCGAAAGCCGACACACTCTGGCTAGGCTTATAAATGCCCTCGGGCAGATAGCCTAGTACCTACCTATGAACCTATGAACCAACCCCATCAGGTCTCTCCCTTAACACTCCCAACCAGATTGTGGATGCTTTCAATACCTTTTTTACTGAAACTGTCCAATCTCTAGTGAACTCCTTACCTACTCTTAGCTCAACTCTCCCATCCTCACTAGCTAGGATATCTCCTACCTTTCATTTAAAACCAGTTCCTACATCCCTCATCTACACCCTACTTCACAAACTTAAACCATGTACCCCCTCAGCTGATCTCCTACCAGCTGAATACCTGCAAATTAACAAACATTGTAATAACAACATGCTTTCCTCTGCACTCTTTATTGACCTCTCTAAAACCTTTGATATGGTTAATCATCAGAGACTTCTAAACATACTCAAATTACTCTTACTTGACACACAGGCATTACAGTGGTTCAAGTCCTAATTAGAAAAGAGACACCAAGCTGTCCTTTGGGACAATAACCTATCCACACATCTCCCTATTACCCTTGGTGTCCCTCTAGGCTCTATCCTAGGACCACTCCCTTTCTCTATATTCATTAATGATCTACATATAAATCTTCCTCAAGCTACCTGCAAACAATATGCAGATGACTTCACATTAATTTGTGCTGCCTCTTCTTCATCTGAAATCCAATCCATCACCCAAACAGTATTTAACTTAGTAGTAAACTGGTTCCTTCAACGGTGTCTCCTCCTAAACGCCAAAAAAAACAAAATTATTGTTATTTACTCCAACACTAAAATCCTCCCCAATAGATCTCACAGTTATATCCAACAATGGTACTGACCCAACCACCAAACTCTTAGGTGTAATAATTGACCACAACCTGAACTTTGACTCGCATATTAACTCAACTATTAAAACAGTACACAGAAAACTTGGTGCTTGAGATTTTTGTTAAACAATTTTAAATTCATTCTATGAAATTACGTTGTTAGGCCTAAAGCTGTACAAAGATTTTGGCAGTTTTGCCTTTATTTAGGTTTAAACCTGCTGGCAGGGGGAAATTAAGGTTGAGAGTTTTGAAAAGGTGCTGCTATACTGACTAACTCTAACTGGGTTATTGGGATGCTGATTAGTTTTTTTTTAATTCTTGGGTAACTGTTGAATAGAGTCTGGGAAGTGCAGTGTTGGATGGATTTATTACTTTCAAAACAGGCAATCTCCTTAATTTTCCAGAAGAACCTATGTTGAGATACCATACTATTTTGCCTCAGATGCTCAGTTTTTGCCTTTTAAACATCTGCTTGCATTTCTGCCTAAGGGGAGAAGTTACAGTGGTGACCAGGGAGGTTAGCAGATTTCCAGAGGCACTATTCACTACATCTGAATCTCAGTAGGGTTTTGATTGAGGGATTAATCCATGGGCGGTGCTGAT
>NC_056725.1:1261487661-1261540161 GCF_019279795.1 Protopterus annectens | reverse complement strand
TGAATACCCCTGAGTCTGCAAAAGGTTTCCATGAGGACCTTCAGAGATTATGAATTTGGGATCCCCCTGTATGTCTGTTGTGAATGTCTGCAACCCCCCCCCCCACGAGGACATGCTAACAGGATCCTTTGTGGCATCCACAATGGTACCAGCAGAAAAATCACCGCCTTCCTCCAAACAGGTCTACGGGCCAACATCGGCCTTAGGAGACACGTCTGAAATTGGAGGAGCAACAGAGGTCTCAGGCCTAGATTTCTTAGCCTTTTTAAGAACAATCTCCCCTGAAGGGCCTGACATATCCTGAATGGTGTCTCGAGCTAAACGCTTAAGGTGCTGGTTCTCTAAATAAAACTGGGAGACACAAGATGGCTGTGAAGAGTCTTTGGAACAAAGGCTTTACAAATAGCACAGTAGGTATGGTCATGGTTAGGACCTAGAAAAAAAGACATAGATCATGGGAATCCTTATGTGGAATTTGCCTTCCACACTGACACTTGCTCTTCCCAGATGACATCTAACCTCAGCAAAACAACAGTAACTCAAAAAGCTTAAGAAAAAAACCCAAAGGGGCACTTATCTGACTTGGAATCCGCAACTTTGCTGTTGAGCAAACAACTGGAGATGGTGTTCAGACTGGTGGTAGACAAGTTCTGAGGATGGTATGTGCTGATGTCTGCTTTATACCAAATGCTGGATCGGGACCTATGTGTGACGTTGCACGTACCTAGCAGTAGCTTTAGACTTTTGTATACTTGTTCAAGAAAGCCTGTGGCAGACTCCCTCATGTTATGAATACTGCAACATATGAATAAGAAGGACATCTTTTCATTCTGCTTAAGTGTATCTGTCTGTTCATTTTTCTTGCTCTACATACCTGTGTGTGAATACTGATACATAAATTCACACTTGTTCTTTAAATCCATGAACAGAGTTGCCATCACTAGTTAGATACGGCTTACAGTAGTCCCCAGAATCCTATTCACAATCAAGGAGCAGAAAAGTAATTTGGGAATGCATATTTTCCTCACACAGGTTGTACATAAGACCATCTCTTAAAACAGTAAAATGTGCTACAATCAGTTAAATGAATAGACGATAGACATTCATGCAGCTAACACTGACCCGATACCTTTTAATCCTGTCCCAGTTATCTTGGAAAGTGACTGTCTGCTTCTGCCTTTGATCAAATAATAACCAGTATCATACACTGAAGAGGAGAAAATGTAAAACAAAAATTATTTTTGACAGAAAGCCTTACAGATGTAGACTTATCCGTTAGGATACCCATACCTCTGGCCATTGGATCCATTGCTTCTCATTGCAAAAAGGGCTACTACTAACATTATGAAACACATTTCATAGGTTGAGAAATATTATCGAGCAAGTATTCTAATAATCAATCATTTTATTCTTACTTTTCAGCAATGAATACGAAATCAGCAGTTGGCCTGACAGCGTCACAAACACCTGTCACAAGAAGATGGAGTCCTCACTATCCCATCCTTTCATAACGTTTATTTCTTGTTTTTATCTATTCTCTGTTAATGTCCCTCTTTCTGTCTTTTTCTTTATATATTTCTAGAACTGTCTAGTTTCTACACTTAATAATTACTGCTGAAGTACCATGCTCTAAATGTGCACTTCTTTTCATTCTCACCTAATGAACTGTTCACAGCAAGTCTGTCTGTTCTTCCGTTATGCTTAGTGCTAAATTCTTTGGAGACATATTATTTCCTTTATTGTCTGTTTTCTGTTTCCAAGCAGGGAGGGATGGGGAAAGATGCAAGGATAGTGATGCAGAGAGGTTGGTAGTCACAGACTACCTGGCTTGCTTGGAAAAGGCTGCTTCTGAACAGGAGTAGTAGTAGAAGTCATGGCAGTGTAAGGTTTTCTTGCACTTCCAAATTAACAAGCTTCAGTGGTCTCAATTCTTTTAAATAACATGTTTTCATACATGTGCATTCTTGACGTCTGTTTCACATTTCACTCCATGCCTTCTTGGAATTACCGTGTCTGTATTTCTACATTTATTTCTCTCATGCTTATAAAGTGCAGCATTACCTATATGTAGCAAGGCATCATCTTCTGTAACATTTTCCTCTGATTTGTGGCAGTTCTTTCAATACCTCTTCCTATATAACTTTATAAACTTTTATTCTGTACCTCCTTCTGCAGAATTTCTTGAAAATTACAGTGACAGGGCAAAACAAGTTATTAAAATTCAGTTAAGGATGTGCACAAGCACACACACACACACACACACACACACACACACACACACACACACACACACACACACACACACACACACACACACACACAAACACGCAGTCTTAACAAAACTATCTACTAAAGCAGTACTGAGCCAGTAGTTTGATGGCAAAGTGAACACAAATTAACATTCTTAGACTAATAAAACTTAAATTGCAAGGAAACATACAGATCTCATCATGCACTCTTAAATAAAGATGATATTTTACTAATGTTCTACATGGGAAAGCTCACTAGTTACTTTTAGGGAAGACCTAAGAGCATTGCCTGGTTAGGCTGAGTTGCAGTTCCGTTTACAACAGAATATTAGAACTACAAGCTGCTAATAAGCTTCATCATGAAGTCGTACAATTTGTTTTCCTCATTCTCCATTTGCCAACTGTGAGGCTCTAAAGAAGTTACTTAATCAGATAGTGCTGTTATCTTGCCTCTCAAAAAAGGTACCAGCACTTAGATGGTTTACCCCAAAATATGTTCACAGTCCAGTCACACAACATGAACATATATGCTTGGATTTATACAACTTCACTGCAAATACACCACCAAAGGATACTGCAAACAAAATGGTAACCAACTGCAAGAAGGCATACTTTCACATATTTTAGCTACCTAAAACCTGATGACAGAAAGTGCCAGTACCACAAAAATCCTATTATCCACCACGATTCAACAAATGAAAGTTTACTGACAGCCAGATCCAGTGATATGAAAAAGAGTTCCATTTTACTTTTAAAATATATTTTACATCTGCTAATTTATTTTACACCTAGCACAGCTTATTTTAATCTTGCACTAATATATACTTGAAAGAAAAATTCACGCGTAACAGACCTGATTATTTGCTTTTTAAAAGGTTAGTATCGAACTTAATTCAGGATAGAACGCTGACAAACTAGCACGGGTTATAGGTAATTATTAATTTATGTCTCACATTCAACAGAATATCATTTGCTGCAAGCTGAATAAGAACAGTCCATCACAGTTATTCAATGTGACATTTAAACATTACAGGAGAGTAAAATTAAGTTGAAAAATCATAAAGTAGAAATGCTACACCATAATGACCTTACATCTAAATTACTTCATTACTTATTACAGACCTGAAGACCAGTGAATGGTGGCTTTGCTCCGTTAAGCCAAAGTTGAGGAACACTAATAGTTTGCTTAATAAAACAGGCTGAGAACATTTGTTAGCCTTTAGAGAAGAAAATCGATTATCGCAAATAAATATATGGGAGGCAGGATTTGAACTTTACCTTTTTAAACAAAAGAATGCAGTATACTTTTATATTTTAACTTATCTTGAGCAAGAGTGAAAAATGCAAATGTAATTTTTTATTAGCAAATCAGAAGTTGAAGACTACCCTTTTTATATGACAGTCTCATGAAACGTCACTTATTATCTTTTAACACACAAAAAGTGCTCATATTACACTTAAGTCAGGGTACTTTTTATGTTTTTAATGCTTTGTTTAGAGACCAGAGGTTTGGGTCTTTTTTGTGTGTGTGCATCAGTCATGTATTACATCATTTCATTTTGAAGAAGCACACAATAACTTTTCTTATTTTTGTGTAAATTAACACATTTAGCATGTCTGCCTTTAGTTTATTTAAAAAAATCAGTCTATCTGTGTTACACAAAAGTACATTATAAACATTTAAATTACACAGAGTACTACCTTATTTTAAACATTCTACTTTAAAACTCTGCATCAGTACTTTTTTACATGTAACCTGTAATTTAAGATTTCTATTCTTCCTAGGAATGAGAATGTATAAAACTCAGTTTTACCACTACACTCCTTACCCTTTGACACTGTTTTAATATCATTTACATGCTAGTTCAGTATTAAAGCTGTTGCTAAAATGTGTACTTGCAGACTTTATTTTATGTGGTTTTAAAGAAACACTTTTATTTTACTTAATGTAGCATAAAAGATATTAACATTTTAATATTTTTTGTAAAAAGTGATTTTTACGAACTATTTTGTCAGAAGCATGAACATTTTGTCACAGCATTTTTTTCCAAAGAAAATAGAAAAGCAGTTAAGTGTTATTTATTTATTGCATTTGTTGACCGGGAAAGTCCACTGTGCCTATGAAGAGCCCATTTTCAGTAGAGGCCCAAGGAGAAAAGCTCCACAATATTGCAAAGCACCACAATATTACATACAACAGATAATTAAATGCAAATGAAACAATGTTATTACATAGAAAATCTGCTTACAAAGCAAGTGTAAAAAGCATATATGTAACAGAGATAATGCACATTGACTATAAGCACGTTAACTACAAACAAAGGTCTTAATCTGCTAGACAGAAAAGGTAATACATTGGATGAACGCAATGTTCATCCAATGTATTACCTTTCAATAAATATTGCTGGCAAAACCTTTATGATTATTTTTTTAACATAAAAACTATTTTTAATTACCTTTAAACGTTTTATTGAGTTATGTTTAAGAATAATGCTGTTGACTGATCAAAGGGCATGTTTCACCTTTACTATCCAGTATGAAAGAGAAGCAAATTCTTCTGTGTAAGCTGTAGTAGCTGATTCATAGCATTTATAAGTGTTTGCTGTACCTGTTTCTGCCTGTTTTGTGAAAAAAAAAAAAAGGAAAAAAATATCTCTTGTTTTTCCTGCTTTACTAGTTTAGTCCAGTTTCAGAGTTGCTGATTCCTGGGCTTTGGTTGTAGTTCCTGTGTACTGTTTCCTTGCCTTATTTGGGGGAAGGGAAGCTACCTTGCTTTCCTGCTTTACTAGTTTAGTCCAGTTTCAGAGTTGCTGATTCCTGGGCTTTGGTTGTAGTTCCTGTGTACTGTTTCCTTGCCTTATTTGGGGAAGGGAAGCTACCTTGCTTACCAGTGGGAGTGGGAAGCATTGAGCTGCCTTTGTCCAGTTTTGTGAGGTTTCAGCCAGTAACTAGTTTATTGGTCGTTTTGGGCCAGTTTCTAGCTTTTCCAGCCCCTGGTATAAAACTTTCAGCTTGTACCTACTCAGCACAGACTCCACGTGGGCCAGCAGAGTAATCCAGGCTGCAGAGAGCTGAATAAGCGACTTTTCTTGATACTAAGTATATTTTTGTTGCTTTCCACATCTGAATACCTAGCAACTGTATTTCGCCTGCCTTTCTGTTACATTGAAGCTGTTTTTACTGCATTTAACTTAATATTGCACTTGGAATCCTTGTTTGTTACTATTTGACTGTATTTGTAGCAAATTCTTCTGTGTAAGCTGTAGTAGCTGATTCATAGCATTTATAAGTGTTTGCTGTACCTGTTTCTGCCTGTTTTGTGAAAAAAAAGAAAAAAAAAAAAATATCTCTTGTTTTTCCTGCTTTACTAGTTTAGTCCAGTTTCAGAGTTGCTGATTCCTGGGCTTTGGTTGTAGTTCCTGTGTACTGTTTCCTTGCCTTATTTGGGGAAGGGAAGCTACCTTGCTTTCCTGCTTTACTAGTTTAGTCCAGTTTCAGAGTTGCTGATTCCTGGGCTTTGGTTGTAGTTCCTGTGTACTGTTTCCTTGCCTTATTTGGGGAAGGGAAGCTACCTTGCTTACCAGTGGGAGTGGGAAGCATTGAGCTGCCTTTGTCCAGTTTTGTGAGGTTTCAGCCAGTAACTAGTAGTTTATTGGTCGTTTTGGGCCAGTTTCTAGCTTTTTCCAGCCCCCTGGTATAAAACTTTCAGCTTGTACCTACTCAGCACAGACTCCATGTGGGCCAGCAGAGTAATCCAGGCTGCAGAGAGCTGAATAAGCGACTTTTCTTGATACTAAGTATATTTTTGCTGCTTTCCACATCTGAATACCTAGCGACTGTATTTCGCCTGCCTTTCTGTTACATTGAAGCTGTTTTACTGCATTTAACTTAATATTGCACTTGGAATCCTTGTTTGTTACTATTTGACTGTATTTGTAGCAAATTCTTCTGTGTAAGCTGTAGTAGCTGATTCATAGCATTTATAAGTGTTTGCTGTACCTGTTTCTGCCTGTCTTGTGAAAAAAAAAAAAAAAGAAAAAATATCTCTTGTTCTTCCTGCTTTACTAGTTTAGTCCAGTTTCAGAGTTGCTGATTCCTGGGCTTTGGTTGTAGTTCCTGTGTACTGTTTCCTTGCCTTATTTGGGGAAGGGAAGCTACCTTGCTTTCCTGCTTTACTAGTTTAGTCCAGTTTCAGAGTTGCTGATTCCTGGGCTTTGGTTGTAGTTCCTGTGTACTGTTTCCTTGCCTTATTTGGGGAAGGGAAGCTACCTTGCTTACCAGTGGGAGTGGGAAGCATTGAGCTGCCTTTGTCCAGTTTTGTGAGGTTTCAGCCAGTAACTAGTAGTTTATTGGTCGTTTTGGGCCAGTTTCTAGCTTTTCCAGCCCCTGGTATAAAGCAGCTAAACGCGTGTTAGCGATTTAGAGCGATTTAGCTGAGCTGCCACTGTTGCACACTAGGGCAGTGCCGGTTAAGCAGGTTTAAACTATTCGGGCTACCTAAAGTCCACTCTTCAAATTTTCCCTTAAAACTACCTTCCTCGAACTATACTACTGATCAAATCAGCGTATCCTATAACTAAAAGATCAACTCTACTTGACTCCAAGTAGACTATTCTCTATCTATTAAACCTAGCACTTGCTCCTACAGTACTTATTACCTTGATACGGCACTCTTGTCATAGATAGTACCCCAAAAAGGCAACCCCCCATTTCTCGGTCACCCACGTCCCCCGGAATCTTTTTTTAAAGTTTTTCATCTACCCTTCTAGCATGTCGAGGGATCAGTTGCTAGTGTCCTCTCCTGCTCAGCTGGTGAACCTGGGAATATTGAGGCAATGTTTCAATTGCCTCATGTACACAGACAACCCTTTCCTCCTCCCACAAAACACAAATACATGCGAGAGATGCAACTATACGGCCAAACTGGAGGCTGAGCTCTCTCAACATAGGACTAGCAAGACCAGTCAGGAGGAGAAGGTTACCACATACACTATAGACCCAGTCTCACATAGTACCATTACAACCTCAAATCATACACATAAACACACAAAGACATACTCGGAGGCTCTGATCAAAAATCTACCAAAACAGCAGAGGCCACCAAAGCAGACACCCAAACAACCACCACCTCAGAACACAACACCCGCAACACATAGACCTCACAGTCAGAGTGTCAAACAGTCACAGCCCTTAAGGCCAAACACAATGCCAGACACACTAGTCATTGGTGACTCCATAGTCAGACACACTGATGTCCCGCTCACTAGACTGAGTAAGGAGAAGGTCACAGTAAGCTGCCTGTCGGGCGCTAGAATCTGCCACATAACGCAAGCACTCAGGTCTCTCAACAGCAGGTACAAATATGACTCAGTCATTGTCCACGCTGGTGTAAACGACCTGAGACGTACCTCCTTGGACTACATGAAAAGAGACATTGAGGAGCTCTCTGATTATGTAGCCCAGGCAGGTATGACCCTGACCTTGAGCAGTATCCTACCTTCACCAAGAATGATGCCACAATACAGAGATAAGATGATCAGCTTTAACAATTGGCTTAAACACTGGTGTCATTCAAAGGGGATCCAGTATCTGTCTGCCTGGGATGACATGCTGGACAAGCCACGCTGCTCAAGGGACGGCTTGCACCTGTCACCCCTGGGATTCCGGATATTGGCAAAGGCTCTTGCCACCCCCATAGTGCCTTTTTAGGCAAGGCTCAAATTCTAAACCTACCACCCTAGAACACAAAAAGGAAAAAACTAAGGGTAATGCTGCTCAATGCCAGAAGTCTAAATCTCAAAATGCACGCACTCGAGGCCCTTCTCAGTATGGAGAACATCGATGTCTGTGCTGTGACAGAAACCTGGTTCAAGGCTCCTGAGAGCACCCCAGCGCTATCAGGTTTTACCTCATATCATGCGTTCCGCCCCAAAATCCGGACAATACCAAGAAAGGAGGGGTATCCATATTCATCAAGGACACCCACACCTCAAGACTGGTGGCAACGCACGATGCATCGGAGACCATCCAGGTGCAATTAACCATAGGCAAGACTGCTCTGCAAATTGTAGCATGTTACAGGCCACCCTCACAAACTCAGGAAACTCACATGCCCTTCCTGAAAACACTAGAGGGGATAAATGTATCACCAAACACCATCATACTAGGTGACTTCAATTACCCTAATATAGACTGGGAACACTACTCAAGCCCAAACACCCTAGCCCAAAAGTTCCTGGAATTCATAAACTCAAATGCCATGGAACAACTAGTCACCATCCCCACAAGAGGAGATAACATACTTGATCTCATCATCACGAACATGGGAGCACAATGTTTAACACCGAAGTATACCCCTCACTGGTGAGATCAGATCACAAACTAATCTCGCTGGAGGTCCTCATCCCACCCCACCTGAAATAAAAAGACCACAGTAAAGAACTTCTCAAAAGCCGACTTCACACTTCTAAAGACTAGTGTGGTCTCCTTTCAGGCCCCGAGCCATGGAAAACAATACTCAAGCCGCTGAATCACTTACAAACGCCTTCTACCAGCACCTGCAGGACTGCATGGATAAGGCAATCCCAAGCAAAACAAAGACTCTTTGTACCAAAGGAAAGCGTCCAGTCTGGTGGACCCCAGCCATAAACAAACTCTACAACAAAAGGAGGAAGCTACTACAAGATAGAGCAAAATCCTTAAAAGGTAAGACACCCTTGATCACTATAAGTAAAAACTAAGAGCTCTCATAAAATCATCCAAAGCAAATTTCGAGAGAAAAATAGCTAAAGACTCAAAAGACAATCATAAGGCCTTCTTTAGCTATGTTAGAAACCTAGGAGGAAACTCCCAGATATGCTCAGAACTAGTTCAAAATGATGTGAAGATTACTGATCCTACAGACATTGCCAACATACTGGCTGACAGGTTCAGTGCAAACTTCTCCCCTCCCCTAAAAGGAGAGATATCTATACCAAATGAGTGCAGCCCCCAAACATCTCCAGCGCCCAAGTGAGAACTGCTCTCTCCAAAGCAAAAACACAGCATCCATGGGACCCGATGGTGTCCCCGGCTGTGTGCTCCACGAACTCAATGAGGAATTAAACCCACAGCTAGGACAGCTGTTTAATCAAAGTCTTACCTCTGGATACGCACCCAGGAGTGGCGACTGCAACTGTGGTCCCACTTCACAAAGGCGGTGCCTCCACAGACCCTGGAAATTACCGCCCATTAGCTTGACAAGCCTTATCTGCAAAGCCATGGAGAGGATCATAATGGACCTCATAAATAAAGACATAGGGAATTTGCAGACTTTGGATCCAACCCAGTTTGGCTTTGTCAAAGGCAGATCATGCCTTTTAAACTTGGTTGACTTTTTCAAACAGTCACCAAAGCCATTGATGAGGGAAAGGCAGTCCATACAGCCTACCTCGATCTGGCTAAGGCCTTCGATACAATACCCCACTCGGGTATCATTGAAAAACTCATCAGCTTAAATGTTAACCCATACATCACAAGATGGGTTGCAAACTGGCTGAGTGACAGAACCCACAGGGTCAGAGTTGCTGGTGCCATGTCAGACTCAAAGCCTGTCACAAGTGGTGTCCCACAGGGCTCAGTCCTGGGCCCACTCTTGTTTGGCATCTACTTTTCCAAGTACAAGCAAACACAGGAGGGTTATGGCTGACAAAGTTTGCAGATGACTGCAAACTGGGCGCCATAGTAGAAAACACATCTGACACAAATATCCTTCAGAAGGGTCTCACAGAAACGGATAACTGGTGCCAGAGCCACGGCCTAAAGTTAAATGCCAAAAAATGCATAGTCATACCCTTCGGGAAAAACAAGGTTACCCCTAGCTACCAAATAGGTGGCAATCCACTGAGCACAGAAGAAGTTATCAGGGACCTGGGGACCCAGGTTGATAGTAGTCTGTCATTCGACACCCATGTAGCTAAAGTAGTTAGGAAGTCCTTCTACATTGCCCACCTTATCATGAAGGGATTCTCATCTAGATCAAGGGACGTCATAGTCTCCCTTTACTCATCACTCATCAGACCAATGATTGAGTACAATGCCCCATTCGAAGGTATCTGCCCCCACACTTGCAGCACCTGGAGAGGCCACAAAGTTCCTCACCAAAAGGATAAAGGGTCTCAAAAATCTGTCCTATGCTGCCCGACTGAAAGAACTCCAGCTCTATTCAGTCGCTTACCGCTTGCTCAGAGGTGACCTTTGCCTAACATACAAGGCCCATGTCAAACCCAGATTTGATGAATATGCTTCACCTCAAAAAATCTAGATCCATCAGAGCCACAAGGGCGGGAGACTTAAACCTCGACACGGCTATTAATAGGACGTGCTGGAGAGATAGATTCATCACCCAAAGACTCCCTATGCTGTGGAACAAAATCCCGGTACATGTGAGGCAGAGCACCTCGCTGGCCTTGTTCAAGAGAAATCTTGACCAATGGATGGGAGATCGCAGATATACCCCAGGAATTACCTCAGTGTCACTGCTCGACAGAGGCACAGCAAAATAATGGGTATAGTTCCCCATACTAAAGGGGTGGCGTAAGCCACAAAACAATGGGCTAGGCTTATAAATGCCCTCGGGCAGATAGCCTAGTATGAACCTATGAACCTATGAACCTAAGGCTTAATTTTTTTTTTTTAAGATTGCAATGCATTTCAGGACTGAGAATATGCAAAACTCAGTTTACCACTACACATAGAATTACAGTAAGGGCACATCTGCTTCAGTTCTCTGCATTTATGACTTACCTGTTAAATAATTCTGGTTCTGTATAACAGTAATACTATCTGGTAAGTTAACCTGCACAATGTCTGAGGGTGTTTCATAGGTTCATAGGTTCATAGGTTGGTACTAGGCTATCAGCCCTAGGGCCTATACAAGCCTAGCCATAACAATTCCCTGGCTATTTCTTCCCACATTATTTACTTTCCTGGACCCCTGTCTAGCAGGGTGACTGACGTGATCCCTGGGGTGAATTTCCTTTCTCCCATCCAATCGTCAAGGTTCCTCTTGAAGAGGTCCAAAGAGGCACTCTGCTTGACATGTATGGGCAATCTATTCCAGAGTCTTGGGAGTCTCTGGGTCAGGAACCTATCCCTCCAGCATGTTTTGTTTATTGTGATGACAAGGTTTAGATCCCTGGAGCGTGTAGCTCTGAGGGATTGGGGGGATTGGGATTTCTTTAAGTGTAGCATGCCCAACAGCTCTGGGTTTGACATGGCCTTGTATGTTAAGCAGAGATCGCCTCTGAGTAGACGATATGCGACAGAGTATAGCTGGAGTTTTTTAAACACCTTTTAGTCTTCTGAGTGACTGGAATACAGATATCAAACATAACTTCATATATCTGTGGGGTGAAAAGGTTATTTAAATTTTAAGTTCACATATGGTTGCATATTTATATGTTAACTGCTGCTTTACATTTTGCTTCTATGTTACGGCAACATAGTTAGTACAGGTATATGGTTATTTATTTTAAATTATCTTTATACAACACAAATTGCACTGTTTTACCAATAAAAGTAGTTTATATTCATTTTATATGTGGTGCACTGCATTCTTTTGGAAACAGAGGTGATATTTTCTGTGTAAAATATTTTGGGTGTCAGATTAGTCTTTTTTTTCATTGTTGTGATATTTTATTACATCAATACAGTATTTGGTTTAATATTGAATAAGTAATATATTTGTCAATCAATAAAACTGACTGTGGACTGAAAAGATACTGGTTAAAGATGTGTAGTTAACAAAACGAGGAAAGTATGAGTCAGTGAAGAAACAGACAAGACAGCGTCACTTGGCTGCGTCTTCACTGTACTGCACACTATATACACTGGTGTTAAGTAGGGTGGGCAGTTAAATACAAATAAAACAAGTTTCCCAAAGGTTCACATCACTAGGGCTTGCAAAATGATGTGCATTGATGGGATAGCTACACGAGTTCAACTTAAAGTTCACATTTGCTATATAGTCTATAAACCAGCTACTTAATATAAAATAAAGTAAAAAGACAATGCATAGTCAAGCATACACATTAAAACAAACATTAATCTCTGTCTGCTTGTAGTTATTATACATATCACGGAAACCATTACTTCATGTAAAATAACTCCATCCATAGCAGGGTTTCTAATGCATAATGAGCATTACAATCTGTCATACAGGTCAGGCCAGCTCATAACATGTATGAAAGTAAACTGAAAATGTAATGCAGTTTTTTTCCAAGTGAAACAATTAGACTGCAGAACAATAATACTTCAGTCATTATCTGTTTAGAAATTGCAACAATGCTGTTCATGCAAAACACATAAATGTTTCAAACACTGCAACTTTAACAGAGGACAACATTTCTATGTAGAATATGATGCACTGTTTTGTTTCCCTGCCATTGCTAAGAATGACAATTAATAGCAAGGACATGAAAAATTGAATCAAGCTAGAAAAAAATATTTTGCTTATCATCCACAGACCATTTGTAATATAATGCTGTGAAGGAACTGTAGGATTACTGCCTTAACTATGGGCTTATCAGGTCTTCATACTTTATACCACTTTAATATTACTGTACCTCAGCTCCAAAGCAAGTGAATATTTTACAATGACAAATACTTCTTTACACTTCTTTTAAAATTTCATATTACTGCCTGAATAACTATACAGTATGGCCTTCCTGCCCTGATTTGCTTTACATGAATGCGCATCAAGGATCGAAGACCAAGTATGTATGTCAAGATCAAATAATACCTATAATGATTCTAATACTTTATTCATCTATTGTATCATTGTCTTAAGATTCTACATTGCCAATCCCTGCACTGAAAAATTATAAATATGCTTTTCATTAGGCTTAGAAAAGTCTGCTTATGGAGAGTAATGCACTACTGCTTACAAAAGGGGGGAGGGGTCCTGCAAATACCTACAGTATATGAAAGTAGCACATTCCTCCCGTCAAAGGAACTACATACCAAAATGGAACCTAATAAGATGCCCTTTTAAGTCCTTTACCTACTGATAAGACTACCTTTGGGAAGTGCATTTATGCATCATCCTTCCATGTCGGATTAATATTTTAATGGGGAAAACTTTAAGCCCTTACCATGTAAGTTCATTTGTTGTCATCACAGAATCTTGTTTGCATAGTTAAGATAATGCATAGTACATAAAATAATGACAAATGAAGACTCCAGTACTGGACAATACTCCATGTATGTCCTTCCTGTGTTTTTTTTTTTTTTTTGCTCCAGTCAGTGTGCAAGGATATTGCGAAGTCATGCTATGTCTGGACGATTCCTAATGTGAAAAATTCTCATACTAAACTGCTATAAGGTAGGTAAATAAATAAATGTTACTAACTACAGACTTCAAGCTCTCTCAATGGCAGTAATTTGCTAGCTACCAAGATCAACTTGTAAGGCAATGAATAACCTAGTGAGCTACCTCTATCACCTAAAAAGACAGTAGTTATACTGGACAAAAAACTGTGTGTGCAGTTATCAGTTTAAAAATGGATGAAAAATCAGTTACACAAGGGTGATTTATGCTAGAAGGAAAATCATTTTAATAGGTGCAGTGACACACAGTTAACTATACTTTTGAGTGCAGGTGTATGGGGTACAGCCCCCTGCAACAAACTGTGGAAGGCTTTGCCCCAAGGCAATGTTTCCCAAACTGGAGTCATTTTGGCCCAAATAATCTATAAACATATAATGGGAAAACAGTACTAAATACTTTTCTGTTATATTTCACTTTTGGGAAGACTCCCAATGGATAATTTGGCTTAAAGTAAACTTGGATACAACTTCAGGAATAAAATAAGGATTAGTTCTCAAAGAAAGGCTGACTCTGTGGAAAATTAAATAGGGATGACTCACCATAAGAGCTTCTAACTCATATACCCTTTTTGCAGAGGTCAGAGCAATTGGTAAAACTGTTTTCCATGTTAAGAAACTCATGTTAGCCAGGTTAGGTGTTTCAAATGGAGCAAGTGTTAACTTCTCTAGCACAAAATTATGATCCCAAGGTGGGGTCACTGATTTTCTTGGAGGCCACTTATGCAAAACCACCTTCAAAAACAGTTTGACAACAGAATGCATCGAAAGAGGAGGATCCATGTGCAGACATACTGAAATGGCTGATAAATGAATTGTGATGGAGGAGTAAGAAAGACCATATGGATAATGATTCATAAATACTGTAGAACCATTGTTGTTTGTTTGCCATTTGTTGACTGGGTTGGTCTGGCTGGGCAGATGCCCTTTTTCAACACAGACCCGAGAAGAAACGCTTCATTACAGCAACGATTTTTTTATACAGTCAATTAAGTATTTAAGCATACAATCATAAAAAATAGATTAATTTTATACAATGGTAGAAACAAGAGGAAAATTAAACATAGATATAAGCTGTCGTGTGCCATACAAACACAGATTCAACATCATAATCATAATTAGGATGGGAAGTTTGCTAACCTAAGTGTAGTGAGGCATTGAAGTGCCAAGAAAGAGAGGTCAAGGAACAAGGCAAAAGAAAAGGAAGGGTAATAGAATGTAAGAGGAGGGAGAGATAGGAGGTACAAGTATAAAATGATGGTAGGAGTACAGTGGGAGGAAAGGTAAAAAAACAGGAAACCTAGAATACAAGAAGGAATATGTATCTGTAAGAATGGAAGAAAGGGTGGGGGATGAGGCAGAGTTCAAGTAGGATCTTTACAGGGGCAGTTCCAGGAGTTAAGCAGATATTCCTTTATAGCATGTTTGAAGCTGCAAGGGTTTTGAATGGTTCTGATATGGAGTGGAAGATCGTTTCAAGAGGAGCTAAGTGAGTGGCTATATAACATTTTTCCTATAGATTTATTTGGTTTTGTGATTTGAAGGAGGTGCTGGTCGGAGCTACAAAGTTACCGGTTCGGGACATAAGGAGAGATGAGGGTTGCTAGAGATGGACAGGCTGTGGGTTGATGGAGGATAGTATGAGTAAGAAGGAGCTGAGGCTGAATGAGCTGATTATGGAGTTCTAATCAGTGGAGTTTTTGTAAGGAGAGGCAGTGATGTGAGCGATAGGAGAGATTTGTGGCAAATCTAGCGATTTTGTTGTAGGCGAGCTTGAGTTTGGTTGACAAATTTTTTTGAGGTTAGTGAAAATTGGGGCAGCGTATAGTAGTGTATGCAGCAGGTAAGCCTGAGCTAGGGAGATTTTAGATTCTTGGGTTAATAATTTTTTTATTTCTATATAGCAGCCCTAGTTTTTCATGTGTATTCTTGATGCAGTTATTGATGTAGATATCAAATTTATGCTCATCATCTATAAAAAACCCCGAGAAATTTAGTGTAAGATTCGACCTTAATAGTAGTGTTGTTTAGAGAAGAGACCGAGAAGGAGGCTTTGAGATGCTGGAGGGATTTGGGGAGAAAGAGAAGTAGTTTTGTTTTACTGGTGTTAAGTAGGAGTTGGTTAGTTGTGAGTCATCTTTCAACTGATTGGAGGGTGTCCTGAGTGAGGGAGAGTAGGTTGGGTAGACTGTCAGAGGTCATGATGAGGATGGAGTTGTATGTTGTGCTATAATGTGGTTGAAAACAGTGTTGTGTTGGGGTGAAGAGAGTTTCCTGAATGAGATCTGAGATGAGCTGCTTGTGTACACACTTTTCCAGAATCTTAGAAAGAGGGGATAGAATAGCAATAGGCCTGAAATTGGAGGGGTCAGTGTAGTTACCTCCTTTATGCAAGGGTATAATATAGGACTTTTTCCAGATATTAGGGACAGAATGTTCCTGAACTGACCTACTGATAAGTATGGAGACTGGATAGGCAATAGAAGGGACAGAGAGTTTAAGGTATAGAGGAGGCAGGTCTTCAGAAGGGGAGGAAGGTTTTAGTTGAGATCTGATGAAGGAGATGGGGACAGACTTGATAGAGAAAGGAGTTTTGTGGGAGGGAGGAGTGTCAAGGCAGGTATCCATGTTTGGTTTAATTAGGTTTTGTATGGAGTCTATGAAGGAGGAGTTCAGAAGAGTGACTAGCTGTTAGGGAATGGGTTGGGAGGAGAAGGGTTCCCTGGGTGTAAGAGTTTGTTGATAGTACTCCACAAGTTTTTTGGGGTTTCAATGGGAGCTTCTTTGTGGGTCAAGATAAAAGGATTTTTTCTCAAGAGTGACACAGTTTTTGTGACGTTTCATAGTTCCCTAAAGTCTTGGAGACTAGAGGGGGTTTTGAGTTTATTCCAGATTTTCAATGCATTGTCTCTCTTTTGCATGAGGGTGAGAGTTTCTTTGCTTATCAAGGGAGCAAAGTTGGATTTAACCCGAATCTTTCTGATAGGGACCAAGGAGTTGAGGGTGTTAAGGAAGATGCTATTGAATTGAAGGACAGCTTCTTTGAGGGGGAGGTTGAATAGAAAAGACAAATTTATAGAAGAGAGTGTTTAGTTAAATATATCAGGGTTAAAATTAGACAGAGTTCGACAATCCTTAAATTTGTGAGATTTAGGAGGGTGAGACAGGTGACGGTGGATGGAGGTCGGGGATCAATGAGAGTGTCAGGAGAGTGGAGGTGTTATGAGAGTGGGTGGGGTGAGAGGTAACTATCCAGTCAATAGTGGAGCTAGTATTAGATTGTTGATTAGAGGGAGTGGGGGAGGTAATGAGTTGAGAGAAGTTGTATAGGCTAATGGCAGCATTGGGGCAGAAAGAGGTCAGACTATTCCGGTCAATGTTAACATCCCCTATAATAATTGTCTCGTAGGAGAGGTTTTGAAAGATCCAAGCAAGGAAGTGTTTGAGTATAGGGATATTATTGCCAGTAGGTATATATATCACAGCAATGGCTATTTTTTTATGTTTGTTTAGGTCACAGATAACTATGAGAATCTCGGCAGGGTGAAAGCTGGGGGGGGGGTACAGTAGGGGATGGACTGAGAAGTGTTCTGAGTAAAGCATAGCTACTCCACCACATTTTTTAATTGGTCTCTCGTGGCAGAAGAGAGTGCAGCCATAGGGTAGGATTTATTTATTTGGTATGTGGGGCTTTAGTCATGTTTCAGAGATGCAGGAGATATCTGGAGTGTGTAGAGCAATCCAGGAGTGTAATTCAGGGACTTTGCTTAGGATACTGTGAATACTGAGTGCAAAGATTTTGAGGTGTCTGGTAGATGTATGTGACAGTGAGGAGAAGTGGGTAAAGGAAGAAGTCAGGAAAGTGACAGTAGGAAAAGAGTTAGTGAAGGGACCAGTAACTGGATGTATATCACCTGCAAGAAGAAGGGTGAATATAGAGGTAGAGAGAGCAAACTTAAGATGGATTGGTTCAAAGGATTTTATTTTGGGTTTTGGGAAGTTGTTGGGTGGAGGAGGGAGTTTAGGTTTGAAGAGATGTGTAAAGTGATGTGAGAAAAGGGAGGGTGCTATTAGGAAGGAGAAGGGTTTAGCATATAGGGTTTTTGAGAGTGGAAAGGTGGGACTGGGGTATATGTAGGGTGGGGACTATGGTAGGGTGTAGATGGAGTGAGGATAGAAAGGAGTGATATAGATAAGAGTAGGTAGAGCATTCTGTTTATTGTATAAGCAGGAGAAATAGAGTGATTGAGGTGTAATATCACTTAAGGAAGTAATAGAGAAGTAGAGGTGGAGGTGCAGTATTACCTGAGGAAGTAGTAGATGAGTGTTTTTTTGGGTAAATAGGTTTGGAGGGAGGACGGGTGGATAACAGAGGGACGTAAAATGTTGGGGGAGGAGTTGGTGGAATGAGGAAGAGGATTTGATAGGTTGGAATGCAGTAGGCAGGGGGGGGGAAGTATGCAGAAGTGGTTAGCTATAAATGAAATTGAAGTGGGGGGTGTGGGAATGGGGGTAGGGGAGCGGAGTGTGCCCGAGAGAAGCGAGGGCACACTGAGCTGGTTACACCCCCATGTATACTGCTAACTCTAACAAAAAAACAATCTACAGTCAGGTATGAAAGCTGTTACTTAATTTTATTAGGTTTGTCTTTGTTTTTCTTTTGTTTTACTTTCCACTATAATTAGACTACCTATGGGATTTACAGTCCTGCTATCTGTTATCCTGGTCTAGTAAAGTACAGTACAGCAGCTATTCAAAAAATGCACTGCCGCTAAGTTACCACCTAGTATTAGGCAAAAGAGCAGGTTTACACCAAGCTGAGGAAAGTTCTAGGAGAGCGGGAGGATTTGGGGTCAGGAAGAAAGTATTCAACACTGCCTACAGCTGCCAACCCGGTGTTATGCATGCCAGTGCTGCTTACAAAGGAATTGCACTATTCAAAATCTATTAAATAAAACATCTACACTTTATAGTATTAGGAGCGCAGATACAGGACAGAATCTAACTGAGCCCCTAGTAAATTAAACTTTAGTGAAGGCTTCTAAGGCTGGTGACAGTCCTGTCGTCTCAATGCAGGTAAGAAGAAATATGGAACACAGAGGAGGGCTTGGAAAGAACTGGAAAGGGTAAAAATATGCGAACAGAATTAGGGACAGATTTGCACAGTATAATGCATATATTACTACAACAGCAAGAAATAAAATGCAATTTAGCCTAGCTACAATGACATAATACACAGACAATGAGCTAAAGATAACAGGGCATGCAGAACACTGGCAATAGTGTCCTAGGAGTCACAGAGAATGACTTATAAACCAAGAAACAAGCATACTGCTTGTCCATAGATGAATAAACATTGAACATTAAACAGTTGCTGCTGCAAAGTACACAATCAGTAAACAGGAGCAGGGAACTAATTTGTTCCATCAATTCAGTGTTTTTCAAAAGAATAAAAAAAGAAAGAGGGTCTCTAAGCAGTCTAAGCACGCTAATGCTTACTGTTATTTGGTGGTACAATCACAGCAGAGTTAAAATACAGTTCAAAAGCAACCTATGCAGAGTTAAAATGCAGTCCAAAAGCAACCTATGCATGCTAAAAAAAAACAGCTATTGTCAAGAAAGGCCCAGCAACCTAAGCACGCTAAAGGAATGAGGCTATTCTGTAAATAAAGTAGCAGCAGCCTATGCACACTACAGAATATAAGTATATGGTAAGAAAATCACAACAGCCTATGCAAGCTAAAAAGTACAACAATTAGGCAATAAAGATGTGCAATATATAGGCATATGAGGCAAAAAAAATAAAAAGACATTATCAGGATAACCGGAAAAATAAGGCAACTTACATGGCGTGCAAGCACCGGCATGGTGTAACTAACTGAGGAGTATACAAATTGAAAATGGCACCCGTGAAACTGAGAGGCTAAAAATGTTTCCTCGGACATTGGGTAGAGTGGGAGGGTCTACCTAAAGGAATACGGTTAAAGTGGGTTACACCCCATTGTGGACTGCTAACACTAACAACAAAAAACAATCTACAGTCAGGTATGAAAGCTGTTACTTAATTTTATTAGGTTTGTCTTTGTTTTTCTTTTGTTTTACTTTCCACTATAATTAGACTACCTCTGGGATTTACAGTCCTGCTGTCTGTTATCTTGGTCTAGTAAAGTACAGTACAGCAGTTATTTTCTCTTGGAATCCCAAGTTGTGTAAAAGATCTCCCACTCAAGTGAGAGATTCCTGATACTTTGAAAAAGACTGCAAAGATAAGCAAGTCACCTAAATATGGAAAAATGTGGATAGCCTGTAGCCTGTAATGAGCTATAAATGGAGTTAAGACACTTTGTGGAGTTAGACACTTTGTGAACACTCTTGGTGTAGTGGACAGTCCTATAGGAAAGGCAGAGAACTGATATGATTCAGACATATAAAACCTTAAAAAAATACTTGATGTCTGGACAAACAGGGATGTAATAAGCATCTTTTAAAATAACTGTTACCAGGAAACTTGAATGAGAAAGAAGAGGTAACAGCTTGCAAAGTGAAAGCATTTTGAACTTGAGCACTATCACAAACAGATTTAGAAAAGAAAGATCCAGAACTAGTCTCCAAGCATTTTCTTTCTTTGGCACTAAAATCAACCTTGAATAAAAACCTTTTCCTACCCAGGATGTAGGAACTCCTTCTATCACTGCCTTGAACAGCATGTGATGAAGGACAGGTGGAAATAAGATTCTGGTCTGGTAGATGATGGATTAGCCCCTAGAAAGGAGGAATTTCCACCCTCTACCATCTATAATCTTGATGAATGATCATCAAAACACATTAAAAGATTTTTTTGATAAACAGAAAAGTGGTGATTTGGACTTTCTGGAAGGGAAAAGGGCCTGGCAGGGTGGGTGGGGAAGGGGGACAAGGTCCATTATATAGTCATTCTAAATTGTTAGACTGTCCTTGGTTTTGGGGGGTCCTGAATTCTTTTCAGGACCCCCACGCCATTTCTTCTTAAACATCTTTTTACCTGCAATTTGTTGAGACTGCTTAATTTTGTTTCTCTTAGAAAATTTTGAAAAAGAGGTCTGAAAAACTCCTGTATCAGCTTACCCCTTTCATCATAATTTTTGGTCATCTCTGCAGTACAGGGGCCGAAAACTAAATCTCTAACCAATGGAAAATGCTTTTCATCTAGGAGGTTCTGAGAATGTAGCTAGACAAACCTTAAAACAGTAGCAGTGGCCATAGCCAACTGAGTCATAAGCACACTGTAAACAATGAGTAGTGACCTGCACAATAGAATAAACCAAATTATTTAAAGCAGTTTTCCTCTAAAAAAGAAATTGTAGACAAAATATTTCTCATACTTTCACAATTAGTCAGAACAAACATGAGTCTGATAATTCACAATTCTGAAAATAAAAGTTGAAGAAGCATGCACTTTTTGCCATACATATCAATAATCCTCCCATCCTTATCAGAAAGAGTAGGACTGGAATTAACAATGTGTAGCAGCAGTAGGATTAACTAAAGCTATAGCTGCTGGGTCAGGTTTGGGAAAAGGGTATAAAATATTTAATGACTGAGAAACTTTATACGTCCTATTTGCCTTTTCAGGGGCTGACCATCAGAAAAATTTTCAGGCAGTAACACATACATCTTCCAAAGGTGACAGAACTGGAGGAATATGTGATGGTCCTTTTGTAACAGCTGATAGTATTTTCTGAGGGACTGTGAAACCTCAGTGTTCACCCACTGGAAACACTGGAACATTCTAGCAATATTCTCAGAGGAAGAGAACCCCCCCACAGGGAGAATCATTATCTAAGCTCTCCTTTGAGTCTGAGCCACAAAACTGAGAAAAAAACCTCTATCTGCCTCCTCATCTTCCTGTCCGGATTTAGAATCTCTTCAGGAAAAGAGGTATCCCACTTTCTTTTACCAAAAACTATTTTATAAGAAAAATCAATAGCCTGAATTAATTCCTGAGCGAGTCCCAGTAAACTACTCTTGTCCAAAGAATTTTGAGGAAGAGTAGATACATGTTTAGTTTTCTGTTTCTTTTTGACAGGAAAAATGGGGCCAACAGAGTTATTAATGGCAGCAGCAGCAACCCCCAGGGATGGAGACAACATTCTGAAAAAACAAGGAAGCCTTCACTGTTCCCTCTCCCAAAAGGAGCAAGAATGCCTCTCCCTTGCCCACTGAGGGGATCCCAAGAGCCACAGAGGAAGTGGCTAACTCCTAGTGCATAGTAGCTGTAGGTACAACACCAGAGGGCTCTGAGGTAAAAGAGGAGTGGTCTGAGGTGCAACTAATGACCACAGCAGAGTTACTTACCTTGTGACTGAGTCAAATTGCCAGTCTGCTGTCGTGGCAAAGACTATTTGCTTAATTTTTTTCTTTGTGGCTGAAAGAAGGACCTAGCGTGGGCAGTACAGCTATGTAAAATTTTACCATAACAATAGATATTCCTCTTGTCACTGTTGCAGTATTCTTCAGCTAAGAGATCCCCTGCCAAGGATAGCCCAATGTCCAGCCAGTATTCAGCACTTATAGGCACCGTATATCACATGTATGCCCCCCCACACAAGATGTAGGACACAAAGGTGATGTATGGATGCAAACACTCAAAACTGAAAAAGCCCTAGGAGGAAAAGAGTGCCTTCAGGGATAAAATAAAGAAGAAGAGAGGGGCTCTTGACCAGAATGGAAACAGAACACAGGGCAACAGTCAGAAGCGAGAGGGAAGGAGGGAGGGAGTGAATACTGCAACAGTGAACAGAAGGACATCTACTGTTACTGTAAGATTTTACACAACTGTACTATGTCCTGCCATATCACTGTTGCAGTATTTTTCACCTAAGGGAGAGTACAAGAGTTGAAGAAGATTGTGGGAGGAAGAAGGCACATAGACCTATGAAAACCTGCTTTGGCCCTGGAAATAACATCCAACTTGTAATGTTTAGTAAAAGAGGACCACGTAGCAGTGTCAAGGATAGCATTGGTATGCAGTCCCCTGACAAAGGCACCAGAGGAGGCAACTGCCCTAGCAGAATGTGCCTTTATGGATGAGTAGAGACATTTGCCATGAAAAGAATAACAAAGGGAAATGGCATTAGAAATGCAGGAGGAGATGGTTTGTTTAGAAACAGCCAAACCCACAGTTCTGGGATGAAAAGAAAGAAAAAGCTGCAGAGATTTCTGTAAAATGTTAGTTTTATCTAAATAATATCTGCGCTATCTATGCAAATCCAAGGTGTTAAGAACCTTCTCACTGGCAAACTGCAGAGAAGGAAAAAAGGAAGAAAGATGACTAGATTGATTAAGGGACAACTCATTGACCACTTTGGGCATAAAAGAAAGATTAGTATGAAGGGACACTCTGTCTCTATGAAAAACTAAAAAGGAAGCAATAACCATGAAAGCCTGAAGTTCAGATACTCTCTTGACTGAAGTAGGAGCCAAAAGAAGAACAGTCTTCCAAGTATAATGTTGTAAGGAAGTTGAAGAGGCATGTTAAAAAGGAGCCTAGGTCAACTTTTCAAGTACAAAACTGAGGTCCAAAGAAAGCAGAATAGGCTTCCTGGGAGGCCTGGTATGAAGGATGCTTTTAAGAAACTGCCTGATCTCAAATCTAGAGGCCAGAGGAGGATTCAAGGGCAGACAGGCAGAAACTGTTGAGAGGTGATCTTTAACTGAAGAATATGCCAACCCAGCATACAGCAGATCAGACAAGTAAGAGAGAACCACAGGAACCTCCACAGACAGGGGATCCTGATGGCGAGAGAGAAACTAGACAGAAAATCTCTTCGATTTGGACATATAGCATTTTCTGGTAGTAAGTTTCCTGGGCTCCTACAGATCCAGCACCACATCCTCAGAAAAGAGGTCCCCAAAAGGGATCAAAACCCTAACACTCACACAGTGTAAGCTGAGGAGTGGATAGGTGAGGATGGAAAAGAGATCCCTTTTCTTGTGTGAAAAAATACACCCAGTAGGATAGCTTGTTGTTACTACCCCCATGCCAAGTGAGAGAGAAGGGATAAACAAAGCTGCCTGGGTCAAAATAGAATAGTCAGCAAGATTCTGTGAAATTTCTACCTCACCTGTTGCAGAACCTGTGATAGCAGAAGAAGCGGTGGGAAAGCATATAGAAACATTCTGCTTCTGAGGAAAAACGGGGTTTCCACTTTCCAAGTCAGAGGACTTGGGACTTTGGAACAGAATAGAGGAAGTTGTCTGTTCATAGGGGATGTGAATAGATCTACCTAAGAAATACTCCACCGATAGACAATGTCCAGGAACACTTCTTTGTGATGCATCCATTTGTGAGCTTGTGTTCTGGACTTAATCAAACAGTCTGCCACTAGATTATGCTCTGAAGGAATGTAAACTGCCTGAAAAGTCACATGATACTGGATAGCTAGATCTCAAACCTAAAGAGACAGTCTGCAAGGGAGACAGGACCTCATGCCTCCCGCTTGTTGATATACTACATCATTATGGCATTTCCAGTGAAGACATTGAGGGACCTGGGATGAAACAGGGAAAGAAAAGCTTGCAGAGCCAAAAGCGGAGTTATCACTTTTTTATATTGATATGATCCAACCTCTGATGAGGAGGCCATAGACCTTGGACCTTTAGGGGGACACAGGAGGCACCCCCACCACCTGTCTGAAGCATCCATGAAAAGCTCCTGAGTGGGAACTAGAGCTTCAAGAGGAAGCCCTAGACTAAGAGAGAGTTGATAAATCCACAACTGAAGCTTGAACTTGAGACAAGGAAGAAAAAGAACAGGAAATTCCAGGGGGTGGCAATGTTGACGTCATACCGACTTGAGGTACCACTGAAGTTTCCTCATATGGAGCCTGATGAGGAGGAGCATGGGAATGGTGGAAGCCATAAAACTCAGGACCCTGAGAAATTCCCTGGCCATGACAGAGGAAGAAGTGACTGGAAAATGGTTGTGAGACAGAGCCTTGGGGGTAGAAAGAGATGTCAGCATGGGAACAGTCTGAAGCCTGCATCAGAGGAAACCATGATCCTGGGAAGGCATCAGAACTGATTTCTGGAGGTTTATGGTAAACCACAGACCATGTAAAAGACAAGTGGTAAACTAGAGATACTGTAGCAGACTGCTGGGAGAAGGATCTTGAATAAGCAGATTGTCTAGCTAGGGGGAAATCTGTATACCTCAAAGCCTGCAAAAAGCAATGACAACAGTGTGGCTTTTGTGAGGCCAACAGGCAAAGCAGAAAATTGAAAATGCAAGGAACAGACAAAGAAATGTAAACATTTACTGAAAAAAAGATTAATGGGGATGTGAAGGTATGCATCCTTAAGATCCATAGACACCAGAAAGACCATGGGAAGCAGAAGAGGAAACAATGTCTGAAGGGATAACATCAAAAAAGAAGGGATCTTGAAAAATGTGTTGAGCATACAAAGACCCAAAAATGCTCTCCATGTACCTTTCTTCTGAGGAACCAAAAACATCCTGGAATAAAACCTCTTCCACACTTGGATGGGAGAAATGGTCTGAATAGTGCCCTGATCCTAAATGGACTGCAAAACCTCTGGAAAATGAGGAATCTGTTCTTTATGAGGTTCAGGAAATCCTGAAAAGAGAGGAAGGCATTTCCAAACCATGAAACATCCCTGATGGATAATCACGAGAACCTAAGAATCTGAGCTAATCTTTCAGTTTGAAAGAGATAAGGAAAGGTGGAGAGACAAGAGGATGCTATCTGAAGGGAAGGGATGCCTCAATGTCAAACAGAACCAGGCTTATCCAGAAAAGAAGGCTTCTGGGAAAAGGGGTCTTAGTAGACTTAGCAGGAGAAATACACCTAGGACCCTTCTTACCCTAGGAGGGTATTGAGTCTGCCTACAAAAAAAAAAAGCAGACTTGGAAGGGTAATTCCCCTGAAACTTTGGAATAGGGGAAACAAAAATATGTTTCAGCTCCTGCAAGGCCTTACTGTTATCCTGGACAGACTTAAATAAATCAACAGAAGCAGTCCCAAAAAGACTTTTGTTATCTAGAGGACCATCCAAAAGTTTGATCTTGATGTCTTCAGTCAAAGCCTGAAGACAAAGCCAAGAATAATGTTTCATGATGGAACCAAAAGCAGCAGCTCTGGAAGAGACATCAGCTGCACCATAGCTGCATTTTACTGAGTGTCTGGCAACTTGAGATATGGAGTCTAACAGGAAAAGGCAGAAGCCTTCTCCTCAGAATCAGGAATGTCAAAAACCACCTTAGAAACCTGGGAAAGGAGGACCAAAACATACTTGATCATATCATATGGGTGTGGTAGTTAATGGGGTTAAAGGACCAGGTGGCAGCAGTGTAAATCTTCTTGCCCAACCTTTCCATGGTCCTACTGTCCTTATCATAATGAAGCAGCTTAGTAGATGGCAACAACTGGGAAGGCTTGTCAGAAGAAAATTATACCACTGAAGGATCAGCAGAAGGGCACTTATAAAGAAATGTGCAGTCTTCAGGCACCCTGTGGACCCTATCAGGCTTCTTTTGCACAGAGGGCTGAAAGTCAAGGGCTACAGAAGCTGCAGAAAAAGTATCCAAAAGGACAACCAGAATAAGAGGAACAGCAGATGGTTTAGGAGACTCAAGCTGTAGGTGCTTATAGTACCGGTTTTGAATATCAGAGACCTGGGAACAGTCCCCTTAAGATAGTCTATTATGTGGGACAACTTTTCCAAGGGGAGGTCTGGACTTAAGTAATCCTCTTCCTCTGAACCACAGTCCAGGGGGGGGAGAAATCTTGAAAGAATAGGCAAGGGATTTTTAGCCAGAGTCCAAATCCTTATTTGAGGAATCCAATTCCCTAGGCCTCTTCAGAGGAGTGGAAGACTAGGACTAGGGATATTGAACCAGACAGAAATCAGACAACATGGGTCTATTGTTATGCTAAGTACAAAACTTTCATATCCAAATCCAATGACATTTTTTTTGTCTAATTCAACACATGGGACAGATCCCCAAACTGTCTTTCTGGCCGGTATCAAAGAAGGCCATTCCTAAGGATGGTGAAATGAAAGGAAGAGCAAGATCCGGACTGGACATCCAGCTTATAAAAAAGCTCAAAGGTATGGACTGTGGACCAGGTTGCTGCTGCACACATGTCATTAATGGGATGTCTACTTGAAAATGCTGCTGAGGTAGCTCTTGCCCTCACTGAATGAGCTCTTGTTTTGGATTGAAGAGACAAACCCTTCTTGTTATAGACAAAGGAGATGCAGTCTGACAACCATCAAGCGAGTGTAACTTTGGCAACAGTTTTACCAAGTTTTGGTTTTGAATAAGTAATAACTGTCTTATTTGATGAAGACACAATCTAAGTTGGCGAAGAGCATCTAATATGTGCAAGATTTACACCCCGTTGTTGGAGAATCCGGGTAAAAACTCCTCGCAAATGTACTTGTACATACTAATTCAAGTTAGTTTCAGATGCCACCTTTGGAAGAAAGGGCACACTGGCTCTCAATGAATCACTGTCTTTATGGAAAATCAAATAGGGAGGTGTGCATGACAGTGCGTGTAACTCCAAAATCCATCTGGCTAATGTGACAGCTACTAGAAAGAGCATTTTCCATATCTGGTATTTAATGCCCACTGTGGCTGCAGATTCAAAAGGGGGCTGAGTTAGAACTTGTAGCACGATGATGATGTCCTATGGGTGAACTGGTTCTTTGATGGGAGGACGTAAACGAAATCTTTCCCTAAGAAAAGTCTTACGAGATTTTCAAAGAAGCTACAAAAATGCCATTGTGTCCAGCATGAAAATTTGAGATTGCTGGCATTTGAACTTTGAGAGTGGAGTAACTAGAGTTTTTGTCAAAACGTTCAGACAATTCTAAGATGGCTGGTATGGCTGTAGAAAATGGGTCTAACCTCTTAGAAAGTTCCCATACAGAAAATCTTTTCCATTTGCTCCGATACATCTTTATTGTAGCTGGTTTCTTGGAAACTGATATAATACTTACTACTATGGTTGGAAGTTGGACATCTCTGGCTGCAGTCAAAACTGGAGAAACCAGGCAGTTAGCTTCTTAATGGTTTGATCAGGAGGAGGGAATCCAGATGAGTAAGACAGGATATCTGAATAGTGAGTCAGCATGCATGGAGGATGTACTAGTGGAGGCCACAGGAAGGCTCCATCAAGTTAGGGTCCTTTCAAGCCCACTGCACCATGAGGTCAATAATGGGATCAATGGGTGGTACCAACCAGAATGATGTTGAGTGGGAATCAAAGGCTTTTGGAAAAACAGTTATGTCTGGTGAGGGATCATTGCGGACCATCCCGCTTCTCTGTTTTATGAATTCAAAGATTTCACTGAAGGTGACATCTTCTGAGGAAGATCAGGGGGGACCCTTCATCTTTATTCAAATCTATATCCTTAGTGAAAGACTCAATAGAGAGTCTGTGTGTCTCTGCTTGCACTTCTGTTTCTTATGAACTGGTTCTACTGGGAGATCAGAGGGTTCAGAATCAGACTGGGAGCTGATGAAGCATGTGGTTTCAGATGCCTGTGGTGCTGACTGTCCCTGTCTGGCAGAATGATGAGAAGGAGAGGAAGAAGAAGGATCCAGGTGGGGTTTGGGTGGACCTGAGCTTGGTAAAAGCACTTTCTCTTGGGTCATGGCGAAGACCCTTCTGAAAGCCTCAAAGGCCAAAGCTGCTATGAGAATCTAGGGTCTCCCATGATCCAAAAAAGAAAGAGAATCCTTGGCACCAATGAGTTCCAGCCCCACTACTGATCTTTGACCTCAGCTGTATAGCACTGAAGCCTTGAGTGGGAAGGAAGACTAAAATCTCAGTGTCAAACAATCCTCTCAGAAGCCAATACTGATGCTTCAGCTCTCAGTCTTTTCTGGACCCAAACGTATCAGAGTCAAGACAGAGAGGGAAGCTGCTGGTGTCAAAGTAGATGATACTGTCTGTTCTGACAAAACACTCTAGAGTCAGCTGGTTCCAGGACAACCAGAACCATAGGACAGAACAGGACAGGAGAGATGACTGGAAGGGTAGTTCATCCAATAGTTGGTACATTCCCTGGGGGAAGGGAAGCAGGATGGATCCATGAAGTTATTGGTCCAACCTACAAGTGCAGTTTGGATCATTCCTGACTGGCACGGTCAGGTCTGGAGAACATTTTTTTAGGTAAACCATATGGACACTTGTCTGGTATCCTTGACTGATTTTTATCCTTATCTTTTTTCTATTGTCTTTTGCTTTATAATTCTCTTTTTCCCTCTCTTTCTCTTGGAACTTTTCTTTTGATTTAGATCTCTCTGACTTCTTAGCTGGTGAACTTGAAGAGGAAGATCCCACAAAGATGGTCCTGACTGTAACAGGAGAAGTCCTTTATCAATATGTTTCTTATGCCCAGTCTGTAATGCCTTAAAACTAAAGGAGGCACACAACTGGCAGTCAGTATCCAAGAGGGCAGTGTTCAAACAAAAAAATCACAAAGTGTGGGGGTCGGGGAGGAGTTCATCCCCATACTCACAGCATTTCTTAAAGCCTTGTGAGTCCACTGGGTAGAAGAAGGATTGAAGCCTGTCAACAAATTTTACAATTATGTCCTAGACTAACTACAGACATACTTACACTCTAGGACAGCTACACCTGCCTAGTAAAAATAAGACAATATGAACTATATAAGTATCACCTGCTACAAGTTACAAACTACTAATTAATTATTATCCTGCAATAACAGCAGTCTAAAAATTAATTTAAATTGCTAAAACACCTAACTACCTAACACACACACACACTCACACAAACACACAGAAAGCTACTCCAACAACTTTAGAGAGAAATTCTCTTGGTACGAGGAGAAATTACAAGTTTCCAATGAAGGATATAAAGACATGAAAGAGCCTTCAAAACACATGTAAAGCCTTCAGGTGGCAAACAAGATCTGAGGTATTAGGGTGGAGTTCGTGGAATTATGGGTAGGGAAGGGATCAGGGGACTGGAACTATAGAAGCTTTGAAATCATTGCCAAGGTTGAATCCCATCAGTTCTGACAACCCATATATTGAATCAGACTAAAATGGACAACATTGGCTAAACAATTTATTCACAGAAAAATGGTTTTCAGTTACTTTAAACAACTTTTAAACTGACAGGAAAACAGAATGCTCTCTTTTAAAAGTACAGTACAATCTTGTAACAGTCCATTAAAACATTAACTTCCTAGTTTTAAAGTATCTTTCCTGAATAGCTAAAGATTTATAAAATAAACAATTTTTTACGATGGAAGTTTTTTTTCCAAAAGGGAACTTGTCTGTCTAGCAAAGGAACAGGACAAGCTGACGGTCTATCCTTAAAAGCCTCAGAGGATTATATTCTTTGGCAGCAGTAAAACTCTACTGGGCTTGGTGCCCAAACTTGTCTTTTAGTGAGCTCTGCTTGAGCTACATGACAGTTTATGAGTGCAGAAGGTGTCTGAAGCTTTGGAATTTGGCTGGCTGTTATATCCTTGGCAGGATATAACCCATATAGCTAAGGCTACTGCAGCATTTATCAATATGATGAACATCAACAAGCAGATTGCAACTTTTTGAAATGCTTTGTCCCCAGAAAAATACTGTCCACTAAAGTCTGCTAAATTAAAATAGTCTAACATGAATTCTGTGTCTGTGAGTGGTGAGAAGGCAGCTGAATTTTCTGATAAAGATTTGAGATCTTATATTTTTTCTTATAAAGATGTCTGCTGTTATCTTGGGGAAAATTAAGGATTACTCCTGACCAATATAGCAAAACTGCCTAACTTAGAAACTTTAAGGGAACCAAATAAACCAGTCTAAATGGATGTCTACCAAGAAAGTCAAAATAAAAATTTAGATCCTAAAGACAATGATTCCTTTTTTAAGGTCGTATATGACAAATATTCTTAAAACAATGTAACAAAAGTAATGGAGAAACTGGAGGATCCCATGAAAGACATGTAATAAACCTTTAGTTAGGAATAAATCAGTCCCTCTTGAGAGAGACAAGACAAACAATCCAAAACAACCAGTATTACTTTACTTGCAAATGGAAAAAAACATTATAATTACACAGATATAATATTCAGTTGTTCAATTTTTATAACTAAAGCTTTCTAGCAGCTGTTTTTTTTTCTTCATTAAAAATGTCACATATGTCAGAGGAAAAAATCTGATATGCTAAAAATGAAAATGTTAATGTCCAAGCCATGGGGTCAATTTGTGCAAGTTGGATGGAAGACATTCCTTCTCTGCTGTAGAAGTTGCACCTTCATGAGAGGTATATAAAGATTTTTGGAACCATATATTTCATGACTGATGAAATATATTTAAATAATTTATAATCAAATAATATGCAGCAGGAGCCTTTATTAAAAGTTCACACAAAATGTTGTAACATCTTGGCTGAAGCCTACAAAGGAATATGACCATTAATCTAAAAACAGCATATGAGCATGTGGGCATTTGTTAACCAAGTAGGCCTACTCAACACAGCCCTTTTTTATTCATGACCCGGGAGCAACATGTGGTTAAGTGACTTACTCAAAGTCGCACAGTAAGCAAATGAGGGCTGAGGCAGTCAAACCCTGTACCACATGAACTACAGCTCACAGCCCTAAGCCTCTTCCTAACTGTCAAGCATAAGCATATCATTCACCAGTCATTCCCACTTAATTACATTTTTGGTTTAACTCTTTCAGTTTTAGTGTGCCAGATATTAAATGAAAACTGTTTCTTATGATTATTACCTTGTCTGCTTAGTGGTAGTAATAATAACCTGCCTCAAGGATGGTCACCTTAAGTAGGCCAGCATCAGTTGAATGACACCTGTTAAAAATGTAATGCAACAGGGTTGTCTTTCACATCACTACATCTATCTCTCAGGAGCTCCTAAATTTCCATTTTCTTTATCTTATGTGATACGAACTGCAGGAACACAATAATACACAGACCACTGACTCTATTTCACAATTAAACCAACATTAACTTTCAAGTCTCATGGTACAAATATGACTTACTTGGTGAAAATGTTTATAGATACTGCTGTGTTCATATATGAAAGTTTCTAAAGACAGTAAATTCATTAAACTTAAAACATCTGAACTTTTCTTAAAACTGCTATGAACTCTATAAGAAATACAAGGTTTTCTACATTTGTTTGTGTCTTTCGGCTTTTTCCCGGTTAGGGGTCGCCATAGCGGAACTCCGGTCCGCTAATGATTGGCAGTAGAGTTTTATGTGCTGGCTTGCCGGGCCGAACGCACAACCTTCAATGAAGGAATACCCATTCACGCATGTCGCCACACAGAAGACGCTCTAACTGAGGATCGAATGGGCAACGTTTAACTGTGAGGCGACAACGCTACCGCAGCACCACCAAAGTACATAAATATTAAAAAACTCATTCTGCAGCAGAACTCCTAATGTATCTGTATATTTGAGAATATTTTATTAATTGGCAAATCAATTTCATTCAAAAAACATATTTTCTCTATGTTTTTGTCTATGAGAGAAATTACAGTAGTCTGATAATTCATAACTTCCACGAGTCATGCCTATCATTTATTACATACTCCTGCTAACATTCTTTTTCAGTATGCCCTTAACACTGTTGAACTATCATAACTTCTTGATAGAAACGTGTGCTAAGTTGCTTTTTTAAAACAAATCATATAAATTAATATAAGATCATCTGGCTGTCAAATATCCATCTCAAGATGCAGCATTCAGTATATACATAGGATGGTGACTCCTTGCATGCAGAGAAGTCTATTAAATATAGATTTCCTACATAACCTAGTACTTACTCATCACAAAACAATAATTAATCCAAGTTTTATAAAAGTCAAATCAAACCTATTATTTCCTGTCTGATAAAATATATTAGTATCCTGTATGTCTTCTTGTCAAACAAATGGTACTGATAAAACAAAAATGATATAACACCTTATACTTGAAAAATTACTGCTCATATAAATATTCCAATTCCACATTTCCATACA
The DNA here is from genome assembly GCF_019279795.1 of Protopterus annectens. NCBI lineage: Eukaryota > Metazoa > Chordata > Ceratodontiformes > Protopteridae > Protopterus > Protopterus annectens. Next base: position 1,261,507,525 of record NC_056725.1, on the reverse strand, counting down.
TAAACTCACGTATAGAGGAAAATGAGATACACACCACTATGTCCTTAATTTGATTATAAATAATAGTGTTAAATTAAAATAAATAAAACAAAATGTCACCAGTTCCATTATATAATCAGAAAAGTGATTGTGGGTTAAAAAATTCCTTAGAGTTTGTACACCAAACTGATGTTCAATATTAGTATATAAACAAGTAACCTCTATAGAATTCCAGTACATGTTATGACACAAAGCTTTCACTACTACTGCTACTACTACTTATAGGTTCATATGTTTATGCTAGGTTAATCACCACCAGGGTATTTATAAGCACAGCTGTGAAACCCAACCCAATTTTATCCCAGAGCTCCTCGGACACCTATATGGTGGGCTATGTTACTAAATCAGTTGCTAAGGGTTATGTGTGTGTGTGTGTGGGGGGGGGGGGGTATGTTATTTGGGGATTAATTTACATACTGTCAACCACTGCCTAACACAGAGAATGAGTGAATTTGCATTTTTCCATCCAATGATCAAGGTTTCTTTTGAATAGGGTCAGGGATGAAATCTGCTTCACATACATATAGCTAAGATCCTTTGAGACACATATTGGTCCCTCCAGTATGTTCTATTTATGTCACATACAAATTTCATGTCCTTGGATCTAGTATTTCTGGTACTGTTTGCCTTGTGAATGTGCAAGAGATCCATCAGAGCTGGATCTGGGGATACTTTATTGCTAGGCAAGGATTGCTGCTCAGTAACCTGTAGGAGACTGAGCAGCGATCCATAACTAGGACCTTAAGGTAATATGTGTAGGAAAAGGTATTTATGCCCTGGGCTCTTCTGATGAGGAACCATTTAGGGAGTTCCAACTGCTGCAAGTACTTGGTTAGAAACGTGCGAAAGGGGGTGTTGTACTCTGTGTGTTTGATAAGGGCAGAGTAGAGTGGCACTATTACTTCCTTGGACCTGGATGCTACACCCTTGCTTATGAGTAGAGCAACAGAATGATTTTCTTACCATTTTGGCTACTTGTTGTTGGTCAAATGTCAGATTACTATATATATATATATATATATATATATATATATATATATATATATATATATATGTGTGTGAAATGGAATCCTGTATTTCTTATTCTAATGTATTTTATTTTACATTTGTTTATCGAGAAAGTCCAACTGGGCATGAAACCCATTTTCAGAAGGGCCCAGTGAGAAAAACTCCAAAAGGGTTGGTACAGTATATGCAATAAACACAAGTTATTAAAGTACAGAATAAAAGGAAGGAGCTGTTGTATGATAATACAGTAAATCAGTACAGGATAAGCATAACATATAATACAACAATTTATGCTACATTCAAACAAGTTATTTAAGTACACAGTAAAGAAAGGAGCTGTTGAATGCTTGCACAGTAAGATCAACATAGGCTAAACATCAGTACAATACAACAGCATAGGCAATACTTGTAATAAACAACGTCTGACCAATGGTTTCTTCTGATAACTTAAATAAGTAACTAACGTAAATAAAGGCTTTCAATAACTCTTTCAAATTCAAAGCAGCAAACATTTGAGCAGACATTACATTACACTTACCGCCTGAATCTATTTGAAATAATACTCTACTTACTCATTCTTGAGTTCACATTCCAAATTTCTGACTGATTATTTAGTCTCAAATTCTCAGCATCACATCTCAACACAGTGTTTTCAAAACATAGTACTTCTACCTACAGATAAACTATTTTATAGTTTTTCTACTACATGCATTGTTTTTCACTGTAAACTAATTTTTCACATTTTACACATCTTGGCATAGTAATTCCTTTTGCCACAGCTTCTACAAACTTGATTAAATATAGAAATTGAATCTTGCTTACAATCACACCTTGTGTGGCCTTTATCACTGAGAAGTTTCACACAGTTTTCAACTCTTTTGCAACACTTAAACTCGGTTTACTCTACTTTGAGAGTTTTTTGTTTCTAGCTTTACATACAGCTTTGCATCCTTCTCATTCCTCGAAAAACTCTTTTAAATGAGATAAGGTAATTTCAGTCACTCTCCAGGCATCACTCACTTGATTTAACTTTAATTCTGCTTCTCTCAGCAATCTTATTGTCATATGATTATTCTGAATGCTAATGACTCCATCTTTTGCTAAGGAATACTGTAAAACACCAAAGTGACATTCTGGGTGACTTCTTCCATTTAATAACACAGATCAGTACTTTCTGTGGGACTTTGTGCCTTCATGAATATCAAATGGTGGACATTTGACAGAACTGTCCCACTATGCAGTAACTCTGTCTCATCACTACAATATTCTACCTCAATCCCTCTTGAAACTTGAATGCATTATAATTTTTTTATCTTCTTCCCTGTTTATATGCAGAAATGTGCTACAATGTCCCTTTTTAGGTTTCTCTGTTATTCTGCTCCCAGTCAGGAGTAAAAATAAATTACTTGATCCACAACTTCCACTTCAGGAAAAAAAACACTATCCAGAGAGAAAGGCATTACCTAGAGGCTACAACTGCACCATTACTCAAACAAAAAATAGACTTTCTGTACACTTCAACCTTTACTACTTGAAGTTATGGAAGAAAGACTCCAAACAGGAGTACATTCCTCTCAGACTCATTAGCATGGTTAATGGTACACAGGAAACCACGGCAAAATATTTCCATACTGGTCACATATGTGTAATGAAACATAACCGTATGTTATACTGAATTTGAATTTCTTGAATTAACAAGCCCGGCAGATTTGGTAATTCTGAATTTCAGTCTTGTGGAACATGATTTTCTTGGTGGTCATCATATCCTCTTGCAAGCTCTAGCAGCTTTGGTTGTTTAAATGCATCTGTTTTTGTATAGGAACTTGGTATCTCTTAGTTATTATTCATTTTTTTCCTAAAAAATGGTGTCAGAACTGTCATGGTGCAGACATCTCCCTGTTTTCTTTCCAAAAGTAGAACCTTTGAAAAAACTACATGAAATGAGGCATGTGGGATATATGCAAATGACCATTATGAACATCAGGTGTTTCAGCTATGCATATTTCGGCCTTGTTATGACCTCATCAGCATAGCATAGCATAGCATAAGCAGAGTGTGCCTCTGTTACAGGAGGTTTGGGAGGTCACTCATTGGAAGTTCTAGCTTGGCTGGAGTTTTCATTTATTTTTTTCTGATTAGTTTTTCAGTGTGACCTTCTAACTCTTTGTTTTAATTTGTTAGCTGGGATATTTTGCAGTCACCCTAATGATAATGGACATCAGCTGTGTAGAACAACCCTGTGTTTCTTATGCTTAGTCAAACACTCTCCTTATTCTATGCTGATGAGGTCATAACAAGGCTGAAATATGCATATCCATAGCTAGTGGGGTTTGGCTTTATTGGCCTGAAATTGTCCATTAAAACAACTTCAAATGTAAAAGTCATGGGCAATCAGAATCGCCATATAGCTGAAACACCTGATGTTCATAAGGGTCATTTGCATATATCCCATGTGCCTCTGTTACAGGAGGTTTGGGAGGTCACTCATTGGAAGTTCTAGCTTGGCTGGAGTTTTCATTTAGTTTTTTCTGATTGTTTTTTTCAGTGTGACCTTCTCTTTGTTTTAAAAGTAAAACCTTTGGGAAAATCGTCTCTGCAAACTTTAGACAGGTACAATCTTACCATATTCTATGTGAAGAGAGTGCAAAGTTCAGGAAAACAGAACATCTGTATGTCTTCTCTGAGGGGATGGAAGGCCTGGCAGTTACTAAACCAAATCTCTTTCAAGTGGACTGCTACTTTCACTGTGCTTAGACATTAAGCAACAAACCATCCACTGAAAAAAGGATGCTGTCAAAAGTCACTCCACCAGGATTATGGCAGCTTCTACTGCTTACTTCAAGAATGTTGCCACTGCCACATGGTCAACGGTTCACAGCTTCACCATGCACTGGTTCTTGGACCATTAGTTCATGAGCAGGGATGTCCTCTGGCACTACTCTGACATCCTGAGCATTTACCTTTTTGCACTTTTCTGGTTCTGACCTCCCTGAAGTCATATTTACACTGCTTGAATCCTCACAGTCATACAACAACTAAGCAAGCCCTTCTGTTGTCAGACATAACAGACATATACTCATTATATAAACTGATCTGTGAAGGAAACATCCTGCTATCCACTTCTGTCTGGATGCTCTCTTCATCTAATGACTGCTGTTGGCAATCCATGTATGTTGGCATATTCTGCTATACCGCAGTTTTAATATGTTATCTTATGAACTTTGTTCAGTAGACTGGGCAAACTGGAAGATGTATCTGGTCAAACATGCTCCTCAACTTCACAGAGATGCATCGTGAGAAAAGAACCAGTAGTGGACACAAGAACTCTTGAGTGTAGCAGCTGACTCCAACAAGGAGTCCTTCACAGATCAACTGATTAGGTGAGTACAGATCTGTAACTTTCTCCTTCCCTCCCCATTATACACTAAACCACATACTCTACATGACTAACATACAGTTTAGCTCCTCACACAGCCAAATAACATCTGAGCTTATATATGTTAAGTGCATCTCAATCTCTGTTTCTCTCAGCAATTCCTTCCTTGTCAACCAAGATGTTAATGCTATAAACTAAGTAGCAGGCAGATAATCTGAAATACATTGCTTCTTTTCTTTCAGCCTTTTCTACTGTTACCTATAGTTTAACATTTAAATAATCAACCAAACCATTAAAAGCTAATACACAAATGTGGCTTTAGAGCTGTGCACTCAGAACAGTCTTATATCAGTAGTCCTACCCAACAAGTCAACCAGATATTCAGGCCTGGTGGAAGAGGAAGTCATCAGTATCTAGCACTGCTTTCATAGGAGAAGAAGGTGGTCTGCATTTCTGGTCTTCTAAAAACCTACGCTTTCAACAGTAACACCTCAAACATGCTGAGCTTTAAATACATTAAAGGCCATTTAGACAAAACTCAAAATACAGTCTGAAGTATGTTATTTCTCAGATAATTTATTTCATTTTGTTTAGCACTTAAAAACCCTGAACTCAGTAATTCAAAGGCATTTAAAGGGAACAAAAATGTGGGAAGTTAGACTGCTCAAACAAGGGATATAAAAAAGAATACAGAAATGCCCACCTTATCATGAAGGGATTCTCATCTAGATCAAGGGAGGTCATAGTCTCCCTACACTCATCACTCATCAGACCAATGACTGAGTACAATGCCCCATTCGGAATGTATCTGACCCGACACTTGCAGCAGCTGGAGAGGCCACAAAAGTTCCTCACCAAAAGGATAAAGGGTCTCAAACATCTGTCCTATGCTGCCCGACTGAAAGAACTCCAGCTCTATTCAGTCGCTTACCGCTTGCTCAGAGGTGACCTTTGCCTAACATACAAGGCCATGTCAAACCCAGATTTGATGAATATGCTTCACCTCAAAAAATCTAGATCCGTCAGAGCCACAAGGGCAGGAGACTTAAACCTTGACACGGCTATTAATAGGACGTGCTGGAGGGATAGATTCATCACCCAAAGACTCCCTATGCTGTGGAATAAAATCCCGGTATATGTGAGGCAGAGCACCTCGTTGGCCTTGTTCAAGAGAAATCTTGACCAATGGATGGGAGATCGCAGATATACCCCAGGGATTACCTCAGTGTCACTGCTCGACAGAGGCACAGCAAAATAATGGGTATAGTTCCCCATACTAAAGGGGTGGCGTAAGCCACAAAACTATGGGCTAGGCTTGTAAATGCCCTCGGGCAGATAGCCTAGTATGAACCTATGAATCTATGAACCTATGAAAATAGAGATAGTAAAAAAACTATGAACTAATAGTGAAAAGTTAAACAGCTAATTAAATGATATTTTAAGTGCAAATGCTGTGCCTTTAGAACTTCATCCAACATCAACACTAAAAAAGAATCCCAAGTTTATGATATGCAAACAGTGGAGTTGATTGCAAAAGTTTAATTTGGAGGTAATCTGAATTCCATGTTCCACAAATTCAGCGCAAATGACAGTAAAGACTAGACAACTTCCTGAAAGTAAAACAGGGTTCCCATTTTGATATGCAGAAGCATTTACATAGCCTATGATAGTATGATAAAACACCAAAATCCAATACCACTTCCTTGCAAGCTATAGGTCAACCTCTATAACCCAAGAAACCCATACCATGTATTTAAACTTAATGAAAAAACTCACCATCCAACCCAAACCATATTCATGGGTGACTTTAATTACTCCACGATTAAATGGGAATCCTATACAGCACCAAATGTATATGCACAGCGATTCCTGAATTTTGTAAACACAAACACCCTGGACCAGATTGTCAATACACCAACCAAGGGTGCAACCATACTGGATTTGGTCTTCACTAATATGGGGATTCCTATTAAATGATCGAAGAAGCATTCTTTCGAATGCATCTTGATCAAACTTGAAAGCACAAAAAGCCAAAATAGTGAAACGGCATATAAGCAAATTCTTTCCCTGGGAAAGAAATAGTTGGCCAATTCCATTACTTTGCCGATTTTGTGACTGTAGTGTGATCTGTAGTGTGATCTCGGAGTTGGTATATTTAAGTGGGGGAGGTGTGGGGGGTGAAGCCCCCCACTTTATGTAACGTTTTACAATTTTTTTTTTGTTTTGTGGAACAGCGATTGTTTTCCCTTGGAAAAAAATTGCTGTTCTAAGTGTTTGAGATTGTAAACTTTCACTTACATGGGTTCTTTAAATCATTGTTTGTTTTTTAAGCGTTCAATGATTTTTAACAGAGACCGTAACATGTTAGAGTGCTGCACACTTCCTAGTGTTATGTCTCACCTGGTAAGGTCAGACCACAAAATGATCTCCTTTGAAGTAAAAATTAAAACCTGGACCGTCAGCTAACTGTGTAATATTCAGGAACTACTCTAAGGCTAACTTCCTGCTATTCAATGATAACCTAGGAAAATTTAAATCCCCCCATTAACCCTGAGAATACTGCTGCCTCTTCAGAACTGTTCATAGAAACCCTAGACAAGCAAGTTAATAGTTGCATAGAGGTAGCTGTACCCAGCAGGAAGAAGTACAGAACTAACTCAAAAAACAAGCCACCCTGGTGAAATCATAAAATCAAGAGGCTGTATAACAGAAGGAAGAAGATCATGGTAAAAATAAAGAAGTGCAGCACCAGCAGGATAAAAGCACTTCCATCAAACTAAACAAAAAATTCAGAGGATAAATAAAGTCTACCAAAGCCAAATTTCAGGTAAATTTGGCCTCCCAGGCCAAGTACAACCGCAAGGCATTCTTTAGCTATGCCGGCAACATCAAAGGTAATAAAAAATTGTGTGCAGAGCTCACTGTAAATGCAGCCACCTATACTAGCCCAGAAGATATAGCAAACCTACTGGCCATAAAGTTTAGCTCCAACTTTACCCCTCTCTCCCCCTCAACCTTCCCTCAGGAAATACCATCAAATATAACTTTCCCTGCTATCCCTAGGGAACAAGTCCTTAATCCGCTCTTTAAGACCAAGAACACTGCATCAATGGAGCCAGACAATACCCCAGGATGCCTTCTAAATAGCATGAAATATGATCTATCAGACCCTCTGGAACTTCTATTTAACTGTAACCTCCAAAGAGACTTCATGTCTCATGAATGGAGAACAGGAACAGTCATCCCTCTGCACAAAGGTGAGCCATCCACAGACCCTGGAAACTGATGACCTATAAGTCTCACTAGTCATATATGCAAAGTCATGGAAAGAATTATTATGGAAATGAGCAATAATGATATGGTAAATCTCCAAAAACTGGACCCAACCCAGTTTGGTTTTGTCAAGGGCAGGTCATGCCTACTTAACTTGGTGGACTTCTTTGAGAAGGTCACCAAAGCAATGCATGATGGCAAAATGGCTCACACTGCCTACCTTGGCCTGGCCAAGGCCTTTGAAACAATACCCCACTCAGGTATTGTTGACAAACTCAAGATGTTAGGTACAAACCTGTATGTCACCCGATGGATAGCCAACTGGCTCACAGACAGGATCCAGGAAGTTAGAAGTGGGGAGTCCAGGTCTACAAAGTGACCAGTCACAAGTGGAGTCCCTCAGGGATCAGCCCCTGGACTTCTCTTCTCTTTTTTGTCATTTACTTCTCTGAAGTCAAGGCCAATATCAATGGTCTCTGGTTGACTAAATTTGCAGATAGCTGAAAATTAGGAGCAGTCAATGAATCCCATACTGACATAAATGTTCTCCAGGAAGGGCTGACACAGACAAACAATTGGTGTCAGAGCCATGGACTAAAACTAAATATCAGGAAGTCATTCACCCCTGGTAACTACCATACTGACAACACACCCCTCAAAGCTGACCCAGTAGTCAGGGACTTAGGGACACACATAGACAGTAATCTTGCCACCTTTGACCATCATGTGTCTACAGTAGTGATGAAATCATTCTATGCTGCACAAGTCATAAACAAAGGTATGGCATCTATTTCCAAGGAAGTCATTGTTCCACTGTAGTTGGCATTCATCAGACTTATCACTGAGTACAGTGCCCCCTTGGTATGTACTTAACCAGGCATATCCAACAATTAGAATGTCCACAAAGGTTCCTCACTAAAAGAATACAGAGCATAAGCAAAATGTCCTATGTAGACCAACTCAGGGCCCTATCCCTGCATTTTGTCTCCTACAGGCTGTTGAGGGGAGATCTATGCCTGGCATATAGGGCATTGTCAGACCCTACTCTAATGGACCTTCTGCATATCCATAAAACAAACAGCACCAGAATTACCCATTCTAAAGACTTAAACATTGCCTGTGATATAAATAGGACCTGCTGGAGAGACAGGAATCTATCCCACATAGTACATCATCTCTGGAACAGGCTCCCCATCTATGTGAAGCAGAGTTCGTCCTAACTCAATTCAAGTGTAATGTGGACAATTGGATGGGGAACAGGAAATTCATCCCTGGTTTGGCACCTATGTCTCTAATGAACACAGGCAACCTGTAAAATGGTTCATCTCTCAAGCCCCTGCATGTAAATGTTTTGTCTCTAAAGCCCCTGCTTACACTTATCAAGGGTAACATAACTTGTCAGGGATTTGGGGTGCATGGCTAGACTTAAAAAGGCCTTTGTGATTATTAACCTAGTAAACATCTATGAACCTATGAACCAACCAATACAGCATAAACTTGACCAAACTAAACAAATTCACAAGTGACTTGTGTTTACTATGACAAAATGACACAGAGGTGAACATTATGCATATGTGAAACACTCTGAAGTTCTGTCAGAGACATCTTAAAGAAATATATAACTGTAAAGAGCATCTCTATATTATGCAGAGTGGTCCACAATAAATAACTGAAATCAAAGAATAAATAGTTTCGCCCAGTAAACATTTCATATTGCAGTTTATGTTATTATTCTTTGCCAACCTAAGAAGGTCAGCAGGCAGAGCTGCCTGCCTGCAGTGGGAAATCTGGAGTGAGTGGTTTTAATGACTTGTTTGTCTTAGAACACAAAAGTGAAGGCTAAAAAACTTTAATCAGACTTCTAAATACACCATATTTAAATATAGTCACCTTGACCTCTAAGTTAGGCTGTTAGCATTTTTCTGAACAAAAAAGTTGATTGTGTATATGACAACTCAACAGGAAAACAATGGCATATCAGAATGAATGGCAGTCTCAAAATTAACTAATTATCAAAAGACTTCAGCATGCAGGGTTAAAGCTGCTCAAACTGAATTAGTGTACAGCTGGATTTGTCATTCACATTTTTGAAATCAGGAATCATAATTTAGAACAAACCCTGCCCTGCAACAGAACATCAAGTTTTCCTAACAATTCATCAGATCATTAAACATAACCAGAATAGAAAGTTTTGATGACATAAATCAGTCCCAATAAAGTATAATGTCACATTTCTTAATGGAAAAAATGAATATATTAATTACCATCTTACAAATACTTACATTTTATTTACAGGCACTAGCATAGCCCATAATAACATCACATTACAGAATAAGAAAATACATTTACATGTACAGTGGAGATGAGGGGAAAATGAAGCCAGTTAGTATTGTCTCAATGTAAGCTCTATTTCAAGAGGCACACACTATAAAGGGGCCTAGCTATATAACTTTCTGAAAACATTTACTATGCTATTTGCAAACATAACAGCAAAATTATAACTCAAACTTACTATACTTGTATTAATAAAATAACAAAGAAAAGCATATCAGTTTGTTTATCCTGAATCAGTACTGCAACAAAGCAGTGCATTAATACTAAGTTTGCAGTAAAATCATTCACTACTGTTAATTTTGAACATACATCTAGGTGAATGAGTTTTTAAACAAATTCAAATCATTTTCTGATTTAAAGACAATGGATGTAAATAATTAGAATTAGCTCTTAAAAGTTGTTTCAAGATTAATAATCAGGATTATTCTGTTAACTTAAATTTTCTTGATATCCAACAATCATATGCAAATAAAAGTGATAATAAAAATAAATTTATTTAAAGACACTACCAACACACTTCAAAAACATCAAATAAACTTCAAAAACATGCAAATATTTTATTACTAAATCTAGAGTTTCATGGAAATCAGAGATAAATCATATGTTTGGATAAAAACAATGTGTAGCAAAAGCAGCTTCAAAAGATGGTGTGTGTGCTAGGGCTCACATCTTGGGCTTGGAAATCTCACAAAATCAGGGGGCAAATTGAGGGGATGATATTCTTACTTCTGATTTGCTGCAACTCAGAAGTAGGAAAAATTAGGCAAAGCCCCTTGCATAGGTGTTGCACCAAACTCCCCACAGAAAACAATCAATGGAAAGTTGCTTTATGTTGCTCACACTGTTTATCTCAGAATTGTCAGATTTGCAATTCTGAGACTTGGTGTATTGTACTATATCCAAAAAAAGAAGTTATACACTCACCATAACATTCCATCTGTGTTTTCGATATTCATTCATCTTTTACCATTGGGATACACTTTTGATCCTTTGAACCAGCTAAGCCGTTACATAGTGCCAGCCAAAAACTCTCAAACTAAGACTCTACTCACAATACCCCTCTCCATATTACCTCACATTGAGTTTGCAGCTACACAGAAAGACAAAGGAATTTGTAAACAGAACTGAAGAGGCCAAGTCCAAGGTCAAACCTGATAAAGTTACCAGGACAAGCATCTGATCCTCCAGAAAGTCCATGTGGGGGGGGGGGGATGATGTGGTACAAAGGATAAATGGAGATCGATAACACAGATGGAATGTTATGGTGAGTACATAACTTCTTTATCTGATGTTGCCAATCTTTATTTATCATTTACCATTGGGACAGAGTCTACAGCTACTTTAGATCCTGGGTGGCATTATGGAAGGATATTCCTGAGAACCATACAGCTGAAGGATGCTCTTCCCCTGAAGACCATATCCAATTTGCAATGAGTGATAAAGGTATGCAGAGTAGCCCAGGTCACTGCTGCGCATATTTCATCCATGGAAGCCTTGGAAGTGGTTAAAGATCTAGTGGAGTGTGCTGGCGCTGGTAACTTGAGATTCTTTTTATTGTAAATTAAAGTAATACGTTCTCTTAGCCATTTTGATAGGATAACTTTTGAAACAGATTTTCTCAGAGATGGACCGGAGAAAGATACAAATAACTGGTCCAATTTTCTAGATTCTTTAGTTCTGCTAAGGTAGAAATATAACTGTCTGTGAACATGCAGCAAATGTAAGCAATATTCACCTTTGTTGGAAAAATTAGGAAAGAAAATGGGTAAGTCAGTGGTTTGATTAATATTAGTTTCTGAGACCACCTTAGGGAGAAAGGATGGATTGGTCTTTAGTGAAACCCTATTTTGAAGATAATGCTTGTATCTCAGAAATTCTTCTGATAGAGGTAATGGCAATCAGGAAAATAATTTTCCATGAAAAAAACTTTAAGTGACATGTTGCTGCCAGTTCAAAGGGAGGAAGCACCAAAGTTTGCAATACCAAAGTCAAATCCCAAGGAGCTAGAGGGTCTTTAAATGTTGGTTTTAACTGCAAAGTCCCTTTTATGAACACTTTTCATAATCTATGGGAAATTAGAGTGTGATCTTTGAAGCCATTGTGAAAATTAGAAATAGCAGCAAGTTGGACATTGATAGTGGAAGCAGAAGCTCCTTGATCAAAAAGCATAGCTAAAAACTCCAAAATGTTTTCAACTGCTGCAGAAAAAGGGTTAAGACCATTACTGTGCCCAAAAAGAAAATCTTTTCCAATTACTTAGGTACAGTTTACTGGTGGAAAGTCTGTGGGAGGCCAGTAGAATTTTTTGGACTGGAAAAGATAAATTATTTTGCCTGGTGACTAATGGAATTGGAGGAACCAAGCTGTAACTTGAGGTTCTGAAGACTGGGGTGCACCAGTCCCTGACGATGAGACAGAAGATGCTGAGCTGCGTCCAGAATCCATGGATGGTGAATTAAATGAGGCCACAGAAAGGAAAACCAGACTTGTCAAGGCCAGAAGGGCGCAATGAGGATTACCTTGCTTCTCAACCTGCTGTCTTTCTTTAAGAAGAGAAAAATCAGATGGAGGAGGGGGCAGACAGACCTGAGGGCCGATTGTGAAGGAGATTGTCTCTTGGGGACTCCCACTAATGGTGAATTAGGGCCAAATAGTTGCTGCACCTGTTGTTTTGGGTGATGCAAAGAGGTAGCAGCAAGGCTGGCCCCAGCAGTGGAAAATCTCCTTCAATACTCTGGGAAGGAGAGACCACTCAATAGGCAGGAGAATGCATCTGCTCAGTTTGTCTGCTATCACGTTTGAGCTCCCTGGGATATGTGTTGCTGTTAGAAAGTGGTTGGAGGATATTGCCCATTGCCACACTCTGACAGATGGGGTAAGATTTGGTTCCACCCTGTTTGTTGATGTACCAGACCACCAACAAGTTGTCTGACTGAACTGCAATCGTTCCTAGAGGGATGACAGACTGAAAACCCTGCAACACTAAGAGAATTCCCCTCAATTCCAGGCTGTTCTTCCCTGATAATGCCCCCCCCCCAATCTGGGAGGCATCCATGGTCACTATGGCCTTGTGTTGAGGAGAGACAAAAAGGCAGCCTACAAGAATTTCCTCAAATTCCATCCACCAGGATAAGTCCTTCATGCAACGACTGGTAATAGGAATTGGGTATGTCACTGAATGTGATAGGGGTGACCATTAGGATGCTAGAAGCCATTGTAGCAGCTGCATGTGAAATCTTGCTAGTGGAACTAAGGTAATAGCCCCTACCATGGACCCTAAAGCTTAAAGGACCAGCTGCGCAGGAGCCTTGTGGTTGGAGTCAATAGCCTGTACTTTGGCTTTTATCTTCTGTAGCCTGTGAAGAGAAAGAGAAGCTATGCAAGAGATGGTATTCAGATGAGCACCTATGAACTCTCGACCCTGAGTGGGGCTTAGCTGAGATTTTGTGTGACTCACAGTAATGTCCAGACGGAAGAAAGTACAGTTGTGTACACTTACCATAAATGTAGATGTTTGAGTGTATTCACTGTTGCAGTCATTACATTTGGGTAATCTGCTGGCAGGTTGCCCTCAGTTGGCCTGATTAACAAAGTCTTTTGTCCTGCATCGGTTGTTGTCCCTTTTTCCATGATGTGAGGTCGTCAGGGGTATAAAACATGCAGCCGACTCCATTACATCAGTTTTTCTTGCCCCAAATGTCAGGTGTCCCCCAAATGGGGAGCAAATCAAATTAAAAACACAAAATAAATACCTCCAATCCCAAAAGCAAATACACCAAAAGGGCTTTTAAGCATAGTGTAAGAAAGTAGAGGTATAGCCAAAGAAAGAAAGGGGGCTGGAGGGAGGATAACCAAGACTGCAACAGTGAATACACTCGAACATCTACATTTATGGTAAGTGTACACAACTGTACTATGTTCTTCGTATTTCACTGTTGCAGTCATTACATTTGGGTAGATTCTATGGTTGGGTGGAGGGAATTATACAGCATTAGGACCAGCTGTAAGGCCCTGCAGGACAGCAGTGGCAAAACCAGCTCTGGATTTAGAGAAAATTGGTAAATGGTAATGTTTGGTGAATGTATGAACTGAGCTCCAGGTAGCAGCTTCTAGAATGTCCCTGATAGGAACACCTCTGAGAAAGGCTGTAGAAGTAGATGCAGCCATGGTGGAATGGGATCTGATCCCCTGGTGGAATGGGATCTGATCCCCTGGGGGATAGTTCTCCATGGTGCATATAGCAGAAATGGCTTATCCATTTGGAAATGGTTTGTTTTGAAATAGCCTTTCCCTCTGCCCCTGCAGCAAATGCCACCAGCAGTTGTTCAGATTTTCTTTGAGATTTTGTCCTATTTAAGTAAAATCTAAGTTGTCTGTGTACATCCAATGAATGCAGAATCCGATCTCCCATGTTCTGTGGATTGGGAAAGAAAGTCGGCAAATGTATGGTCTGATTAACAGCCACACTGGATACCACTTTAGACATGAAGGATGGATTGGTCCTGAGAGATATCCTGTCCGCATGAAAAATGATGCAAGGCTCCACTGCCATAAGAGCCTGTGATTCGGAAATCTTTCTATCTGAAGTGACTGCTAAAAGGAAAGCTGTTTTCCAGGAGAGAAATTTTAAGTCTGCAGTAGCAGCTGGCTCAAAAGGAGGGAGAGTGAGCTTTTCCAATACAAAACTGAGGTCCCAGGCAGGGGTTGGAGCTCTCCTGGGTGGTCTTAAGTTTTTGGCCCCTCTGAGATACTGCTTTAGCAGAGGATGAGAGTAGAGGGGGAGGTTCTGTGTTGTAATGAGCCGAAATGGCTGAGGCATGGATTTTTATAGAAGAAAAGGACAAGCCCTTGTGAAGCATCTCAGTTAAGTATTGTAAAATCTAAGGAATGTTGGGCACTGCTGTGCTTATCCCTTGAGATTGATTCCAAGCACAGAATCTTTTCCATTTGTCTGCATAAGATTTTCTAGTACTAGGCCTTCTCACCTCCAAAATGACATCCATCACAGGTTTGCTGAGGGATGCTAAGGGTGAATTTAGGTGATTAGCCACACTGCAAGATTCAAAGTTTGGAGCTGAGTGTGCAGAATTTGGTTGTTCTGCTGAGACAGGAAGTAAGGTGTCTAAGGCAGGTGCCATGGTGGAAGGTGTGACACATTGCGCAGGAGTGGGTACCAGTGTTGGCGACGCCAGTCTGGAGCAATCAAAATCATTTTTGGTTTGTCCTGCTTGACTTTTAGTAGAACTTTGGAGAGCAGAGGCAGAGGGGGAAAAGCATAGACTGATAGGTTTTTCCAGCTGAAGGATAGAGCATCCACATTACAGGCTTTTTTGTGATGAGTTCCTGTGCAAAATTTGTCCAACTGATAGTTCTGGGGTGAGGCAAAAAGATCTATGTCTGGGCTCCCCCATTTGCATGTCAACATGTTGAAAATCCGTGGTTCCAGTTTCCATTCATGTGGGTCCATGAGATTTCTGCTTATATCGTCTGCCAGAGTATTCAGCTGTCCTGGCAGGAATTGAGCTTGTAGTTGTACTTGGTTGGTCAAGGCCATGTTCCACAATGCCATGGCTAGTCTGCAAAGGGGGTAGGAGTGTGTACCCCCCTGCTTGTTTATGTACCACATAACCATGGTGTTGTCTGTCTTTATCATTAATTGTCCTGGATGAAGGTGGCCCTTGAAGGCTGTCAGTGCATTCTGTACAGCTAGCATTTCTTTTTGATTGATATCTTGACCAATGGATGGGAGATCGCAGATATACCCCAGGGATTACTTCAGTGTCACTGCTTGACAGAGGCACAGAAAAATGATAGGCATAGTTTTTATTCAAACTAAAAGGGTGGCGAAAGCCACATAACTATGGGCTAGGCTTATAAATGCCCTTGGGCAGATAGCCTAGTATGAACCTATGAACCTATGAAGGTGCATTTGTTTTGGGCTCCATTTGCCTGAATGCACTTCCCTGTCAGATATGCCCCCCAAGCATAGTCTGATGCATCTGTAGTTAGGGTTTGGGCGGCAGGGAGTGGTGTGAATGGCAGTCCCTTGTTTTGGTGGCAGGTCTCTGCCCACCACAGGAACTCTAGTTGCAGACAAGGTATGACAAGAATCATTGTTTCTAGGCTGTGACAATGCTGACTCCATAGACTTTTTAAGTACCACTGAAGTTTCCTCATATGCAGTCTTGCATATGGAATTAGAAGAATGCAGAAGGCCATGAACCCCAAGGCTTGCAGTATTTGCCTTGCAGAAAGCAGGGTTTTTGTGGCTTTTTGAAGTACTCTGGCCTAAGGAAAACCATCTTGGCAGTTGTATTCAAGCTTGCACCCAGGAATGTAATTTTTTGAGAG
Source organism: Protopterus annectens (assembly GCF_019279795.1). NCBI lineage: Eukaryota > Metazoa > Chordata > Ceratodontiformes > Protopteridae > Protopterus > Protopterus annectens. Next base: position 1,261,491,144 of record NC_056725.1, on the reverse strand, counting down.
GGTACCAGTTGTGATTTCTTTTCATCTATAGTGTACCCTAGACAAGTTAGAACTCTTTTTACGAATGCCAGATGGTTTAGAAGAGTGTCCTTGTTTTCTGCCTGAATTAGACAATCGTCCAGGTATGGATATATTTGAATATTTCTTTGCCTGAAAAATGCAATTACTGGAGCCAGGCACTTTGTAAAGACCCTGGGCGCAGTAGATAAGCCAAAGGGCAGTGCAGAGAACTGGTAATGCAAGTAGCCTGCTTTGAAGCGGAGGCATCTTCTGCAAGATTCCCTGATTGGGATATGCAGGTAAGCCTCTTTTAAATCTAGAGTTGCCAACCAGGCATCTTTGCCTAGCATAGGAAGTAACTGGTTAAGAGTGAGCATCTTAAATTTTGGAATTTCCAGAAAGGTGTTTAGAGTAGATAAGTCCAGGATTGGATGCCATGATTTGTCTTTTCTGGGTACCAGGAAAAGTCTTGAATAGAAACCTTGTCCCTTTTCCTCTTCTGGTACTGGTTGAATAGCCCCCATGCTCATGAGGGAAAGTACTTGTTTCTGGGCCTCTGCCCACTGATTTGGGGGTTTGGAATTGGCAATGTGTAGAAATGAAATCTATATCCCTGGGATACTATACTTAAAACCCATTTGTCCTGGGTTATAAGCTGCCAGTTTCTTGCATGAAGAGCCAGTTTTCCCCGCAAAGGGGCGGCTAAAAGGTAAGTGCTTGGTAAGAGTAAAGGGAAGTCATTGAGACTGCTTACTATAGGGAGGTGTCTTGTTTCCAGGTTTGGAAGAGGAGGCACCCCATTGTTTTGTTCTGAAAGTCCCTTGTGACTGAAACCTGGAGCCTTTGGAATGTCTGGGTTTGACTTGAGTGGCTCTCGAAGGAACTAGAAAGGACCAGTTCTTAGTATAGGGTTACCACCTGTCCCACTTTGCAAGGGACAGTCCCTCTTTGGGCAGTTGTGTCCTGCAAAGAAATCGAAAAAATGGCAAATGTCCTGAGATTTTAGGACAAACATATTTCCTACATTTTATGTAATAGTTGCATAAAACAGTTTTTCTGTATCTGAAACTCCTAAATGTTATTAAAAACAGAATAAGCAACTAAAATGCTACAAAAATAAGCTTTTATTTAGGCTAAAACGTGAAAATTCTGTCCTTTGTACTCGCCGTGGGTATGTTTTGCCCTGCAAAATCTGACGTTTGTACCAAAAATGTCCCAATTTAGGCATCTGAAAAGGTGGCAACCCTATCTTAGTAGGCTAGTGCCTACTAAATCTTGGAGGTTGTACTTGTAAGAAATCTTTTTTTTAAAACTTCTTCAGCCTTATTACCAAAGAGACGGTCCTGTTGTAAAGGAGCATCCAGCAATTTTGCTTTAACATGATCAGGCAGATTTTGCTCTTTGAGCCAAGCATGCCTTCTTAGCACAGACCCAGTTATAACAGCCCTGCAAGAGGCCTCCAAAGAATCAAAACCACATTGCAAAGTATGTTTTCCTACTTGTTCAGCTGAATGCAATAAAATCCTGTAAGTCTTTGTTTTCCACAGTCAGAAATTTACATAATTTTCTGTTTAAGCAGTCCCATGATATGCTGTTGATATTTTAGCATATGAAATTGACAGTTTAAAGCCCTGATTGCCAAGGTTGCAGAAGTGTAAACCTTCTTACCTCATCTATCCAGCGCCATGGAATCTCTATCAGAAGGGGTAGGATTTTTAGCTGTAGAAGCCTTAATGCCCTTGGGACCCTGAGAAATGTTTTCAGGATCTGCAACAGGATTTTTGAAAAGGAATTTGTGGGAGTCAGGATTCCTGAAGCATCTGTCTGGCTTACAAGGAGCCAGAGGCAGAGAATCAGGAGGCATACTAGATTCTGAAAAAAACATCATCAACAATGTCTAGAACCGGAGGTATAGAGTCAAAGGCCTATGCTGAGGAAGAAGAAGAAAATCCCTAAGCCTCTTTTTAGATTCAGAGAAATCCTGACTTTCCCAGTGGAAATGTTCCCTTAAAGTATGTAAAGTTTTCTCAAAAGAAAAATCCTCAGGGGGAGAAGCAGAAGGAATGGAATCTTCTGCATCAGAGTCCTCATAAGTAAGTATAGACAATTCCTGTTCATTAGAAGAGTCAGTAGAAATAGAATCCTGTTCAGAAGATTCATAATCAATGTCTTGCCTAGGCCTCTTAGAAGAGGGGGGGTTGGCTACCCCTGATCAGAGTAATTAAATCTTCAGCCATTTTGATCATTTGTTTTTTAGGCATAGGGGCCTGCACATGTGGCCCAGGCATCGTTTTTTTAGGCATATGTCTAGATTTTGGCCTTAGTTTTGAAGATGGTGTCGGTCTAATATACAAATCTGTAGGCCTGAAAACACACTCAGAAGCCGGTGCCTGCACAGCGGCTCCAGACCCATCCAAGGTAGAGACATCCGCGGGTTCTATAATTGAAGCATCTCGCGGCATACCAGACTCTGAATGGGTCTCAGTAGAGGCCTGCGAATCAAAAGTAGCAGGTATCAGGGGCTGCGAAAGCACCTCACTGAGTACCGGCAAACTGGTAACTGGCTTAGGAGAAGCGTCATCGGCAGTTTTGGACCTCAACGGCCTGTTTCTGTCTTTTTCATTGCGTTTTGTAGGTATTCGGATTGCTAACCGACATTTCTGGATAATTAAAGCGTGAGCCAAAATATTTAGAAGCAAAAATGTACATACGTTTGATAGTGTGTTGATTAAATAAAGCACAAAACTGACAGCAAGGTATGTTATAGTCAGGGCTAGGCAAGGAATACAGTACAAATGAAAATCCTTATGAGGTATTTGCTTCCCACAAGTAATGCAATTACTAACTTTTACTGACATTGGTAAGGAGCAAGAAAAAGTTTCCCCAATGGGGTACTTAGCTTTTTAGTTGAAGACTTCGGATCTGAAACTCGAAAACGAAAATTTCAGGAGTCGGCCGACTGGTACTTGCGAACTGCTTCTGCTTCGGGCGCCGCGCAGCAAGAAAGACTGATGTAATGGCGTTGGCCGCATGTTTTATCCCCCTGACGACCTGACATCATAGAAGAAGGGGACAGCAACTGATGCAGGACCCAAGACTTTGTTAAACAGGCTGACTGAGGGCAACCTGCCAGCAGACTACCCAAATGTAATGACTGCAACAGTGAAACACGAATAACATCATGTGTAGAATGAAATCTGTTGCTTGAAGCAGTAGATTCCTGGTGGGGGCGGCGATGAGCCAGTCATCTAGATAAGGAAACACCCGGAATCCAAGCAGTCTCAAGTGAGCTGTCACTGCTGTCAAACACTTGGTGATCACCCTGGGGGCTGTGGTGATGACAAAGGGGCAGGACCCTGAACTGAAAATGACTGGCTCCTAGACAAAAGTAGAGGAACCTTCTGAAGAGTTTGTCCATCTTTGCGTGGTAATACGCATCCTGAAGGTCTATAGAGTACATCCAATCATGTTCCTCTAGAAAGG
>NC_056725.1:1261422661-1261482661 GCF_019279795.1 Protopterus annectens | reverse complement strand
AAAAAAATAAAGTTCTACAACTAAGTCAAACAAATAATGGAGAGGAGTACATGACAGCTTCAAAGGAAACTGATAACACATCAGAAATGAATTGCATCACCTGAATGTGAGCAAGATTTGTCATATGAAGCACAGATGGAGGAAGAACAGAGGACAGCAGACTTAGTATAAGGAATGGAAAGAATTATTTGCATGCTCATCTTTCTATAGTAATGTCCGTCTTCACTTCTGAATCGGCATATTGATCACCACCACAGATGGAAGGAGCGCAAACCAAATATTGACACAATGCATACAATTTGCATGTTTCTGCAATTTCAAGTCAAGAAAGCAATATTTCCAAACAGGAAGCAAATGGATGAGGGGACTAAATGCAAACAATAGTAATAACTACTCAGCACTGCTCTTGGTACTTACTAAAAAAAGTCTAATCTGCCATCAGAGCCAACTTGTATCAGAAGGGTGGATATCTTGTACATAATGTATCATTATCATCATCCAAATTACCATTCCTCGCCAGTGGTATGCAAGAAGTCAAAAACAGCTGATGGGAAACCTGTAATGCCTCAGGAAAAGTGCAACGGTGAGGAACAATCATGTATCATAGCACAGGAATGTCACAATGCATGAATATGACACGTCAGCTTGAAAGAGGAAGGATGAGGATTGCTCTTGCAAATGAGGCTCAGGTGTAATGAAGGCGTTATCTGGAAAAATATCTTTATTATTGGCTGATACAAAACATGAGGTTTTAACCATTAGGATGTGCACTCCCCCAGAGATTCATGAACCTCTGCCATAGGGCCTGAGACAAATCTTGAGACAAGGAGAAAGTATAGTTGTATAAGGGCACTTATCACGATTGTATATATCTGAATACAGATTCAGTGCTGCAGTATTAATGGGATTTAGCAACAAGCAGGCATCTGTCTTCTTGTCAGAATACAACAGAATTAAATTAAATTAAATTAAAAACACCCCTTTACTTCCCACACCAAAGATGACAGCCAGAAATCTGGTTGTAAATGGTAAGTAACCTGGCAGCAAGCTCAGTTCAGATCATTCTTCATCTGACCATTGTGAACAACAAATGCACCTTAACACCTTATTCTGACCAAGGGTGAAGAGACCACACCACTCCTAATTCAGAAGACCTGAAGAATCATGCCTAAAAATAAGAAATGTCTAAAGTAAGACTCTGCACTGCGTGCTCCCATAACTAAATCTACTCTGTACTAGAAAAGTACAGTTTTGTACCTACCATAAATGTAGATGTTCGAGTGTTCACACTGCTGCAGTCATCACACTTGGGTTATCCGGCCATCAGGTGGTCCCGCAGTCGGCCAGAATTCCAAAGTCTTGGTCTGGCGTCGGTTGCTGTCGCTTCTTCCCTGACGTCAGTGCGCCAGGGGTATATAAGATGCATCCAACGCCATTTTCTTCAGTTTTTCTTGCCCCAGCTGTCAGGTGCCCCCAAGTAGGCAATACCTATTGCTATAAACAGTTATGCATATACAAAAACAACAATACCTTCAGATACAAGCAAATACACCACCAAGGTTGTATAGGATAGTAAGGTATAGATAAGGCCAGCCAGTTCAGAGGGGATGGAGGAAGGGTAACCAGGACTGCAGCAGTGTGAACACTCGAACATCTACATTTATGGTAGGTACAAAACTGTAATATGTTCATCGTGTTACACTGCTGCAGTCATCACACTTGGGCGGAATCTCAAAGCTAAGGTTGGGTGGCTGGTCTATAAGGAGTTAGGATTGGCTATGAGGCCCTGCAGAACTGCAGTAGCAAATCCTGCTCTGGATTTAGAGTAAAGAGGCAGGTGGTAGTGCTTGGTAAAGGTGTGCACTTGGTAGTGCTTGGTAAAGGTGTGCACTGAACTCCAAGTTGCAGCCTCCAAAATTTCCTTTGTAGGCACTCCCCTGAGAAAAGCCACTGAAGTGGCTGTAGCCCTGGTGGAATGTGGCCTATTATGTTTAGGGACTTATTTTCCATGTTGACTGTAGCAGTAATGAATACAGTTCCCTATCCATTTGGAAATAGTTTGCTTTGAGATAGCCTTGCCCTGTGATTCTGAAGCATATGCTACAAACAGTTGCTCAGTTTTCCTGATAGCTTTTGTTTTGTCCAAGTAGAAGCGTAGCTGTCTGTGTATGTCCAAAGAATGCAAAAGTTTTTCCCCTTTATTCTGGGGGTTTGGATAAAAAGTTGGCAAATGGATGGTTTGGTTAAGGGCCACACTAGATATCACCTTTGGCATAAAGGTAGGGTTTGTCCTTAGAGAAACCCTATCCTGATGAAAAATTATAAAAGGTTCCACTGCCATTAATGCCTGTAGCTCTGATGAAGTTACTGCTAGGAGCAGAGCTGTTTTCCATGATAAAAATTTTAGATCTACTGTATAAGCTGGCTCGAAAGGAGGCAGAGTCAGTTTTTCCAGAATGAAATTGAGGTCCCAAGCTGGTGTTGGAGCTCTCCTGGGCGGTCTTATGTTTTTAGCCCCTCTGAGGTACTGTTTTAGCAAAGGATGAGAGAATAAAGGAGGATCCGTGTTGTAATGTGCTGAAATGGCAGAGGCGTGGATCTTAATTGATGTGAAGGATAGGCCTCTGTCCAGCATCTCAGTTATGTATTGTAAAATCTGAGGAATGCTTGGGACAAGAGGATCAAGGTTTTGAGCCTGGTTCCAGGCGCAGAATCTTTTCCATTTTTCGGAGTAAGCCTTCCTGGTGCTAGGCCTCCTGGCCTCCAAAATAACATCCATAACTGCTTTAGAAAGAGATGTCTGTTTGTCTAATGAATCTGCCATGCTGCCAGGTTTAAGGTTTTGAGCTGCTGGTGCAGGATCTGATTGTTTTGTTGAGCCAGAAGGGTAGGAATTTGAGGCAAAATCCATGGTGGTCCTTGAGCAAGGTTCCTTAATATTGGGTACCAGTGCTGGCGTGGCCAGTCTGGGGCAATCAGGATCATCTGTGGTTTCTCTTGTCTGGCCTTTAGGAGCACCCTTGAAAGGAGAGCCAGAGGTGGGAATGCATATACTTTTAGGTTTCTCCAGCTGAGGAAAAGAGCATCCACTTTCCATGCTTGTTTGTGGTAAGTCCTTGTGCAAAATTTTTGTAGTTGGCAGTTCAGTGGGGAGGCAAAAAGATCTATGTCTGGGCATCCCCATTTTTGTGTTATCATGCTGAAGATTTGTGGATACAATTTCCATTCATGAGGGTCCATGATATTCCTGCTTAGATCGTCTGCCAGAGTATTTTACTTGCCTGGCAGGAATTGTGCTTGCAGGTGTACTTGGTACGTTAGAGCTGTGTTCCATACGGTCATGGCTTGCCTGCATAGGGGGGTAAGAATGAGTGCCCCCTTGTTTGTTTATGTACCACATAACCGTGGTGTTGTCTGTCTTTATTAATAATTGTCCTGGGTGCAGAAGGTCCATGAAAGCTGTTAGGGCATTTTGTACAGCTAGCATCTCTTTTTGATTGATGTGGAGATGCATTTGATCTGCAGACCATTTGCCCTGAATACACTGTCCGTCCATGCGTGCTCCCCAGGCGTAATCCGATGCATCTGTTGTCATTGTTTGCCTGGCTGTGGGCAAGGTGACAGGATGACCCTTGTTGAGGTGACATGTCTGAGCCCACCATAGAAACTCCTGTTGAAGGCAGGGTATTAGTGGTATTATTGTTTCTAAGCTGTGGCTGTGTTGAGTCCATACGCTTTTCAGGTACCATTGTAATTTCCTCATATGCAGTTTGGCATATGGAATTAGTAGTATGCAAGATGCCATGAATCCCAAGGCCTGCAGAATTTTTCTTGCAGGGAGTTGGGTTTTTGTTGCCATCATTTTGAAGTATTGAGTCAGCTGTCCTTGCTAGTCTGGCATGAGATAAGCCATCTGGGCTGTTGTATTTAAGCTGGCACCCAGGAATATTATGTCTTGTGAGGGCACTAGTTTTGACTTCTTTTCATTTACTGTGTACCCTAGGCAATTTAGTATGTTTTTTTACAAACGCCAGATGTTTTAAAAGAATGTCCTTGCTGTCTGCTTGAATAAGGCAGTCGTCCAAGTATGGATATATTTGGATTCCTCTTTGTCTGCAGTATGCAATTACTGGTGCCAGGCATTTTGTGAAGACCCTGGGCGCAGTAGATAAGCCAAAGGGCAGTGCAGAGAATTGGTAATGAGTTGTACCTGCTATAAATCTGAGGTATCTTCTGCAATTTTGTCTGATAGGGACATGCAGGTATGCCTCCTTGAGGTCCAACGTTACTAGCCAAGCCTCCTTGCCCAGCATGGGAAGAAGTTGCTGTAGTGTGAGCATCTTGAATTTGGGTACCTCCAGGTATGTGTTTAGAATTGAAAGGTCCAGAATGGGTCTCCAGGCTTTGTCCTTTCTGGGAACCAGAAAGAGTCTTGAGTAAAATCCTTGTCCTTGCTCCTGTGTAGGAACCTGTTGAATGGCTCTCATGTCCATGAGTGCTGTAATTTGTCTTTGAGCCTCTGCCCATTGTCTTGATGGCAGGTTTGGCATTCCTTTTATCCTTGGTAAAGTGTGAAAGTGGAACCTGTATCCTTGAGTTACAATATTTAGGACCCATTTGTCTTTTGTGATGATGTGCCAATTGCCTGCAAAAAGTGCGGAGAGTTTGCCTTATCCTCCATTTTCTTTAAAACCTCTTCTGCTTTCGCACCAAATAAAACATCCTACTGTAAGGGTGCATCCAATAACTTTGCTTTAACATGATCAGGTAAAGTTTGTTCTTTTAACCAAGCATGTCTACGAATGACAGACCCTGTTACAGCTGCTCTGCAAGAAGCTTCCAATGAATCAAATCCACATTGCAAACTATGTTTTCCCACTTGTTCTGCTGCATGCAACAAATCTTGCATTTCCTTGTAATCAGGCTGCACTGTATGTGTGCTCATTTTTTTCTTTTAACTGAGACATTAAATATTGCTGATATTTCAGCATGTGAAACTGACAATTTAAGGCCCTCATAGCTGGAGTAGCTGAGGTATATACTTTCTTTCCCCATCTGTCTAGTGCTCTAGAATCCCTTTCAGACGGTACAGGATTTTTAGCATTAGAGGCCTTAACCCCTTTGGGACCCTGGGAAATGGTTTCTAGGTCAGCAACAGGGTTTTTATATAGGAATTTATGTGAGTCAGGGACTCTGTAGTATCTGTCTGGTTTGGCTGGTGCAGGAGGTAATGAGTTTGGGTTAAGGCTACACTCTGAGTAAACATCATCCACAATGTCTAACACAGGTGGAATAGCAAGGGGTCTGGTGCTGGGGTAGTAAGAGGAACTCTCGTAGCCTCTTCTTAGAATCAGAGTAATCCTGGCCTTCCCAGTGGAAATGTTCCCTCATGGTATGTAACGTTTCCCCAAAAGAGTAGTCCTCTGGGGGGGAGATGCTGAAGGAATAGACTCTTCAGCATCAGAGTCTTCATAAAGGGGAAAAGAGTACTCCTGTTCCTCAGAGGAATCTGAGGAAATGGAAACCTGGTCAGAGGAAGCGTAGTCCTCCTCCTGTCTAGTCCTTTTGTCAGGTGGGGGATGGGAACCCCTAATAAGGGTAATTAAGTCTTCGGTCATCTTAAGCATCTGTTTCTTAGGCATGGGGCCTTGCACTGGAGACTGTTGTACAGGTTTCATTACTTTTAATGGAGTTTTCAGTTTTGCATAAGATTTAATAGTAAGTGTAGTCGGTCTGAAGACACCTTCAGCAACTGATGCCCTTTCAACTGTACCGGGATCCCCTTCAGTCATGGAGTTGGAAGGGCCTAAAGATAAAGGCTCTGGAGACCCTGCAATCTCTGCTTGGGAGTTGGATGCAGGCTGGGGTTCTAAATCAGTGGTCATCAGGGGCTGTGTCGGCGCCTCACTGAAAACCGACGACTGGCCTAGCAGAGGCCTCGGTGTCTGGTTTGGGTCTCGGCTGCTTGTCCTTATCTTTGCGCTTTTTATGCATCCCGGTTGTCAGTAGCTCCAATGGCATGGTATAATTAAATTTTCTACCAAAATAATGTCAGGCAAAATCAAAACAACATTTAATAGTTTGTTTGTTAAACCTAGCACAAAACCGACAACCTGTGACGTCGTGGTCTGGGCCTAGGCAAGGGATACAATAAGACTGAAAATCCTTATGAGGTATTTGCTTCCCAGAAGAAATGCAATTATTAACTTTTTCTGACATCGAACTGAGGCAAGAAAAGTTTCCCCAATGGGGTACTTAGCTTTATTGAGGTCTGAAATTTGATTTGAAAATCTCAGGAGTCTGCCGACCGGCACTTGCGAACTGCTTCTGCTTCGGGCACCGCGCGGCAAGAAAGACTGGAGAAAATGGCGTTGGATGCATCTTATATACCCCTGGCGCACTGACGTCAGGGAAGAAGTGACAGCAACCAACGCCGGACCAAGACTTTGGAATTCTGGCCGACCGCGGGACCACCTGACGGGCAGGATAACCCAAGTGTGATGACTGCAGCAGTGTAACATGATGAACATCTGCTCCACAGACAGTCATACTGTAGGAGGTGAATCCCTACAGGAGTGCAAGGCCAAATATATGCAAATATCCACAAGTAATGATCTTCTCCAAAGTGCAGTAGTATAGTGAGGAAGACAGTCCTGTTACCATCCATGCAGAACGCTAAGACAATGTGACAGAGCAAAAAAGCTGGAGGGAAAGGAAGGTGGCAGCTCCTAATGCAGCAATGATCTTACATTCATTATGCTGAATACCCTCCCATAGCTGTAACAGGTTCATCATAAGGATCACTGTTGCAATGCACTGAAAAGAATGGTTGAATTCAAAGTACCAAGAAAGGGCAGGGGTCAAGGAGGAGAGTGCAACAGTCTTTTCAGCAATGTCACTGCAAACTGCATCCTGCTTCTAGACTGAAGGTCTAGCTTGCAGTACTTAGAGAAGGTGTGGATGAAAATCCACATGGCAGCTACACAGACATTTCGAGCAGAGACATTCTTAAAGAGGCCCTGTTCTGTCCAGGTAGGATAACAACAGGCAATGCAGCTGACTACCCATATGGAAAGGGAGAAAGAATGTCTGGATAATGGTATATCCTTGCTTGCCTAGCATGAGATATGGGGAAAAAAAAAGCTGGTCAGTCAGTCTAATGTTGTTGGTCTTGTTGATATCATATCTTTCTTGCCTGTGAACATCCATGGCTTCCAGGTTCCTTTCTGTCTTGCTCTAAGGACTTAAATTGAAATTAAGTTGGACAGACTGGTTAAGGCTAAGCTCTAAGACTGCCTTGGGTATGAAGGAAGGACTGGTCTGTAAATATATCCTCTCCTTACAGAAGACTACCGAGTTTGTTACAGTAAGGCCTAGTGCTCCAAAATCCTTGCTGAAATGATGGGTGCTAGGAATAGTCTACTATGAGATACTCTTGAGGTTCAGTGAACTGGCAGACTAAACGGAGGTAGAATGAGTTTACCAATTACAATATTTGAGCCCCATAATGGAGGAAGGGGGTGGAGGACATCTTTGACAAATAATTTACAGTAGAGTTTAATGAAACTGGAGGATGCAGCGACAAGTATAATGAAATGTCAAAAATATGTACTACAATGTAAAAGGAGAACAGTTTGTAGTCAGACAGGTATGAATGACAGTGAAAGAGTGATGCTTGTACTACAGGGGCCTGGGTTTTGGTTACTTCATCAAAAATGCAGTATGTCATGTTTTATGGATTCCTATAAAATGTATACCACCGGGGGGGCGTGTGAAAAATTACTTATGAGTTAGTAAGCTGAAATTTCCTAAACTTTGAGTCTGAGGGATTTGAGAATGGGGTGTATCAGACTCAGCTCTTGTGTAAGAAAGTCAAAAACAGATAATTGTTATGGATTCCATGGTACATTTGAATTAGATGAAAGAACCACAATTGCTATGATCAATATGGAATTTAAGAATGATTTGTTTCTCTCTCTTTCTTTACATTAGGCAAAACCCTGGGAATGAAAGGACAAGGTGGAATAGGATAGATAAACCCTTAGTTCATTGAATGGACAGTGTAACAGCTGTCCAGGCCTTTATACCTGGGGGGGAGGTAGAGTAAGATGAAGACCGTTAGCTAGAGACTCATATGTCATGCTGATGGCATGGTCTTGCAGCTTCATCACAATTGTATACAGTGGATAAGAATGAATGCTTTCAAGTTTATTGACATACTACATCACTGCAGTATTGTCTGTCATAGGTCACAGTATCACGTGTCATAAGGGTGAATGGAAGGCTTGGAAAACAAACAGGACTGTCATCATTTCCTTACATTATGTACCTCCTCCCTTTAGCTCTATACTCTATACTAAATGCCCTGCATTTCGATCTGACCATGACTGCCCACAAGCCAGATCCAAGTCATCTATGGTCAGCTACTGTATTGGGTCTAGAAGGGTGCCTGACATTAACTGAGTTCCTTGCTAATAGATGAGACCACAGTAATTCTCTTCTAATCCAAGGGCTACTGACTGGTCAATGGACTGTCCTCATATACAACCTTGCCTGGAGAAGCACTACAATGGGTGCTGATGTACTCTATGGGCTTTAGAAAGGCAGGTCTTTGCTGCCACGAATGATTTAGGGGAAAACGACAGCAATAAACAAGTTATGACAGATATTTTGTCTGGAGTGAGGGATACACGCTATCTCTGTATTTAGATCATTCTCTACAAGGTCTTGGAATGAGAGACAGACAGGTCTAAACTATGTTTCTGGGAATTTAAAGAGGTGACTAGATTATGTAGACAGCTGGAGGTATGACTAAGAGTCTTTTTTTAACTTCTTCCTGAAAATCAAATGTATTAGGCAATTATACAGCTATGAATAAATGTGGATCATAATGAGTCTTAGTTGTGCAAACACTAGTACCACCTTTTGGTGAAGACCTTGGGAAGAATAAAGAAGCAAAAATGGTAAGATGTACTGGAAGTGTAACTCTTCCACTGAAAACCTGCAAAACAAACTGGTATAAATCTAGGCAGGCATTGTTCAGGGATAAGGTGAATAGGATGGCATTCTACATGAGGAACAGATGAAGGGATTACAAGAGAGTATAATAAACTTGTTAACTACCAAAACTTGTTAAATTTGACAAAACTAATATGGAAATACACAGGCTCTTCACATACTACCCCACTTTTATTTCTGCCCAAGGTTAAGTCAGATCATAAACTAGTGACCATCACCTTCAAAATTTCTAACCCCAAAAATCAGTATGACAGAATTCAAGGATTTCAAATGTACTAACCTCATTAAATTCTATGAAAAAGTTTCAAAATTCAGTGTCGGCTCCAACAATAGGCAGCTTGACAAAGGAGTTTTATGCCCACCAACATAAATATATACAAATGACTGTCACAACCAGAAATTAATATAATGCAAAATTCAAAAAACAAACCACTCCAGTGGCCACCAACACAGCAGTTAAAACCCTTCATATCAAGGATGATATCAGAAATATTAATTCAAAATTTCAAATATACCATCAAATCTACCAAAGTAACCCATGACCTTGTAGTAGCATATGAAGCAAAGGGCAATTATAAATACTTTCTTAGCTACTTCAGAAAACTAAGGAATAACACAACATTGTTCTGAACTCATTCAAAATGGCACCAACTATTCTGACCCAATAAACATTGCCAACATACTATTAAATTCAGTATGAATTTTACATTGGAGATAGTCATAGAAAGTTCACATATCCCTAAATCTGTCAACTCCCCCATCACTAAAGAACATATACTGAAGGTATATTTCAAGACAAAAAATGTTTCCACAGTGGGACCTGATAATATATCTGACTGTTTAATGAACAGTACTAAATAAGCCCTGGCACAGACTCTCCATAATCTACTTAACCAGAATTTCCCATAGGCTTTTTCCTTGAGATTTGGCTCACAGTAGTGATGACATTCCATGAGGGTGACCCCTACCACAGACCATAGGAGGTATAGGTCTATCAGACTGACAAGTCTCATATGCAGAGTCACAGAGCATACTGTAACTGACCTGATAAATTATGATATCAAAAATTTCATCAGACTGGACCCACAGTAGTTTGGTTTTGTCAAGAGTGGATCCTGCCTAATGATTCTAGTTAAATTCTTCAAGAAGGCAACAGGCAGTTGACTGCAGTCATGCTGCCAAACACAGCATACTTTGAACTGGCCAAGGCATTTGACATTATCCTCATGCTAGCATAGTTAGAAAGCCCAGCATATTAAAATCAGATCTCTAAGTGATGGGCAGTAAACTACATAAAGACTGAACTCAGATGGTGTTGGTTCTTTCTTCTGGCTAAAAGACAGAACCCACAGACTTAGGGCAACATGTGCTTCATCAGACAGTATTTGATTAGTAGTATCCCACAGGGTTCAGTGTTAGAACCCTTCCTGTATGGCATTTACCTTTCTGCTTTTCAGAACATGAACTAAGAAGTTTACAGTTGACTACATATTGGGAGTCAATGCCAAGTCCCCCTCTAATGCCTAAAACCTTCACCAAGAACTTATACTCATAAATACTTATTTTACTAAACATGGGTTAAACTTAAATGCAAAAAGTACAGTACTGTCACATTTAATAAATAGATTCTTCCCTCAGCACACAGCATAGAAAATACCCTGCTTTAAAATGAGATTGTTGTCAGAGACTTTGGAACTAGTACTGATGCAGCTTCCTCTCCTTTGATCATCATGTGACATCTGTAGTCAGAAATTCCTGCTATTTGTCGCAACTAATTACCAAAGGAATATCATCCAAATCTAAAGAGGTCATTGTTCCCTATAATCAGCATTGATTAGGCCAATTACTAAATACAACACTCCCTTCAAAATGCACCTTTCTAGACATATCAAGCAACTTCAGTTTCCTAACTAAAAAGATAGGTAGTCAAAAAATCCTAACCTACTAGGAAAGAATGGATGCACTCTCCCTTTATTCAATATTTCTTGAGAACTTATGAGGAATAATATAAACATTGCCATCCAGGCCATTATGTGCCACATGGTCTCTAGTAGCTCTAGAAATCAAATAGCTTCAATAATACCAGGACCAAGAATCTAAATCTTCATCAGTAAATAAACAAAACATTATGGAGAGGTTCTATATCACATTGTCGAAGTATGACAACTTCAAACGTGATATGGTCGAGACCATATGTTCGAAGTTGTCATACTTCGAACTCAATAAAATAAAAAACAGGAACAATGTCCTGACAGCTAAGCAGGGGAGCTGATTTACCGCATTGTAGTGCGATCTTGAAGTTGGTATATTTAGAGAGCGGGGGTTGTGAGGGGTGCTTGCCCCCCTGCTTACAACCCTTTATTTTCTTTTTTGTTGTGTTTTTTTTTTTTTATGTATTCGAAATTCTGTAAGTTTGAACATTTAGGTTCGAACATCTGGTGTTCGAACTTACAGAATTTCGACTACATCATATAGACCCTTACAGAGAGATAGGTTCATCACATAATGCATTCCTCAGTTCTGGAAGCTACTCTCACTATACATTAAGCAGTGTGATATACTATTTTCCTTCAGTCAGAACATGAATGATATAATAGGTATTCATAAATTCATTTGACAAGCTTATTTGTCCTCATGAGAGTGGGAATGACATAAGGGTGGATACTGGCAAAGCATAAATGGTCACAAGACTCAGATGGCTTGTATTTCCTATGATCCCATGAAATCTGGTGACAATATGGGTCAAACTTATTATACTCCTGTCCTTCAAAGCCTTATCTGGTATGCCTAAGGCTACTTCCTCTATCTGTGTTATTATGACCTAAGAGCTAATAGCTTAAATATCCAACCTTGCAAATCCATTTAGGATCCCTACAGTTTGGAGGCAACTTCCAGGTTTATTTTTTGCTGTGTAGTCAACCAAAATAGAGTAGGGTAGAATCATAGCCTGAGTAGTCTTTATAGTTCTGCTATGTAATTGTAGTAGAAAGTGATCTTGAAGCTGCTAAAATGCAGGTGTGAATATATATATAAATACATATATACATAAATGTGTATTATATAAGCACATAAAATCTGAACAAAATAATCATACTTTCTATATACTGCAGAGAAAAAGATGGACAAAACAGCTGCAAATGCACAAACCACTGTGCATGCTCCAAGAAACAGACTTGGAGTATTCAATACAAAAAATGTTTTAGCGGGGAGAAGCAAGTTCCCTTACACAGCCACACCTCCTGCTACTTAAAATATTCCAACTCCAAGATCACACAATAATAGGGAAAAGGGCATATTTATGAACCCTGTTATTAATGTGATCTTGAACAAATGTCAATCAATTTCTTTCCTGTCAACCAAATGAAGTCACCATCCCTTTTGACTAAACCACAATTTGAGCAATTTAATGGTTTATACATACAGAGATATGTACAGATCTATATATACAGTACCGAAGTATGTAATGGTATTGCCCTCTTAATACATACGTGTGGCATTACCCATTTAAGAATAAGTCTGTACCATAATGCACTGAAAGTATGGAGCCCTGGGGAGTTGAGTTAAAGTGTTAACATTGTTTCTGCTGTGCTGCCATATTGTTTGTAATTAATAAAGTCAGCTGTTTACCAAAACGTCTGCTGTATCCTGACATTTCTGAAATGACTTACAAAGATTCATAGATATTCCAAGTCCACTGAGTCTCATGACCATTTTCACCTTGCCAATACCCTTTTTCAGGCAGGACTACCTTTCTCTAAGAGGATCACATTGGTCAATCAAAAAGTAAATTTGCAAATACCCATTCAGTCATCTAGTTTATGTTTAAAGGAACATAGCAAGTTGAACTGCTTAACACCACAGAGGAAGTTTAGTTGAGAGGTTTAGGAGGCACTAGATTTTAAACCCATCCATCCAGCATTATTTATTTTTTGTTGGTGAAGATTTAGGTCCATGGCCCTAGTATTGGTGGAGACATTAGACTTGCAGTATAACAGGAGGTCCAGGACAATTGGGTGTTGAATGGCATGGTTAGCAATACAGAAATCTCTATAAGACACTGAATAAAGGGAGAGCTTCTAGACTCACTTGGCAGCTCAGGGACATTAGACCTGTGACCTCTGGGGTCTTTCTAACTGTTTGATATGTTTACAGAAATACATTCCAAAAGGGGCATTGCACTAGATAACTAATCTGATCATTGATGAGTATAAGGGAGAAACTACCTCTTCAGATTTTATTAGCTGGGCTAAATAAAAGGATTTCCTGACAACTGTTGTTACATGACTGTCAAAAGAGAGTAAGCTATCAAGCCAAGTACCTAAGTCCCCAACTACATTTTTGTTTTGTAGAAGAGTGTTGTCTAGACAATATGATGAGAGGAGGGGATGTCTCTGTCTGTTTTTACTACAACAGTTTACTAGGGTGAGTTTATTCAGGATGGTTTGGGTGCTATAGGGTGACCTAACAACAACCCCCAATTTACAACCGTCTATAAACTTTGTTAGCCAGAGGTCTTGGTTCCTTGCTTGGAGAACTAAGAAGTAAATACCAAAAAGGAGAGTTCCTATCACTAAGTCCCGAGGGACATAATTGGCCACTTTCATACATTCTGATGAGACACCTGCAGCTGGCACTATGTGGGTTTTGTCTTTTAGCCAGTTTAAAACCATTTTTCCATATATAGGTTGATTTCTAAAGCAGTTACCCTTTGTATAGTGCCGGTATGGGGAATTGTATTAAAGGCCTTAGCCAAGACAAACTATGCAGTGTGCACTACATGGCCACTATCTACAGCCTCCATAACCCTTTCAAAGACATTTCTGAGATAATAGGCAGGATCTATTCTTCACACAATCAAACTGTTGGGGATCAAGTCTGAAAAAATGCTTGATATCACAGTTTATGAGGTCTGTTACAACACATTAATGGCTTTGCAGATGAGGCTTGCAAGGGTGACAAGTCTGCAATTACCCAGATCAGTTGTAAGGCCACCCTTATGGAAGAGCACCACCAGTGCTGTGCACCACTCATCTGGGACAAAACGAGTAAGATAGCTTAAGTTAAACAGTTTGAGGAAGGTGCCTGTATGGGCAGTTTAACACTATTAAGTAACCAGATATATTATCAGGTCCTATGGATGAAGTACTTTTGATCTTGGTTAGGTCTTTCAAGAAATGATCTTTAGAGATTATTGGCAGAGTAAGGAATTCAGATGTTTTAGGTCTTTGAACAGAAGTCTCAGGGGTGAAGCTGTTACTAACTTTGTTCATAAGGATACTGGCAATGCCAACTGGGTCAGAAGAGAAGGCAAATGAAAATAAAATAACAGCTATGTTCTGTATTTTTAATAAACAAACAATAAATACAGCAAAGCATTCAGATTTCCCCTTCCTCAGTGCCATTTCAAAATGAATTAAATCATACTTCAATAAATAGTAAAAGCTTGTTAAAAACTTGCTGAATTTTTTTTTTATGCAATTTATGCTGTCTTCTGACTAAAACTGTTTTTAAACTCACTGCATTATTGACACCAGGGTAAACATCAGCTTGCAACCTTGTTATCCAGGAATATTCAGCATTCTCTAAAAAATTATTCATATCACCTCCCCTCACATTTTTATTGATTATTTTAATGACCCTAAACTTATAATTACGTTCAATGCTGTTCTCAGCTACATGTTTGGCCAATGCATTGGTCTGAACATCCCTCCTAATTTCAGACTTGTGTTCTGTTATGCGATCTTTCAACCTCCTACTACTTTTACCTACATAAAATGAGAAACTTTGTGCATGTGGCCAAATATACTATTTGTGTTGTATTGCAATTAGCATAGCAATTAAAATTATATACATATTTTGTATTCCGGTGAGTAAACTGAGTGATTGCAACTATGTCCTCACAGCAACTGCAATTATAGCAAGGGAAGGTACCTTGCTTACTAATACTAACATTCTTATTAAATTTAAGATCTTTAAAACACAGCCTTTGCTTGAGGCTTCTCTCATTTTTATAAGCAAAGTGGGGTTTAACTGTAATAATTTGTCTTTTGACAACAAGGTTGCAAGCTGATGTTTACCCTGGTATCACAAATTCAGTGAGTTTAAAACCAGTCTTAGTCAGAAGACAGCATAAACTGCATTAAAAAAAAATGTCAACAAGTTTTTATATGTATGTATTTTATTGATTAGCTGTGTCACATGTTTTGGTTGCTTTTACTATTTATTGAGGTATGATTTAATTCATTTTGAAATCGCAATGAGGAAGGGGAAACCCAAAAATTTGCTGTATTTATTGTTTGTTTATTAAAAGTACAGAACGTATCTGTGTTCTTTTTATTTGGTGATTACGACTGTTTATTGAACACAGTTCACGACAGTGGTTTTCTTTGTTGTCTTTTTTCAGAAGAGAAGGCACCACTGTAAACAAGTTCTGAGCATAGCAGGATAATGTTCTTTTTTTTTTTAGTTTTATTACTTTCTAGCATAGCCAAAGGAGGATTTATAATTATATCTGGGTTTAAGGACCAGTCTAAGTTAATGGGTTCCTTTAGTGGACCTGGCAGTGTTTTTCATTTTTTGATATTATCCTTGAGAAGTTTTTTTTGGATTTATTAAGTAATTTAAGCAGTTTCTTTCTTTTGTTTTATAGTTTACCAATAGTGGTGGATTGTTTGTGAATCTTCTATGGTACTTGGTTTGGGTAGGGGCTGCTAGCTCAATGCATTTTTCTAAACGGCTGCAGAATTCCTTAGTGAAATGTCCTGCAGCATTAACGTCTGTGGACATGCAGTCATAAATAAATGTTGATATTGTGTCAAGCAGTAGACTGAAATTGGTATGTTTGTAGCCCTTAAATTCAATGTGGTTTGTTGTAGGAGCTTTTGGAAGTTTAAAGGAGAAGGTCATACGTTTATGGTCAGACTTCACTGGGGAAGGAGATGCCAGAGGAGTAGCGCAAGAGGTGGTCATATTTGTTAGAATCAGGTCAAAAAGTGCTCACTGATATGTTTATTTATCAGCTGTTAAGGAAATGTTTGTTTATTAAGTCTAAGGATTTTTAGGCATATCCTACACTGATGGTATATGTGTCCCAGTTTATTACAGGATAGTCAAAGTTACCCAAAATAAAAGAGTTTTTGCTAAGAGGAAGATCATTTTGAACACTCAGGAATCTTATATTTTCATCATGGGACAAAAAAAGTGTTCTTTAACAACCTATTAGTTGAAAAGTAATCCTACATAGAGTGACGTCTAGTTTAGTAAGTTCAGTCTGAGAGTTCCCGGGGATCTGCCCAGAGGATAGATGTTCCTTGACAAATATGGAGACTCTACTGTAGTTGCCACTGGGCCTGAAAGCATGAAATGTGCAAAACCCTGGTACAGAGGGAGTGCTCTCTTAACATTTAAACCAAGTTTCAGTAACTACATAGACACGGGTGTTTTTCAAATGCAGGAGTGCCTCAATAACATGCAATTTATTGTTAAACTTCTATCATTAAGGAAAGCTACCTTAACACAATCCAGATGTGGGACTGCTATGTCAGTTATGTTGAAATGTTCATTACCTGGACTCTATCTAAAAAAGACACTGGGGTGCAGCAAAGGCTCCTCAGTAGAAGCCACTACTTAGTAGTATCGTTTGACACAGTACTAGAACCAGTAAAAATCAATTAATGCCAAATGCTGTTCCATATGCGTTAGTTAAACCAATAATAGTGCCTTTTCTTTGCCGTCAAAAGTAGAAGGAGATATAAAACAAATGAAAACCTTGGCATTACGGAAAGAGTTAGTAAAGCAAATGAGTAATATGCTCCCATGGTCTCAGTAATTAAAAAGAATGGCTGAATGAGAATCTCGGTTGATTTAATCATCATATGCAAATGACTGAAAACAAGGTTTGTATAATACTTCACATTCGGACATTATGCAGTATTAACAATGTAATTGGACAGCCACACTGTCCAGCAGCTGTCTAACACTGACTCTCAATGAAAAATAAAATTTTAAAATGCCTACTTTTCATTTCTTGCCATTCTGGGTTATTGCGTACTTCACAGGCAGAGTGGGCTGCACACATACCATGTTTACATAAATGAGTGGAGCAGAAACCAAAAAGCACAGTGTCACAGAAAATCACAAATTTTACAAGAAAAAGAACAAAGCTATAAGGTTAAATCAGGGACATTCTGTGTAATGATGGCGAGCTATGCCCCCCACCAATTACTTTTGCCTTTGTCTCTGAGTATCAAAGAAGTTGCTAGCTATATATTCAAGCATTTTCTGCTTGCATACAGAACCACACTGCATGTGCACTCACTACGAGCACAAACAGTGCTGCTATTTAAGTTTCCATTCTCACAAAACCTCACTAACCTTTAGTATGAATACTCTTTTGGTGGCGATTTTGAATTTTGGAGAAATTCTAACAATTTACACCAAGTTAACCACTTTATTTCCAATTGGGCTGCTCACATGACAGTAGTCTGCTTGTTAAACAGGAAGAAAGAAGTCATTCCACTCATGCGGTAAGTGACCAAAGAAGTTCATACTCCTTGGCTGACTGCTACAATGCTGTGAATGTACAGCCAATTAAAGATGCCTTTTTGCAAATCTAGCAATCAAAAACTACATTGTAATGAACAGACACCATATGAACATGACCAGTGAGGTATGCATCCAATTGCCCTTATCTTTAAAAAGGCTTAATGACGCTGTTGTTCATAAAAGGTTTATACTGCCTAGATTAGAACACACAGCATACACACTAGTAAATGCAATTTTTTTACACAGATGTGTCCAGTGGTTTCTGGCAAATTCTATTAGACCCAGAAAGCCAAAAAAATGGGCAACTTTCATTATCCCAGTGGGAAGATTTCATTTAAAAATGCTGTCTTTTAGCATAATCTCAGCACTTGCAATTTTCCAGTGTAAAAATTACAGGGTCTAGACACTGCAGTAGTTATGGATGACATGCTGGTCTTTGGTCCAAACAAGTGTATGAATGATGCCAGGTTAGAAGCAGTGCTGCAAAGAATCAAAAACAGTGAATTCTAACAATATGTGGCTAATTACTGTTTCCTTCATACTACATCAAGTCTTTACTATCCACAATTAAATGATGAAGCTGAGAGCATTTCAAACAGCTAAAAGAATATTAAGGCAAAATGATCCACATAAAGCTCCACTCACATATCAATACTGCACACACTGCCAGTGGACAGTGTAGTGTCCCTCATTGCTAATGCTTACAAGACAAAAACTGACATGCCAATGTTACAATCAAAATGTGAACCAAGAGTGATACCATACCAAACAATTAAGAGCAATGATCAAAAAGCTAAAGTTTTGTATAAAATGTTATAACCAACATAATTTTGCACACCTGCTACAGGTTGTACAACTTGGTGCATGTCTACTACTGGTTGTACAACTAGGTCAATCGGACTGCAAGTAAGAGTGAGAAAAAGGTGGGATACTACATGTACAATAATGCAAAACATGTAGAACCACACTCTTACATAGTATAAACTAATGATGGTATCATAATTCAATGCAACAGACGACATATCCAGTCAATTCCTAATCAGTGTCAGCTTGAATGTAGTATTCCAATAAACTAGCCAAGTCAAGCCTTGCTGTGCTCCCCACATCCCCTGCAACTTATGTATCCGTACATACACACAGACATACACAACAACTCAGTGGTCACACAACAGTGGGGAAATGGAAAACTGTCACATTCCACTGCACAGGCAGTTTTTGAAATTAAGAGACTTCAATATATTCTGCCTGCAAAAACAGACATTGGATATTCTGGGGTTTTGATCAAATGAATTACACACACATCGGCTTGGTCCACAGGGAGTTTACTTGGCATCTGTTTAATCATCCGCATTTGGTCGACTATACAGATAGTCAACAGGTGTGCTAGTTTGAGAATCCCTGGGTAGGAGAATATTCCCTTTCCCCAGGGATTGAGCAATCTTAGAGTTGGTATACATAAGTAATGTTGGTGGTAGTGGGGGGACTTACTGCCTTGCAAAAAAATGTTTTAAAGTTGCATACTCTGAAGCTCTTCTTCGGTCCATGTGTAGTAGGTCACTGACATTTCCATTTTCATCATATAATAGGTTACCTTCAGGAAGTTGACACTTGGGTTGGTCTACTAAGTAACATATATATATTTTATGTATGTATGTAACAGTATTGTTCTTTTAATACAAATATGTGGCATTAAGTATAAAAAAACACACAGTCTTCGGAGAATTAAGCACCTCTCTCAACCAAAGGTAAAAATGTCCAATGAAATAATTGTAGCAAACGGAAAGGTCGCACATATGGCCACTCAGGAGCAAAAATATATTTAATAAGACAAAATAAAAACTAGTAAGGGCTGTCGTGTCTCTTCAAGACACTTCATCAGATATATACAAAGACCACACCTTACCCAATTTAAATACATCTCTCCTCATATATCATCAGCTACCTAGCCAATCACAGTCCTATATTATTTGAAACTAGTATGTATCCATCTAAATTAAATATTCAAAATACGTATAAATGCAAGTGGTACACAAAAAATATATAAAATGGCAAAAATAAAGTATAAAAAAAACATAAAATATTTCATGGGTTATGTATATTTTATGTTTTTTATATACTTTATTTTTGCTATTTTATATTTTTTGTGTACCACTTGCATGTATTTAACAATTAAATATGTAGCATTTCCCATTTAAGAATAAATAAATGTGCACTGTAGACTACTGAGCTGTGGGGAGTTGGGTGCGAGATGCTGAAGTGTTAAAATCATTTATGCTGCGCTAGCATGTTGTTTGTATAAAATTATCTGTTTAACAAAACCCAATCCGAATCCTGAGATTTCTGTGATGATCCTCATTAGAAGCAGTCTGCATTTTGTAGCACCACCTAACAGTAAGCCCCAACGAAGGACATGCAATGAAAGAAAAACACTGTCAGGCCCACATACATATGCCCAGCCATTACATGATGGTTAGTCGAGACCCAGATGAGGCAGAGAGTTAAGGACTGAATATCAGGAGTGAGACTGGGGAACAAGTACCATGCTGGACTAAAATAAAACTTCAAGTTGAAAATCTGTTAAAATCACAGGCATGACTGGATCTTGGGCTTTCAATCTGGACACTCCTCAACTTCTTTACAAAAGAGCAAACAGATAAATCCAAACCAGCCCAGAAGCTGAAAAGTTGAAATGGTGCTCAGTAGGAAGGTAGCTGGAATAAAGAAGCTGAACCATGACAAAGTAAAATCTTTTTTTTTTAATACAAAATTGTGAGCGCTTTCGCAATGGTAACCATTGCTTCATCAGACAGTTCATTCAAACTGCAACAACACTTAAATACTTTAATTCATTACTAAAACAACCAATCCTACCACTCAAAGTTAATTCAGCACTTGGCAATCAATTAATTACTATGGTTATGTTTTGCCCTTAAATAATTGCTGAAGTCAGAAAAAACTCTGTTTAGAAACCACATGCACAAAATGCAAAGACAAGAACATGTGGATAAATATCTTTCAAACCCAAACCTCTGTGTGGTCCTAAACGCAAAATCCATTTTACTTCCATATTTTCAGTAGTATTGACTATGTCCCCCATCCTATTGCTGACATTCTGAATGTGTAAAACCTGAAACAAAAATATATGGTCACCCCCCTTATCCAATGTATGCTTAGCCAAAGCACTATACAGTTGCCCTTTTCCAGTGCAGTAAAGGTGATCCCTTATCAGTTCCCTAAGGTTACAGTTAGTTTTGCCAACACAGAAATGGAAACATGTTGTGCAGTGAGCTACATACACTACATTCTTAGTATTGCAATCAGCAGAATTCCTTAGCTACCATAGACGCCCTGTTCCAGAGTGCTTAAAAAACCTTGATTCATCTATATAAATGCACTGTGTACATTTTCCACATCTGTGGGTACCATTCACTGTGCTGTCCATCAGAGTAGGTATCCCTGGATAGCAAAGCTGCTGTTTCAGATTTTGCTTATTTCTAAATGCAAAATGTGGTTGTCCACCCACTATGTTGGTAGTATCCTCATCTACTAACAACATATGCCAATTTTGTCGTATGATGGTTTCAAACCTTTTCACATCTCTTGTATATGGTAAAACCATTGGAATGTATGGTAATACATGATTCCTGATACCTACCCTGTCACAACCTGCTCTATCAAAGTAGTAGGGCTTAGCTTTACCTTTCCTTTCTTTGTGTACATTATGGTACACCTTATCAATTTCATGTTCACTATACCCCCTATTAATGAAACTTGTTCTTAGCTTAGTTAACCCATTTCTATACACATCCGCTTGACAACATAGGCGAGATGTTCTCATTGCCTGAGCTCTGATTATGTTGGGAAAAATTTTAGGGTTATGCATACTATTTCTGTGCAGAAAAGATGGTCTGTAGCATTGTTTCCTATGTAATTTCATAGACCATTGGTCATTTTCTCTGTATATGGTAACGTTCAGGAAGTCTAACCTCATCTCAGAACAGTTCATCGTAAACTTTAAAAAGTCACTAGTAGTATTTAGGTATGCATACAGGGATTTAAGTTGTTCACCATCACCTTTCCAGAAAATAAAAAGATCATCAATGAAACGCCTATAAAAGGCTATTTGGGGATTACCTAACAGATGTTCATATTCCCAGTTAACCATAACCAGGTTTGCATATGTGTTGGCACAACTTCTGCCCATGGCAACCCCTGACAACTGCTTATATCATATGCCATATGTTGTACTCTAGTACCAATTCTAGTAGCATACAGAGAAAGTCTGTCTTAGTATTAGAGAACTTTCCCTGCCTTGTCAGCACTGATTTCACCATGCTTATCCCCTGGTCATTGGGTATACTTGTAAATAAAGACACTACATCTAGTGTGTCCAGCATCCCTGTATCTGCTGTTTCCATTTGCTCCACTGCTCCATAAAGGTCCACTAAAAACTGTTCTGTGTCTTTCAAGACATATGCATATTCATTGAGTGCTGTCTTCAATTCCTTATCCAGGTATATAGAGATAGGTTCTGTTAGCCATCCTGTCCATGCTACTATAGGTCTAAATTTCGGGTTATATGGGTCTTTGTGTATCTTGGGGAGGCCATGGATTTGAGGTATGAGTGGATTTGCAACAGTGAAATAATTAAAAAGATCTTTACTTAATAGTTCCATACACATGCATTCATATAAGGTACTGGCAATCTGTTCACTCATTTCAAACACAATTGTTGTTGGTACTTCAACATATACATTTGGATCCAACAACATTTCTTGCATAGCTGTATTATAAAAGTCAGCATTCAATATCACCACTGGTCCCCCTTTGTCAGCGGGCTTTATAACTATGCTATCATGAGTCTGGAAGTCACACAATACTTTGTGCTCACTCTTTGTCAAATTATACTTTCCTTCTTCTAAAAAACTATTGTTTCCTGTGCTATAAATGGCATTTTCACAAGTTTTTAAGAAGGTTTCTATATTATGCGGCAATATTGGTACATACAGACTGTTTTTCTTAAACTGAACATCCCTTGCCTCATTGCCATTTCCAAATTGTTGTTTCAATGTTACATTTCTAGTAAACATACGCAGGCATAACAGAAATTCACTAATGTCTATTTTAATCGAAGGTATAAAATTTAAACCTCTGTTTAATAAAGAAGTCTCAGCTGCAGACAGTTCATATTTGGAAATATTCCATATTAACTCTCCTACTCATACCCCCACATTTTCTTCAAAGTGTGGGTTTGTAACTGACCTGGTGCCTCTTTCTGTTTCTGGCCCCTGTAAATGTCCTGTTCCACAGATTTTCTCCTCCCAGCTTGAAACGGTAGGGGTAGAACAGGAAAAACCTGTTGTTGTCCTCCTTCCATATTAATCTTCCTTCTTACCATGGCTGTAGTTGTGGAAGCAGTTACCTTATCACTGGTTGCCAAAGACGATGGCACTTCCATCAGTGTAGAATAAATGGAATGTGCATCATTTGGTGGAAGGACAATCCCTCCTGGCTGTTGATTCATTGTTTCCTCTTCCTCCCCAAGTGCATCGGTCATCTCTTCAGACTGTACCCGATGCTTCACCCTTGGTCTCTCATGCCGCTCAAATGATTGAACTCGCCCTCTCCTCTGCTGGTAGGCTGTTGGTGGTACCTATGACTGCCCACTGACTTCTCTCATAAATCGCAAACTGTGGTTGGTAGTAGACTGCTCTGCAGACTGTGCGGGTTTCGGCCAAGTAAAGACATGCTGGTTGGTGAAATCTGTTAGATCCCTACACAGTTTCTTTTTCTTTTGCTTAAGAAGCCTGGTTTCATAGCGGAATATATTATCAATTAGTTCATGCATGAAAACTTCAGTAGCTGCTTTCCCATAAAGCAGAGAGAGTTCATGTTGTTGCTGACATATCTTTTCATTAAGCTCTTGCTCCACTGGCTTGAAAAAGTCCAGCAACAATTGTATATATGCTTTACTGGTGTTAAGATTAATATATTGCCACTGGGCTAACAAAGTGGGGTAGGTGTTTCCATATGTGGGCATATTAAGTACTCTGAGTCCCCTTGGTATAACATTTAGGTTTAAGCAGGCTTCAAAATGGAACCGTTGGCTCTGGAGCCGCTTAAACCTATACAAATCATTCTCCACATTTCTTTTCAAATTGCGTATCTCAGCTTCATTGATGTTGTTAGTATTAACAGTCTCAGAGTTCATATTAAGAGTACCTGTTTGTAGCAGTGGATTACCTTGATTTGTCAGCAAATTCAGAAGTCTCCTTTCCACATTTACACCAACTATTGCATCCGCTGCAATGTTCACAGTACCTTCCACCATCATTAGATACACAAGCAGCAAACAAATCCAAACCAGCCCAGAAGCTGAAAATGTTGAAACACAGGTGCCCAGTCAGAAGGTAGCTGGAATAAAGAAGCTGAACCATGACAAAGTAAAATCTTCTTTTTTAATACAAAATGGTGAGCGCTTTCGCAATGGTAAGATAAACTTACTAAGCTGGGCATAAATCCCTATGTCACTCGATGGGTTGACAACTGGCTTACTGACAGAACTCAGACTGTAAAAGTAGCCGACTCCAAATCTAGCTCCAGACAAGTGATAAGTGGAGTACCTCAGGGTTCAGTCTTGGGAACACTCTTGTTTGGCATCTACTTCTCTGAAGTACAGGCCAACACTAAGGGACTCTGGCTAACAAAGTTCGCAGATGACTGCAAACTGGGAGCCATTATTGAATCCCCAAATGATGTGGATATTCTACAAAAGGGCCTTACAGAAACAGATGCCTGGTGCCAGAGCCATAGGCTCAAGCTTAATGCCAAGAAATGTATAGTTATTCCCTTTGGAAAAAAAACATGTACCCATGAATTACCACATAGGTGGCAGTACACTAAACATCGAAAGTGTGATAAGAGACTTAGGGACACAGGTGGACAGTGGTCTCACCTTCGATAACCACATCACCACAACAGTCAGGAAATCCTTCTATGTGGCACACCTTATCACTAAGTGCTTTTCATCCAGAAAAAAGGAGGTCATTGTCCCACTGTACTCATCCCTCATTAGACCCATTATAGAGTATAATGCCCCATTTGGTATGTACCTCACAAGACATCTGCAACAGCTGGAAAGGCCACAGAAATACCTCACTAAAAGAATCACAGTCCTAAAGCAGATGCCATATGCTGACCGTCTAAAAAAACTCCAGCTATACTCTGTGGCATATCGTCTACTCAGAAGCAATCTCTGCTTAACATACAAGGCCATGTCAAACCCTGAGCTGTTGGACATGCTCCACTTAAAGAAATCCCAATCCCTCAGAGCCACACACTCCAGGGATCTAAACCTTGTCATCACATTGAACAAAACATGTTGGAGGGATAGGTTCCTGACCCAGAGACTCCCCATACTCTGGAATAGACTGCCCATACATGTCAAGCAGAGCGCCTCCTTGGCACTCTTCAAAAGGAACCTTGATGATTGGATGGGAGATAGGAACTTCACCCCAGTGATCATGTCAGTCGCCCTGCTAGACAAGGGTCCAGAGAAGTAAATATTGTGGGAAGAAATATCCAGGGAATTGTTATGGCTAGGCTTGTATAGGCCTTAAGGCCAATAGCCAAGTACCAACCTATGAACCTATGAACCATTGCTTCATCAGACAGTTCATTGAAACAGCAACAGCACTTTAATTCATTACTAAAACAACCAATCCTACCACTCAAAGTTAATATAGCACTCAGCAATCAATTAATTAGTATGGTTACGTGTTGCCCTTAAATAATTGCTGAAGTCAGAAAAACTCTGTTTAAAAACCACATGCACAAAATGTAAAGACAAGAACATGTGGATAAACAGAGGTTTAAATTTTATACCTTCGATTAAAATGGACATTAGTGAATTTCTGTTATGCCTGCGTATGTTTACTAGAAATGTAACATTGAAACAACAATTTGGAGATGGCAATGAGGCAAGGGATGTTCAGTTTAAGAAAAACAGTCTGTATGTACCAATATTGCCGCATAATATAGAAACCTTCTTAAAAACTTGTGAAAATGCCATTTATAGCACAGGAAATTAGAAGTTATGTACTCACCATAACGTTCCATCTGAGTAGGTGTATTCATTTGTCTGCAACCTGTGGGTTATGGATCCGATATCGGATCCGAACCGGCATGGTTTTCCAGCTATGGATCCAAGCTCTCAGCTCCTCCCCTCACCCATAATGCCCTGCTCTACCCTCATGACCTCAGATCGAGTTTGCCAAAGCAACAACACCCTAAAAAGGGTAACATAGAATATGCAGGAAACTGATAGGCCAGGGGGATAGGAGGGCGGGATGGTTGCAGACAAATGAATACACCTACTCAGATGGAACGTTATGGTGAGTACATAACTTCTAAATCTGAAGTAGGATATT
Source organism: Protopterus annectens (assembly GCF_019279795.1). Lineage (NCBI taxonomy): Eukaryota > Metazoa > Chordata > Ceratodontiformes > Protopteridae > Protopterus > Protopterus annectens. The sequence goes on along the minus strand of NC_056725.1, from coordinate 1,261,456,670 downwards.
CATTTGTCTGCAACCTGTGGGACAGAGTCCCCAGCTACCTGAATCTTGGGCGGCCATCATGGAAGGATATTCCGAGCACCCTTGAGCCAAAGGATGCTCTACCCTAGATGCAAGATCCAACTTATAGTGGGAAATAAACGTATGAGATGAAGCCCACGTGGCTGCTGCACAAATATCATCTAGAGGAATCCTAGCCTTGAAGGCTGCCGAGGTAGATACTGACCGGGTTGAATGGGCATGAACACCCTCCGGTGCGGGCCTTCCTGAAGCTTGATAAGCCAATAAAATGCACTGTGAAATCCAGCGGGACAGAGAAACTTTAGAGATTGGCTTGCCCAAATTGAATTTTGCAAAGGAAATAAACAGCTGGTCGGATTGCCTATGACCAGCTGTCCTGTTCAGATAAAATCTAAGTTGCCTGTGAACATCTAGTGAATGTAGCTTATATTCACCTTTGTTTTCATATTTAGGAAGAAAACAGGGAGGTTAATGGATTGATTGATGTTTGCTTCAGAAGCGATTTTAGGAAGAAAGGACGGGTTGGTCCTGAGGGAGACACGGTCCGGATGAAATACCAAGTAAGGAGGTTTAGCTGATAATGCTTGAAGTTCAGAAACTCTCTTGGCTGATGTAATGGCTACCAAAAAGGCTGTCTTGTAGGACAAGAATTTGAGATCCACCGTAGCTGCTGGCTCGAAAGGAGGGGCGGTCAAGGCCTGTAGGACCAGAGAAAGATCCCAAGGAGGAACTGCTTGTTTTATAGGGGCCTGAGAAGAAAAGTACCTTTAAGAAAAATTTTACACAATTTGGCTGACATAAGAGGATTAGAGTCATGGCCAATGTGATAGTGAGAAATTGCCGCCAGTTGTACTTTGACTGTGGAACTGCTGGCACCATCGTTAAAGAGAGTGGTTAGAAAGTCAAGCACTAAAGGGAGAGGAACCGTGAAGGGATTCAGGCCTTGCCGCTCCGCCCACAAAGAAAGCGTTTCCACTTGCTTCGGTAAACCTTTCTAGTGGATGGTTTATGAGCCGCCACCAAAATTGCCTTTACCGGTGATGAAATACCGGGAGTCCTTATCAAGAGTGGAACTGGAGCAGCCAAGCGGTCAGCTTCAGGTTGTCCAGATTCGAAGGAGGAATGCAGGATGGATGGGATATCAGATCCGGGATGGGATCTAGAATCCAAGGAAGATTCACCGAGTGAGACCTTAGGAAGGGGAACCAGATCTGTCGAGGCCAGAATGGAGCAATGAGAATCATTCTGCAACCCACCCGAGAGGCTTTCTGAAGAACTTGGAGCATCAGAGGCAAGGGTGGATAGGCATACAGAAGACCGGGTGGCCAAGCATGCACCAGAGCGTCTCTTGGGGTACCTCCGGGAGGAGGTATTAGAGCGAAAAACTGTCGCACTTGGTGTTTGAGGGAGAAGCAAAAGATCGCATGAAGGGTTCCCCACCGTGCGAATATGCGTTCGCTACTTGACAATTGAGAGACCACTCGTAAGGGGTCAGAATGGTGCGACTGAGCTTGTCCGCTAGGATGTTGGACCGACCGGAATGTGCGTTGCTATTAGAAAGCGATTGGTGGAGATTGCCCATTCCCAAACTCTCATGGCCTCTCGACAAAGAGGGTAAGACCTTGTTCCCCTTGCTTGTTGATGTACCAGACAACAGACATGTTGTCCGATTGAATCGCAATTGTTCCCAAGGGAAGAAAGTCCTGAAGTGCTAGCAATGCTAAGAGCACTGCTCTCATCTCTAGAACATTGATATGCAGTAAGGTCTCTGAATCGTTCCACGTGCCTTGGACGGTCCGGCCCGCAAAGTGCCCCCCCCCAACCGAGGCCGGAGGCGTCCGTGGTCACCGTGGCGAGAGGGGGAAAAACACAAAAAGGGGGGCCTTTGTGGAGATCCGGGAGTGGAGCCACCACAAGGGGCACCGCTTGCAAGCCTTGCTGATCGCTATGGGATGATGCATGGGGAGAGCAAGGTATGACCACTGTACTAAGAGCGTCCACTGTAGAATGCGCATATTGAGCCTGGCAAGAGGAAGAAGTGCTATAGCCGATGCAATGGACCCTAGAGCCCTCAGGACCAACTCCGCTGGAACAGAACTTGAATGGAGAATGGCCCGCACCTGGAGCTGCAGATTTAGAACTCTGTCCGCAGTGAGGAAGGCTCGTAAACTCCTTGTGTCTAGCCTGGCCCCTATAAAATCTAAGAGCTGTGTGGGCGCCAGGTTGGATTTCTTTGTATTTATTGTGATGCCCAGAAAGGAAGCAAGATGGAGAAAGGAGTCTCGCGCCAATAGAAGTAGATGCCTTGTTGGGGCGGTAAGAAGCCAGTCGTCCAGGTAGGGAAAGACCTGCACCCCCTGAAGCCTCAGGTGGGCCGCTACCACTGCTAATACTTTGGTGAACACCCTGGGGGCTGTGGTGAGACCAAAGGGAAGGACCCGAACTGGTAGTGACTGGCTCCCAGCCGGAAGCGGAGAAACCTCCTGGGCGCCTGTCCATCAGGATGTGGTAGTACGCGTCCTTGAGGTCTATCGAGCACATCCAGTGATTTTCTCCCAGAAGGGGAGAATAGATTGCAGAGTGACCATTGAATTTTTCTTTGGGGACTGCCAGATTCAAGAGAGAGAGGTCTAGGATTGGTCTTAGTTCCCCGTCTTTTTGGCACTAAAAGAATCTGGAGTAGAACCCTGATCCGATCTGTTCTGGGGAACGGGCTGGATGGCTCTTTTCTTTAGCAGATGGCCAATTTCTGCCAAAGCGGCCTCCCGTTGACCGGGTGGGGTGTCTGGGAGGGACTTCAACTTTGGAAGGTGAAGGAAAGGAATGCGATATCCCCTGGATATGATTTGGAGAACCCAGCGGTCCGATGTTATGGACTCCCATGCCGCTAGGTGCCCCGTAAAACGTCCCCCGACTGGCTCCATAGTAGAGCAGTCGGGCAACCCTCAGGGTTGCTGCTTGGCCGTTCAGAGAAAGGTTCCCTGGACCCGAAGTTTCTGGGAGCCCCTCTGCCTCTAGGGCGGCGTCCTCCCTGTCCTCCTCTGCCACGGAAGGACTGGTTGTCCGGAGCAGGCTGGGACTGCTGCGACTTCGGGAACCAGATCTTGTTCTGACCGTTTTGGTTCCTAGAATAGGGCCTCTGGGGTGCAGAGAAGCGGATTCCGACGGCAGACAGCGTCTTCCGTCCTTTTCGCTCTGGGTCAACGTCCTGAGCGGTCTTGCCAAACAGAGCAGAACCATCAAAGGCGTTAAGCGGCGCTTTGAAGGGCTCAGAAAAATCGCAGTGACGGAGCCAGGCCTGGCGTCTAGTGACCAGTCCAGTCCCGCAGCTCTAGCGCGCCTTCCGTTGCATGGGAGAGTAGCCGCATAGAAGTATTTGTAACTGACCTAAGAGTGGCCATACGGGTGGAGTGCAGAACTCTGTCCTCCTCGAAATGGACTCAGGGGGGGATGCAGCGTATTCCTTAATAAGATCTCGCTGCATCCTAATGACATGTGCCAAATAGTTCAGCGCCCTTACCGAGAAGGTCGCCGAACTGAACATCCGCTTCCCCAAGCGGTCCATCATCCGAGACTCCTTGCTCGGTGGGTGGACTGAGGGACTCTCCTGAGCCAGTTCCTCTTTGTGGCCGCCGTCAACATGGCATCTACCGGAGGCCCCTTACTCCAATGGGCCCGGTCGGATGGCAGACTAAGGATCCTATCCGGTCTTTTGGGAATTGGCTCCACGGTGTCCGGTTCCTTCCACGCCCTGGTGGTAATAAGGTCCACCAGGGGGTCGGCAGGGGACACCCAAGAGGTAGACGGGCCCGTTTCAAATGCCTCCAAGAACACGGACTCATCCGAGGAAGACTTGGGGCAGACCACCCCTTATGGAGCATTTCCATGATGTCTCCAAAGGAGACATCCTCGGGGTGACCGTGGGGAGCCTTCCCTTCCTCCAAGTCCGTGTCTTCTGTGAGAGACTCGGGGAGTCAATGTGCCTCCTTTTGCGTATGCTTGCGAGGACCTCCTCTGGGGGCTGTCAGAGGAGTCCTCGCAGCAGCAATTTGCTCCATAGGAGCAACTTGGGGCACAGAAACGGGCTGTCCCAGGGGCCGGATGGTGGAAGTCTGGCCCAGTGCAGAGGGAGCGGGACGGAGCGGAACAAGTGCCGGGGTCCGGAGACCCTCAACAGAGCCCTCTCCACTACATCAAAAGCCGAAGGGAGCCGACCTCGACCAAAGGATCCGACAATCGGCTCCCTCGGATCCGAGTGGACGGAGCCGCGCCGGCCGGATCCGAAGGGACAGTACGCTCCGACACAGGCGGCGCCGAGGAGCACTGATCCCCGGATCCAGGCTCGGATCCAGAGGTCGGATCCGACGCACTCGCGGGCAGGGTCGGCTCCGACGTACAAAGTACTATAGGCGCCGACCCACCCCGGCTCGGCTGCTCGGCTCCAGCTGCTCCGAACCCGGATAGCGGGTCGGAGAAGGAGCAATAGGCTTAAAAAGGGTGTTGAGCTCCCCAGAGGGAGGCAAGAGCACTCCCATCTGCATCTGGGCCTGGATGAACCTTCTCATCATCCGGTCCAGATCAGCATCAGAAAGGCTATGTGTAGATCTCGACGAGGCTACCGAGGTAGGCCTGGAGTGCCTCCTCGATAGCCTCGACGGAGATCAGGTCTCCTCCTCCTCAGGACCCGGTGAAAAGCACACAGGGGACCGGAGCCGAAGGAGGAGACCGAACCGATTGGAGCCGGGAGAAGCCGCTTGGCTGGCGGGACCGAAACAGAGGTCTCGGCCCGCTTGTGGTGCTTCTCCCTCCGGTCCTTTACTAGCATCCCTCTCCTCTCCAGAAGCGGGAGGTTGAGTCCCAGGAGCAGGAGGGGGTGCCACAGGGGGAACAACCGTAGCCACAGTTGTTCCCGAAGGAGCGGAGGCCGGAGCCGAGTCTGGCGGTAAAAGACCCGCCAAGACAAGCTTGGACCTCCGCTCCCTCAGTGCCCTGGGGTTGAACCCTGCACAAATGGAACAACCAGATGTGAGGTGTTCAACCCCGAGACACTTAACACACCGAGTGTGGCCATCAGCCGGTGAGAGCTTATGGCCACACTCGGAGCATTTGGAGAAAATAGATTTAGGCTGATCAGCCATAATCTATAAAGCTACAAAAGTAACTTAAACAAAAAGACACACAGGCCCACACACACACTCTACGCAACAGCGAGGGGAGGGAAAAAAAAATTACTTAATTTAACTCAAAATAAAACTATCAAAGAGGGAAACCTAAACTTTCACACAGAATTACACAAAAAACTGAGAGCTATGAATGCAAATCCAGTCACCAGCGCGGCAAACGAGATCTGGGGTCATGAGGGTAGAGCAGGGCATTATGGGTGAGGGGAGGAGCTGAGAGCTTGGATCCATAGCTGGAAAACCATGCCGGTTCGGATCCGATATCGGATCCATAACCCACAGGTTGCAGACAAATGAATATCCTACTTCAGATCAATAGTTTTTAGAAGAAGGAAAGTATAATTTGACAAAGAGTGAGCACAAAGTATTGTGTGACTTCCAGACTCATGACAGCATAGTTATAAGACCCGCTGACAAAGGGGGAGCAGTGGTGATATTGAATGCTGACTTTTATAATACAGCTATGCAAGAAATTTTATTGGATCCAAATGTATATGTTGAAGTACCAACAACAATTGTTTGAAACGAGTGACCAGATTGCTAGTACCTTATATGAATGCATGTGTATGGAACTACTAAGTAAAGATCTTTTTAACTATTTTACTGTTGAAAATCCACTCATACCTCAAATCCATGGCCTCCCCAAGCTACACAAAGACCAATATAACCCGAAATTTAGACCTATAGTAGCAGGGTCAGGATGGCTAACAGAACCTAGCTCTATATACCTGGATAAGGAATTGAAGACAGCACTCAATGAATATGCATATGTCTTGAAAGACACAGAACAGTTTTTAGTAGACCTTTATGGGGCAATGAAGCAAATGGGAACAGCAGATGCAGGGATGCTGTCCACACTAGATGTAGTGTCTTTATTTACAAGTATACCCAATGACCAGGGGATAAGCATGGTGAAATCAGTGCTGACAAGTCAGGGAAAGTTCTAATACTAAGATAGACTTTCTCTGTATGTTACTAGACTTGGTACTAGAGCACAACATATTGATGTTCAATGGCATATGCTATAAGCTGTTGTCAGGGGTTGCCATGGGCACAAGTTGTGCCAACACACATGTAAACCTGGTTATGGTTAACTGGGAATATGAACATCTGTTAGGTAATCCCCAAATAGCCTTTTATAGGCGTTTCGTAGATCTTTTTATTTTTTGGAAAGGTGATGGTGAACAACTTAAATCCCTGTATGCATACCTAAATACTACTAGTGACTTTTTAAAGTTTACGATGAACTGTTCTGAGATGAGTTTAGACTTCCTGGACGTTACCAGAAAATGACCAATGGTCTACGAAATTACATAGGAAACAATGCTACATACCATCTTTTCTACACAGAAACAGAATGCATAACCCTAAGATTTTTCCCAACATAATCAGAGGTCAGGCAATGAGAACATCTCGCCTATGTTGTCAAGAAGAAGTGTATAGAAATGAGTTAACTAAGCTAAGAACAGGTTTCATTAATAGGGGGTATAGTGAACATGAAATTGATAAGGTGTACCATAATGTACACAAAGAAAGGAAAGGTAAAGCTAAGCCCTACTACTTCGATAGAGCAGGTAGTGACAGGGTAGGTATCAGGAATAGTGTATTACCATACATTCCGATGGTTTTACCATATACAAGAGATGTGAAAAGGTTTGAAACCATCACAAGACAAAATTGGCATATGTTGTTAGTAGATGAGGATACTACCAAAATAGTGGGTGGACAACCACATTTTGCATTTAGAAATAAGAAAAATCTGAAACAGCAGCTTTGCAATCCAAGGTTACCTACTCTGATGGATAGCACAGTGAATGGTACCTATAGATGTGGAAAACATAATTAGTGCATTTATATAGATGAATCAAGGTTTTTTAAGCACCCTGAAACAGGGCGTCTATGGGAGCTAAGGAATTCTATTGATTGCAATACTAAGAATGTAGTGTATGTAGCTCACTGCACAACGTTTCCATTTCCATTTTGGCAAAACTAACCGTAACCTTAGGGAACGGATAAGGGATCACCTTTACTGTACTAGAAAAGGGCAACTGTATAGTGCTTTGGCTAAGCATACATTGGATAAGGGGGATGACCATATATTTTTGTTTCAGGTTTTACACATTCAGAATGTCAGCAACAGGATGGGGGACATAGTCAATACTACTGAAAATATGGAAGTAAAATGGATTTTGCGTTTAGGACCACACAGTGGTTTGGGTTTGAATTATAGTGTTCCATTGAAGCCAGTGTTAAAATCTAGAAGGTTAAAATAAAATAAAAAATAATAATACTATTTTAACAAGAGAAGACCACATAAACACATGCAGGGCTTTGGGTTAATATGACAGTGTTTCTTCAGCTGCTTCTAGCATAGATATCACTAAAGACAAGCATTAAAGCATATGTATTTACTAGGCGGACAACGTGCATTTATTAGGCAGAATATATGTATTAAGTTGTTGAGTGTGTACTGCTTATACTTTTATATATATTTTTATATATATTTTTTATGCTTATACCCACGCACATAAGTAGTTAATAAATGGGGAACATGAGTACATGTATTTATTCATTAACTATTTATGTATTTTATTTATATTTATCCACATGTTCTTGTCTTTACATTTTGTGCATGTGGTTTTTAAACAGAGTTTTTCTGACTTCCGCAATTATTTAAGGGCAAAACGTAACCATACTAATTAATTGATTACTGAGTGCTGAATTAACTTTGAGTGGTAGGATTGGTTGTTTTAGTAATGAATTAAAGTATTTAAGTGCTGTTGCAGTTTGAATGAACTGTCTGATGAAGCAATGGTTACCATTGCGAAAGCGCTCACCATTTTGTATTAAAAAAGATTTTACTTTGTCGTGGTTCAGCTTCTTTATTCCAGCTACCTTCCTACTGGGCACCTGTGTTTCAACATTCTTTACAAAAGAATTCTGGACAAAACTAAACATCGTTGGGGGGACAGACAAAGGCCCAAAATCAGGGAGAATTTTTAATTATTACTCTAATTCAATTAAAAGGTTAATAGAACATCAGGTTTTGCATCAAGATGCATTTTCAGATCAATAAAGAGTATGAACCTTTAATGTTTGACATTACTGTCTGGCTGTAATCATCAGCGATTTTCCAGAAAATCAAACATTTTGAGTGACAGGTCAAAAACATGAGGTAAAATCAGGGACAGTTAACAACTATGTTCACAAATACCTGGAAACCAGCTCCTGTTATGACACAGAAGTAGGAAATTCACAGGTCTGGGTGGTGACTGATAATGTCAGCCTGCTGTCTGCTTCAAGAGGTGGCACAGGTAGGGTTATGATTAAACTTCTGGAGTAGATGAACTTGGCTCTCTCACTAGACCCTACTCATCCAGGCCTCTTGCACACCTGCGCACATCTTTTGCCACACATGCCCTTTGTGTTCAACATCTTCCACAACTTCTGCACTTTCCTGGGGGGCTTCTTCCTAACTGAAGCACTGCTATCTCACCCAAAGGGGTGAAAATACCTGTTGCATTGACCATTTGCCTGGGATCTAGAATGACCCTGAAATCTTTAGCTCTCTTTACCCAAATTTTATTACTGAAAGCTGTATGGAATTCAAAGGTTAAAACATCATGATTTTATCCAAAAACAAGTACTGCAAATAGTAATATTTATGTAAGGCATGTCTTCCTGTCTCCCACATGTTAATTTGTTGTTGACTTTTTCTGGGGCACTGTGCACCCCTCCACCCAAAACAAATGGAAAATATAACAGGCAGCAATATAAACAGTCAAAGACAGCAAAACAATACAAATGTCCGGAGGTTACTGTTCTGTAGAAATGTTTCAACCTGGAGGCATGGGATTGATCTATAGGAACATGACAGAGATATACAATTAGATAAATATAAAACGGAACTGAAGATGGCACAGATTACTCTCTCTTTACAACTGAGTTTCCATTTACTTTTCTCTGTATCAGAACTAGTTTGGAACAGGGAAAGAAACTATCTGTCCTTAATGTACTGCTACAATGATCCTTTTAACAAATGTGAAATTTGTACCTCTTCTGCTACCAAATGGAAAATATTTACCTTTTTGTAGAAGAATGCAAAGAAATATAAATAAAAGCCAAATTGCTTTAGCAATTTCTTTATAAGGGAAGCCGTTCCAAATGAAACACACCATAGGCAAAAAATATGCAATTTGATTTTGGCAATAATGTTTTTAGGATAAGTTGGCCCCTTCATCCAAGCCTTTGTTTCTATCAAAGTGTCATTACATGCCAAAGCTAAAAAGTTAGTATGATATAAAGTTTATATATATGCTGATTTAGTACTGAAAGTGCCAGTCAAATAACCATAAACATATGTAAATATACTGATGTATATATATTTTTACAAAGGTAACATATAATTTACATAATTTATCACAATGGCAATAAAAATCTAGTAAAATACTGTCTCCAAAAGTTGCTGTATGTAGGTTTGGGGAGCAAGGGATTGAACCAGTGCCTGCATTATTTAGACTCTATATATTAAGTTATAACTTTTAAAACCTAAAGGAATTACGTCTAGTGGCGAAAATGTGCTCATTGTGCTAACTATGTAGGTCTATAAAACAAAGACCTTGTATATCTTGTTTAAAAAAAAAAAAACTTCTTAGAGATCTCCACAGCTCAGCAAGCAAATATTCAGTCATCATATAAACCAAAGAAGTAAGATGACCTATTCTTCTGAAGAGACATTATCATTTTCTTCTATTAGTTATCAGAAAATTTCAAATTCCGAGTCTCTGCCTTTATGTAAATCAGCTAGAAAAAGGCAGAAATGAGAAACAGATTAGCTATTAAAATGATGCAGCTTATATGAAATATTTTGGTTTCATTTCCAGTATAACTTTAAATATCAGGTAATCATATTCCATGGAAGGAGCAGAAAAAAATCTTCTGAGATTCACTGATGAATTTTTATTACCCCCAAGATTATTACTGTCTCGATATTTTAGAAAGTGCAATTAGAACACTAGCAACTTTTGAACTCTTTCCTTCAAATGTAGAACTCACTGCTGCACTGATTCATCTTCAGTGTTAATCCATGCCTCCCTGGAAATAACTTCAAATCATGGAGAAACAGGACAAAAAAACAGCATCAGCCCCAAGACCAAAAATGGACTCATTAATTTTTTTCAAGGAACAGAACAAAATCCATGTAACAGACTCTGAATAAATGCAGACGGTACGTTGAGCTAAAGCACAACCACTTTCTGAAAAAACAGATCTTCTCCAGAGATATTACCATAAGCTAAAACCTTTCTTTTCATAAATAACATAAAACGCATTTACATGCGGCACATGCCACTAACGCTATTCTAATCATTGTAAGTAAATTAATGAAAGTTATTTTTTTCATTTGTCCCGATTCTTCTTTTAAATGTTATTCTAAGGTTTCTGCTAAATGCAACACATTGCTTACTCTGTATCACTTCTTGCAAGTACTGTTAAATGAGAAAGACTAAATGTGCATTTAAATAAAGAAAAGGGAGCATGTTCATGATATAAATACATAATGAATTTTGACTATATTGACTAAATATGTAACAAATGTCGACCATACTATATTATTCCAAGTAAAAAGTTTGGAAGTTGCAATCAGGAATGAACAGGGAGTTTGATTTTATTAATATACTAGAGAAGCAAGGTAGCAAATACTTTTAAACAGCATTGACTACATGTGAATCAATGTCATGTTTTCACTTCAACAATATTTAAGAACTAGAAGCAATGGCAAGTTTCATCACTGTCACTATAAAGTTTTTAAAAGTTTCTTTTTAAGATGTGCTTCCTATGGATCACTGCTGCAGTAGTGTAAACTACATGGATTATATCCTGCTCAGGATACAGCAGCCATATAGCTTCCAAAGCTTCAGGGTACCTTTTACACATCCAAACCTCTAGTCAGCTTAATCTGAGGTGACTAAAAGATAAGATTGGGTGCCAAGTCCTTCAGAGGTCTCCTGCTGTCTGACAGAGTGGTCCTCTACAGGCTTTCAAGGATCTAGTGTTGGCTATCACTGTTAGATAAGACCTGCTAGGCAGATAAGTTGCCTTTGGGGAAAAAATGTTTCCAATTTAATTTTTGACAGAAACTGTGATTTTTCTTTAAAATGTTAATTCTTAAAGCTAGGAAAAAGTGTTTCTGATGATGTCAAGTGACTCTATTACTTTTAAATGGGAATGTCACTTTTTTTACTTTTGTGGTAAAAACTTATTAAAATGCATTTTACACTACCTTTTCTACAGAGAATTTTTTTTTTCTTTTGGGGGCTGGTATTTAAAGTGTTTTTTACTGTGTTTTATCAGGGGTAAAAGTTACTTTTCTTAGTGCCTACCTGTTTTACTGACCACTGCTGCTAGGCTTTGCTGGGAATCAGGAAACATTTTCTACTTAACCATGGAGCTACCTACCAGTTCATTGGTTCCTTTTCCTTCTAGCCACAAAAAGAACATTGATCTGATGTTGTCTTTTCTATCACTCAACACATGGGTTTCAGATCTGATTTCATCCCCTTTTTCCACTATTAATTTAATACTAACACAGAAAACTATGTACATCTTCAAACATTAATGTTTTACCCTACTAATAGGAACAAATGTCTCAAACTGACAGCCACAGTCGTAGACTTGAGTTAACCTAAAAGAAAGGCTATCCATGCTAAGATGCATGGTGCAGCCTGTGCTTCTTCTAAGTGTTAACTGGTTTTGTCTTGTCTTTACAGCTCTCCCTGCCGGGAAACCCCACAATGCTTTTCAGAGAACATTATCTCCTAGCCATTTTCTCTATTCTCCCCCCTCCAGTCACTTTACATCAATATGTAACCAATTTCTCTTTATCAGATTGTCTCCATGGAGACATGAAAACCAGACAGCCAATTTCTCATTATCAGTTTGTCTCCACAAGACATGAGAACCAGACAGACAAGTCCTCTATCAGACTGTTTCCATGGAGACATGAGGGCCAGATACAGAACTGCTCCTAAGTAAACAAAACATTAATTTGCTAGAAAAAAGCTTCATAATATTCAATATTCTTTTTCATTTACTTGCTCTTAAAACCTGTTGCTAAATCAATCTAAGGTCCTCAATCCAGTCATTTTCCAATGCAAGAATAAGAAAAAGCACATTAATTTTTCTTTTGCCATGCTCTTTTAACCAGGCTTTTTTATTTTATATTGCAGCACCTACATTTCTTAAAACTGAATAAGGAGAAAGAAAGGGAAAAAAAGGAATAACAGCACCTATTTACAATCCCCACTGCACCTAAAAATAACTGAGAAAAACATACACCACAAAAAGAGTACTATTAAGACAAAAATGTTTTCTTTACTTACAGCATTTTCCCTCTCTTCCCCTCCCCAAAGCATTTTTCCAGACATTAATGACATGAAGTAGGGCATATACTTTAGAGTCCCCACAAGTCCAACAAATTCTTAAAAAGTCTAATATTTTCAGATTTTTCTTGTTCTGTCATATTTCTCAAATATAATTACTGCATTGTAATCTCACATTAGGTTACTGGTTTTATTGCTGTTCGTTTCCATCTCCCAAATCCTGTCTCTGCTCCATTTCCAACATACTCTCAATTCTTCTAGTCAACTCTTGTGCTCCCTTCCTTCTCTCCAACATTTTCAAACTGAAACAGTGGAAAAGGTTTAAAAGGTACAGTCTCTCTCGGTCTTGATTACCAGAAGAACATGAAGCAGAATCTCCTTCTGTTTCACAGCTCATGTACTTCATCAAAAAAAGATTTTGTCCCTCCAGAGAAGAATATCTTGAAGACAGCTGGGTATAGCAGTTTGAATCTCACACTTGCATCTCGACATTCCCTGAATTGTGGAATGACTTTACTCCTCTTCTGCCCAGTGTACAATAAATAATCATTCTCCACAAACACTTTGCTGTCTCCCACTTTTAGTATTTTGTCTTTCTGCCACAGTTTTGTCAGAATCAACTCCTTCTGCTGCTAGGATTGCATCTTTACTATTAAAGGTCTGGGTTGCTTTCTCATAGCCAGGTGTGGAGTATACACACAATGTGCCTTTTCAACTAATAACTCCTCTGATTTCTGCAGCTTTATCAACAAATCTGAATAGCTGTTTAAAGCATCTTCCATTTTGTCCAGACTTTTGTTATTTGTAATGATACACTCTATCAGTGTTTTCTTTATTTTAACCAGGCCTATGTGCAGTTGTCTTATATCTTCCTGTAGGTTACTGCAAGTCATGTCTGGAGGTTGCATTGTTTTTTGATGAACAGCTGGAGAACTTTCCCAGAGTCAGTATTTCTTCCTCACGTTTGTAGCTAATGTTTTTCCAGGTGCTCTCTATTTCTTTTTTCTGGCATCCAGACATACACTTACTATCCAGTTATTGCAATTTACCCATAAACACAAACATCTACTGGTCTTCTCTGTAGAGTTTCTGTTTTCACAGTGGGTGAGTTAGAAGTAAGCTGTTACTCAATGTGCTCGGAATTCGCAAGACTTCCAAATGATCTTAGTTTTATCCAAATAATACCTGAGCGGTCTATGCAAATCCAAGCTGTGCAGGAAACTCTCACTAGCAGACTGTGAAGAAGGAAAAAAAAAGAAAGGTAGTTCTGCTGCCTGATTTAAGGAAACCTCATTAACAAACTTGGGCATAAAAGAAGGATTAGTACAAAGAGACACTTTGTCTCTATGAAAAAAACAAAAAAGGAGGAATGGCCATAAGGGCCTGAAGTTCATAAACCATGCAAGCAGAAGTAAGAAAAAACAACAAGACAGTCTTCCAGGTAGACTGCTGCAAAGAAGCTAAAACTACAGGCTCAAAGGGAGCCTGAGTCAATTTCTCTAAAACAAAATTAAGGTCCCAAGGTGGAGGAATGAGTGTTCTTGGGGGCTTAAGATGAAGGCAGCCTTTAAGAAACTGTCTAACCTCAAAACAAGAAGCCAGAGGTGGAGGATTCAAAGGCAGACAGGCAGAAATAGCTGACAAATGGGCCCTTACAGAAGAATAAGTCAAGCCCAACTGAAGCAACTCAAACAAAGAGGAGAGAACCAGAGGGATCCCACTGAAAAGGGGTCCTGACTATAAACATGACACCAGACACAATATCTTTGCCATTTGGACACAAGACTTTCTGGTTGCAGGTCTTCCTGCCTCCTGTAAGATCATCTGGAGCATTTCTCCCTGGGCCTCTGCTGAAAATTGGCTACGTTCCAAGTCGGAATTTCCTGGTTAACAAATGATAAATAAATAAATAAATAAAATAAATAAATCATGAGCATGTCCTTATAAAAGACATGCCTAAAAGGGATCAAATACCTTATTACCCACAGCATCAGATGAAGTGTGGACAAGTGAGGATGGATGAATGAGCCCATGTCCTGTGTAAGATGGTCTAACTGGTGAGGTAACTTGTAGTGATTGTCCCTGGCCAGATGCATTCAGAGGGGGAACCACTGCTATTTTTGGCCAAAAGGGAATCACTAGCAAGACTTTTGAGGAGTCCAGCTGAATCTTTTGCAGGACTCTTGGAAGTAGAGGGGAAGAGGAGGCAAGGCATAGAGAAACAGCCTCTTCCAAGGGAAAAAAAAGGGCATCCAGCTTCCATGCCAGATGGTATGGAACTCTGGAACAGAAAAGAGTGAGCTGCCTGTTTAGAGGGGAGGCTAAAAGATCCACCTGAGGAATACCTCACTAATGGATTATGTCCAGAAGCACATCTCTGTGAAGCACCCATTCATGAGTCTATGTTTTTGACCTGCTCAGTTTGTCATTAAATTTTGCTCTGAAGGAATACACACTGCCTGAACAATTAGCTGATAACTGATAGCCAGATCACAGGACTGAATGGCCAGCCTGCAAAGATAATAAGACTTTGTGCCCCCACTTGCTGACATACCACATCACTGTGGTGTTGTCTGTGTAAACCTTCAGGAGACCTGGACAGAGCACTGGGTGAAAAGCCTGAAGGGCCAGAATCCATCTCTTTGATGCTGATATGGTCTGACTTCCGGAGGAGGAGGCATTGACCCTGAACTTCCAGATGACCACAGGATGCCTCCCTCCCCATGTCTGAAACATCAGTGAACAGCTCTTGGGAAGGAACTGGAGGCTGAAAGGGCAGGCCTTGGTTGAGGGTAAGTTGCTGAATCCATCACTCAAATTCTTGCTTCAGATGAAGAAAGAGAGGCACTTTGAAATCTAGAGGGTGGCAATGCTGTAGCCAAACTGACTCAAGGAACTACTGAAGCTTCTGCATATGCAGTCAAACAAGAGGGAGTACTGGAATAAAAGAGGCCATGAATCTTATGGCTTAAAGAAACTTCTTGGCTGAAATTGCAGGTAGAGGAAGAAGAGACTGAAAGAAAGCTGTCAAGGGCAAAAACTTTGCAGATGAAAGAGAGGCCAGCATTCGCACTGTCTGAACCCTGCAGCCCCGATACACACAGTCCTGAGAGGGAATCAGGACAGGCTTTTGGAAATTGATAGTGAGCCGCAGACTTTGAAGAAGAGATAATGGTGAACTCCAGAGACTGTAACAGACAACTGGGAGACAGTGGATGGATCAATAGGTCATCTAAATAAGGAAAAACCTGAATGCCTTGGAGCCCGTAAAAGGCAATCACAAGAGCTAGGCATTTTATGAATAACCCTGGGGCAGTAGTGAGGCCAAAGGGCAAAGCAGAGAACTGAAAACGAGAGGAAGAAACAAAGAAATTCAAAAAACTTCCTGAAAAGAGGGTGCATAGGAATATGAAGGTAAGCATCCTTCAGGTCCAATGGAATGAGAAAAGCCTGGGGCAGTGACAAAGGGAACAGGGTTTGAAGAGAAAGCATCTGAAATGAAGGAATCTTTAGAAAAGTGTTGAGTAAGGAGAGAAGCAGAACAGGACACCAAGAACCCTCCTTTTGAGGAACCAAGAACACTCTGGAATAGAATCCCTTTTCTTCTTGGGAAGATGGGACAGGCTGAATAGTTCCCTAATCCACCAGAGACCCAAGAACCTCTGGGAAATAGGGAAGCTGTTCTTGAGGAGGTTAGGAAATCCCTGAAACAGGAGGGAGAGACTTCTACACTATGAAGTAACCCAGACGAATAATGGACAGTGATGAACTGCCAGTCCGGAAGACAGAGGGACAAAGGAACCTGGTTGGCGGTTAATATGGCAAATAGAGGCAGGCTTGCCAGATAAAGAAGGCTTCTTGGCCACAAGAGCCTTAGAAGACTTGGCAGGAGGAGCTCACCTACCACCCCATTCCTGCCTTTGGTGACCTGATGAGGCTACATGTGAACAAAAGCAGACCTAGTAGGATAGTTCCTCTGGAACATAAGGATAGGGGATACAAAGATATGTCTAAAGTACTGCAAAGCTTTACCCATTTCTTGAAGAGACTTACACATTTATTTTACTTTTATTATTTTATATTTGTTGACCGGGTTTGTCCGACTGGCTACAAATGCCCATTTTTCAGTGGAGGCCCGAGGAGAAAAGCTCCAACAGAAAATAGAAATTTTACATATTGAATACTTATAGAAATACATTCATTAGTACCACAGATTACTGCATTACAGTGCCACACATTACATTCATCAGTAACACACATTATTGCATTACAGTGTCATACATTAAACTGTGGCAAGTGAAATACATAGAAATACATTCATCAGAGGGATACATTCATAATTACATATTATATGCATAACTGTGCAATAGTTACATAGCTGGAATATTTTACTAGTTATATTTATACAGTGATGTACCAAGAGGAGAAGATAAAGTAGTAAGTTTGTTTATTGAAGGGAAGGAAGAGAGAAGAGAAGTAGAAGGTTATAGGGGAGTGTTTATGGGGGATAATTACATTGGCAAGTTCATTTTTCATGAAGATATTTTTTGTAGTACTTTTGAATTGATTGGGATGTTCAAGGGCTCTTATATCTAGTGGTAGGCTATTCCAGGCCAGGGGCTAAAGCTATAGACTAGGTGACCCATTTTGGCCCTTGGTTTGTAGATTTTTAGTAGGCCTTGTTCAGAACTGAGGTAGGCATTTGAAAGGGTTAGTTTTGCTGTTTTGGTAATATATTTTTTGTTTCTATGGAGGAGACCTAGCTTGAGATGTGTGTTTTGGATACAATTATTGACGTGTAAGGTTAGTCTATCATCAATAGTAACACCTAAGAGTTTTGTACAGGTGTGCACCTGTATTTGAGTATTATTTTGTGACAGTATAGAAAAGGAAGACTTAATGTGGTTAAGGTTTTTAGGGAGAAAGAGTAGTAAGTTGGTTTTCAGATAGCCTGTTTTTTACAGAGTTAAAAGAGGACTGTGTGTCTGATTTTAGTTGAGCTGGTGATTCAGCAATAGTGATAAGTGTAGAATCATCTGCGTATTGTATCAGTGAGGATTCAGGACAGGAAGAGTAGAGAAGGTTGGTAAAGATGTTAAAAAGAAGAGGCCCAAGGATGGAGCCTTGTGGAACACCTGTTTTAACAGGAAGAAGACGGGAAAAAGCTGAGAGCCATTTGACTGATTGGAGTCTATCAGAGAGACAGCTGTTAAACCAAGATATGGTGGATGGAGAGAAGTGTAAGTTTGCTAGTTTAAGGAGAAGACGTTTATGAGAGACTGTATCAAAGGCTTTAGAGAGGTCAATGAAGAGACAGGAAATAAGTTTGTTACTGTCTTTAGCTAGTGATACAGAGTTTAGGAAAGACAGGAGAGCTGTAGTAGTGCTGTGCATGGGACGAAAGCCATGTTGGGTAGGTGTGAGTAGATTTTCTTGCAGAAGGTAGTGTAAGACTTGATTTTGTATACATTTTTCCAGAATTTTGGAGAGTGGCGAGAGTATGGCTATGGGTCTAAAATTAGTTATATCTGTGGAGTTTCCTCCTTTGTGTATTGGAAGGGTGTACAATTGCTTCCAGATGGAAGGGACTGTGGATTCCGTAACACAGCGGTTTATCACAACAGAAACTGGGCAAGCAAGATCAGCAACAGCAGTCTGAAGGAATGCGGAGGGAATGTTGTCTATGGATGTGGAGCAAGGTTTTAATTTAGATAGTAGAGTTTTAATATAGTTAGTGGAGACAGGTTTGAGGGAGAAGGTAGTGGTAAGGTTAATACTGATGGAAATGTTTGAGCTATTAGGTCTATTATTGTTGGTGGGATGGTTTGTGTCTTGATTTAGTAATTTGGATAGAGTCTATAAAGTAGTTGTTAAATATGGAGGCAGTTTCCTCATGTGTTTTGTCAGGATGAGGGTTAGGGGAGGCTTCTGTACTTGGGTGTAGTATTTGATTTACAGAGTGCCAGAACCTTTAAGGGTTGGATTTAAACCCTCATTTCTGGAGGTCTGGTTGATGTTTAGTTTTAGTCCAAATTTTCCATGCTCTGTCTTTTTTTTTTTAGTAGTGCACGTGTGTTTACGGTCAGCTATGGGGCTATGTTAGACTATATGCGGACTGTTCTAAGGGGTGTCACAGAATTTAAAATACTAAGGAAAGTGGAGTTAAAAAAGTGGACAGCTTCATCCAAAGGGAGTAGTTTTAAGGGATTCCAGTTCACTTTTGATAGTAAAGATTTGAGAGTTTCAGGATTAAAGTTTGTTAGTTGTCGGCCTTTGATAAACCTTTGAGGTTTAGCTTGATGGGATGTGTATCTTACTATTTTTACTGGACAGTGATCACTTAGGGAATTTGGTAGCATTTCAGGGTTACATATCAGCAGCAACAGTCCAAAAGAGATTTTTAGTATCCAAAGGAGCATCCAGCAACTTGCCCTTAATGTATTCAGGCAATGACGGCAAATGAAGCCAAGAATAATGCCTCATGACAGATGTAAAGGCAGCAGCTCTGGAGGAGGCATCAGCAGCATTACAGCTGCACTTGACAGAGTGGTGAGCCACCTGAGAGGTATAAGCCAAAACAGAAAGAGCAGAGGACTTTCCTTCACAATCAGAGAGGTCAGAAATAACCTGACAACCCTGGCCAGTCAAGGCCATAGCATATGTGGTCATGTGGCTCTGGTAATTAATGGCCCTAAAGGCCAAGGTGGCTGCATTATAGACCTTCTTTCCAATCCTCTTCATAGCCCTATTGCCCTTACCTGAAGGTAGGAGCTTGGTAGAGGGACAAAAACTTAGAAAGCTTGTCAGACGAGACTGACACCACAACAGGATCAGTAGAAGGACACAAACAGGAATTGACAATCCTCAGGAACCTTACAGAACCTGTCATGTTTCTTCAGAGCAGGGAGCTGACAATCAGGAGGCTTAGAGGTGGCTATAAATATGTCCAACAAAGCAGCAAACACAGCAGGCACAGCAGAAGGTTTAGGGTGTCCACCTGAAGCAACTCATAATACCTCTTCCGAATGTCAGACACCCGAGAAGAATCCCACTTAAAATATTTCATCATTTTGGCCACTGTGTCCCCAAAAGACAGCTCTTCCAAAGGAGATTCAGGGCTAATGGATTCCTCTTTATCACAGCTATTAGCCAAGGGAGAAGGCATCTTGGAATAGTAAGACAAAGACCTTTTATTTAACTCTGAATCCTCATCCGAGGAATCAGGTTCCCTTAGCCTTCTGAAAGGAGATGAAGTCCAAGGGAAAGTAGGCACAGAAACCCCTTGGGGAGGCTTCAGGGTCATTAGGGCATTGAACAGGCCCTGCATAGACTCCTGCCATTCCCTTTTTGAGTCCTTAGGACATACAGAAGAAAATTTAGTCTTCTGTTTTTTTCTTGGCAAGGATATCAGCCCTAAGAAACACTGGCGGTTCTGACCCCTGTTGAGATTCAATAAGGGTACCCAGAACCTGTTCCCTGACTAGAATCTTTGGAATCCCTCTAGGGCCCTCCAAGACAATCAACCTTGGTTACCCCTCAATGTCCAGAGCAAATGCCTGGAATGCCTGAGAGGATATGCAAAGGGAAGGATCCATGCCAGCCTCTAATGGGGTCATGGCAGTGGAATCTGAAGTCAATACTGGAAGGCCTGCAGAGCTATCACCCACTTCTAAACAGACCCCCGGTGTAGGCTGGACAGCCAAAGAATCCGATTGAGATTTCTTGCCCCTTTTCTTACTTGTGGTAAAACACGGGGTTAATCGATTCCACCATGTTACCCTGGCTAACTGTTTAAGCCTCTGATTTTTCAAGATACATGGCCAGGGAAGACAACTGGCTTCTAAGAGTCTTAGGCACAAACATCTAACAAGAGGTATGGTCACGGGAAGGACTCAAACAAAACGGACACTGATCATGATGATCCTTATGGGGAATCTGCCTCTACATACTGACATTTTCCCTTATTAGATAACATGAACTCCAGGCAACTAAAAGAAAACAAGACCAATGGTAAAAAGTAAAAAGACTACAGTGAGGGCACTTATCAGACAGCTAGGGACTCAACACAGCAAAGGGCATTCAGACCAATGTAGCAATGATGGTGTACAGTCAGGTGGCGAAGAACTTCTGGGTACCTTCGTCTGTATGTCACCTTTATGCCCTATGCCCTGTACTGGGAGGGTATGTGTGACATATAGTGCATACAAGATCTAAAGGCTTTGGTATATTGGTTGGACATTGGGCTATCCTTGGCAGGAGATCCCTATGGTGAGGAATACTGCAACAGTGATACAGAAGTACACCAATCTATTACCTGCTGTTACAACACTGTCCACACTGGATGCTTTGGTTTTATTTGCGATACTATGTGGTTAGTCCCTAGCACTCCTTAGGACAGAGGGCAAACTTGATCTGAGGTAATGTGGGGTTTAGAGGAGATTATTGATAAGGGGAAGAGCCTGAGCTATGGAGCCTAAGTCTGGAAAAAACATCCAAGGTCGGATCCAAAACCCATGATTTAAGGAAGGATGGAAACAGGCAACATAGATGCACTGTTAATGTGAGTACATAACTTCTGTTTAAACAGGCTTTTCACCACAGCAGACTGCTAAAGTGCTTCACGAAGACTGTTGACTCTGCTGTGGCCAAAGCTGGCTACTTGCATCACCTTCTTTTTCATGGGTCCCACAGATATAGTCCCAGAGTGCACTTGGCATTCCTGGTAGAAGGGGCAGAGAATGCCACTCTGTTTCGCCAGAAGGTTGTGTCCTTCCCTAGGGAGGCCTTTGTTGGCAATACTGTGACTTAAGAAATTTCTGTCAAAAAGAAACAAGTACTTAAACATAAGTCTTCTCCTGTCTCATTATCTCTGGACAGAAGTTATTTTTTGGGCTTTGTTCAGTGTTAACTGCAAGCTCTTGTCCCTTCCTGCATGACTATTTCTTGTACAAGAAAACAAGATTCTTCATTTTCTGAAGAGATTCAAGAGATTGACCCAATAGATTTGTGTTTTGCCTCCACAGCTTTCTGGTTCTGATGCTGATGTTAAGGAGAATATTGTTTCTGTCAATCCCTTTTTTTATGATTCTCTTTCTCTTTATCTATTTCCAGAGTGAGAGAAAATTTTCAGCGGGAAAACAGTGATGCTTCTCAGTCCCTCAAAAAGTATGATGATCTGTTACAAATGGAGGGAGGATGTTTTTGTCAGTCTGTAACTTGCCTGATGATCTGTTGCCCCCGCAAAGAAGATATAACATTCCTCTTTCTTTAAAATTGTATACACTCATCCCAGATCAGACCAAACAGTTATTGCTTTTCTGAACCTAGATGCTGCTAAACATTTAGTTCATTCTAATGCCTCTCCTTTTGACAAGGATGGAAAGATTTTCGATAGACTTGGGGATAAAAGTGTATTATTCTGCAGCACTTCTTTTTACAATTCTCAGTTGTCAAGCTAATTTGTTTATGCTTGCCTCTGGAGGATTTGAGGAATGCTTTTTGGCATCTGTTTCCTCTTAAGAAGAGAAATTCTGCTTCATGTAATTCAATTGCATCTGTGTCTCAAGTGGCTATCCAATGCTTATGATTTTGCTGATGCCATTTTCAAAACTGTTTCCACTGAAACTGTTATGGACCAGTTTGGTTGTGTTCCCAAAACTTAAGTTGTTAAAAATGGATCCAACTCCCAAGCTCCTCCTGTATCCATAATGCCGCACCAACCTAATCTACTTCAGATTGAGAATGCTGCCCCCAAAAACAATAATAGAAACAGCAGAAATAAAAGTGGAGCTCAAACCAGGAACAACGGGTCTCCCCCAAAAACATCCCTTAGTTGTCCTCCAGGAATAAAGGGAAGGGGGTTAGGAGGGTGGGAAGTTGAGGAAGAATAAAAATCGACAACACAGATCTATCGTTATGAGTACATAACTTTTGTATGTGATGTTGTCATTTTCATTAATTCCTCAACTGATGGGACAGTCTCTTCAGCTAGATGAACCTTGGGTGGACCTCATGGTAGGATATTATGGAGTACTGCAGAGTCAAAGGCAGCCTTGTTTCTATAAATCAAGTCCAATTTGTAATAAACAACAAAGGTATGAGCAATGAATCAAATGGAAGTAGCATCAATGTTAACAAAGCTCTTGACCAAAAAGCTGAAGAGGTCGCCATAGACCTTGCCGAATGTGCTCTAGGCTGGACAGGCAAGCACAGACCTCTTTATTTACAGACAAAGGATATGCAATTAGTTAACCATTTGGCTAAATTTGGAACCTGCCATGTCCAATCTGTTATGAGAAAAAGACACAAACAATTGGTCAGACTTTCTAAAATCCTTGGTTTGATGAAGATAAAAATAAAGTTGCCTGTGTATGTTCAAAAGATGTAGCATATGTTCACCTTTACTGGGAAACTTTGAGAAGAAAATTGGGAGGTTAATGACTTGATTAATGTTAGATTCAGTAGCCGCCTTAGGTAAACAAAGATGGGTTAGTATATAAAGACACCCTATCTTTATGAAAGATTAGGTATGGAGGCTTGGACGGAAGGGTCTGAAGTTCAAATACTCATCTAGTTGATGTAATGGCAACTAGAAAAAGGGTCTTCCAGGACAAAAATTTTAGATGTGATTTGGCAGAAGGTTCAAATGGATGGTGAGTCAAACTTTGAAGTCCCAAGAAGGAGAAGGGTCCTTGACTGGGAGCCTAAGTAAAATGGCACCTTTCATAAATATCTTGAACAACTTTGAAGAAGCCAAAACAGAGTGATTTTCACTGGAATGAAAATTAGAAATATTGACCTGTTGGACCTTGACAGCAGAGAAACTAACCCCCTCTTTGAAGAAGGGATGCTAAAAAATCTAGGACTGAGGAAATTAGGGGAAAAATGGATTCAAATATCTCTGTAGGGCCCAAATAGAAAATCTTTTCCATTTACGTCTGTAAACCTTCCTAGTAAAAGCCTTTTGAATGGACAAAAGGATATGATGGACTGAAGAGGAAAGCTGGGCTGTATAGCTGGAACTGGAGAAACCATGTGGTCAGCTTGAGGTCTATTATGTCTGAATGAATCAACCCCATGGGATGAAATAGGAGGCCTGGACTGGGGTCCAGTATCCATGGCAGATACAGAACAGGAGGCCACATAAAGGAAAACTGGATTTGATGAGGCTAAAAAGGGGCAATGAGAATTACTGGGCTCTTCAACAAGTAGGCTTTCTGCAGAAACATGGGGAGTAGAGATAATGGGGGATAAGCATATAGGAAACAGGACGCCAATTGTGAACTAGAGCATCTCTCGGAAACTGCCCCAGAGGAGGGATCAGGCCGAAGAACCTACTGCACTTGTTGTTGAGGGGGGAAGCAAAGAGATCGCAACATGGCTGGCCCCATAGACAGAAAATTCTTTCTGCTACTCTGACATTGACAGACTACTCATGAGGCATTGTAATGGACCTGCTTAGTTTGTCTGAAAGCACACTGGATTTTGCCGGTAAATGCTTTGCAATAAGAAAGCGACTGGAAGATACTACCACACTCTTACTGCTTCGCTACAAAGAGATAGGACCTGGTTAACCCCTATTTGCTGATGTACCAGACACAGACATATTGTCTGATTATACTGCAATTGTCCCTGAAGGGAGAGCATCCTGAAAGGCTTGCAAGGCTAGAAAGACAGCTCTCATCTTTAGGACATTGATATGCAAATTGGCCCCTTGAGGGGTCCACATACCTTGGACTGTCCTTCCCAAGAAATGCCTCCCCACCCAAGATGGGAGGTGTCTGTGGTCACTGTGGACACTGGGAGAGGTAAAACAAAATGGTGGTCCCAAGAAATTTAATTTGAACAGATCCACCAAAGGAGGTGTTTCTTGCAAATTTGTGTAATCCTGACTGGAGGGCATAAGGGCTGCTGAAGTACAGATCACTGAACTGAGAGGGTCCACTGTAGAATACGCATGTAATATCTGGCCAATGGACTGGAGTTATTGCTGCTGCCATCGACCCTAAGTCTTGCAAGACTAGTCATGCTGGAGGAGTGGAATGCAAGACCACTTCCTTCACCAGGAATCTGGGGGTTTATACTCTTGTTGGAGGTAGGGAGGCTATCTGATTGATTGTGCATAGACAAGCATCTATGATCTCCAGGTTCTGTGTAGGAATGAGATGAGATTTGGTATAGATGACTGTGATGCCCAGATGGTGGCAAAATTTAAACAAGTAGTCCCTTGCTTGTAGAACTAGTCAGGAGCCAGTCATCTAGGTACAAACAGCTGGGATCATAAGCAGTCATAGGTTTGCTGCTACCACTGCCATGTGCCTGGGGGCTGTGGTGAGACTAAAGGGTAATGATTTGAATTGGTAATGACGGTTTCCCAGCCAGAAGCACTGCTATTTTCTGGAGCATCTGTTCATTTTGATGTGATAGTGCACATCTTGAGGATCTATCAAGCACATCTAATCATCCTTTCGCAACAGTGTAAGAATGGACTGAAGCGTGACCATCTTGAAGTTGAACTTTTTACATACTGATTTAACTTGCTGAGCTCCAAAATGGATCTCAAGTCCCCTGTCTTCTATGGCCCTAAAAAAGAATCTTGAGTAAATTCCAGATCCTATCTGGTGGGGGGGGGGGGAGGGGGGGTTGATTACTCTTTTTCTCTAGCAGTTGTCATACTTACAGTGGCATCCCTCTGACTGGGTGGACCATCAGGGATCTTCCTAATTTTTATGATGAGAATTTGAGAAGGTGGTATGAAATAGCCTCTGGATATGATCCTCTTCACCCAAGAATCTGTTGTAATGGATGACCAGGCTTCTAGGTGCAGAGACAAATGCCCCCCCCCCACAACTGCCTCCAAAAGAAAGCAGCCAGGCAACCTTTCTGGAGCACTGATAGAGTTTATTTGAGAAAAAATCCCTAAAACTCTGGTTTTGCAGGCCACCTCTGCTGCAAGGACAGTGTCTTCCATTAAAGTTTCTGCCGCTAGAAGAACCATCTCCTTGTGAGTCTTGGGAAGGACCTTGTGATTTACAAAACCACATTTTTCTACCTCCTCATTAATTTCCTGAAAAGGGTCTCTAAGGGGTAGAGAAATGGATCCTAATGGCAGACAAGGTCTTCCTGCTCACTTCTCGAGAGCATTTCTTTCACTTTTGGGCTAAAAAGAGAAGATCCATCAAAAGGAATATTGATGAATGAAGAGTAGAAGGGCTCCACAAAACCGCATATGCACATCCAGACATGTCTTCTGTCAGTTATGCATGAACTTGCTGCCCTTGAGGTGCCCTCTGCAGCATGGGAAATCAACCAAAAAGATGGCTTAGATATTCACTGAAGGGTGGCCAGTTGCAAAGAAACCTTGTTCTGGTCCTCCATGGATGTGGACCCAGAAAGAGATTTGGAAAGCTCCTTTATCAAATCTCTTTTCAACCTGATAAAATATACCAAATAATTAAATGACTTCAAGGCAAAGGTCACTGAGGCATAGATACATTTTCCAAATATGTCCAAGGTCCAAAACTCCCTGTTAGGGGGATGGACAGAAGTGCTCTGCTCTGCAACCTCTTTTTTTGGTGGCCACTGCTACAACCAAGGTGTCTACTGGGACCCCTTTACTCCAGTGTGATCTGTCTTTTGGGGGAGCTAAAAAATTATCTGATCACTTGGGAACTGGTTCTACAGTATCCAGTTCCTTCCATGCATCATATGAGAAAAGATTTATTTACTCATTGGCTGGAGGGGTCACCCAAGACGTAGCTGGGCCAGACCCAAAGCCATCCAGAAATAAAGACTCCTCCTGCTATAAAATTTCCAGTATTTCCCCAAAGGTAATATCCTCAGGTGGAGATCTGGGGGACCCTTCCTCTTCATCAAAATCAGTGTCTTCAGTAAGAGATTCTTGAGGAGAATCCAAGTGTCTCCTTTTCCTATGGAACTCATCAGTGGAATGGTCTGGTGGGGTATTGGAAGTGTCAGAGGAGTCCCTAGTGACTGACTGGAGGCTCCATCAGACAGGCTGTCCAAACAGAATAAAGATGAGAGGTTCAGAACTCAAACTCAATGGTGGAAGAGAAGCAGGATCCAAGGCAGGTAAAGGTGCCCCTTTTCTAGACAGACAGAAAGCTCTCTGCACTACCTCAAATGCACAGGCCCTAGGAGAAACAGAAGCCCTCAGTACCAGAGCTGAAGACCCCTGGCCCAACAAGCCCTGAACACCCCAGAACTCTGCCTTGAAGAGGGAGTTGGACCTGAGCTGTCCTGCGCAGAAGCACCTAGGGGCAAGGATGGCTCTGATAACTTTGGAGTTGACTCCAACCTCACAAAGCCAGTGCTGACCCTTTGGCTCCAAGAGTCTTCTCTCTCTGAAAGCATCAGAGCCGGATGACTCAGGAACATGGTCAGAGTCGAAGAACCACCTGTCTTCTGATCCAATGAGAAAACCCTCAGGGATCTTGGATCTCAGGGCTGAGAAAAAACAGGACAGATTGGAGAGGGAGATGTTATCAGTTCAGAAATGGGGTGGCTCACAGGTCTTATGGGCAACAGAGCCGGGATTACCCCCAATCTGGATCTGAGCTTTGAAAAACTTCAAAGCTGCAACAAGCACTTAACTGTTTATTTTAATTATTTTATTGTTGCTGCATTTCTATTGGTTTGAATTTGTTCATGTGGTGTATATATGAAAATGTGTTTTAGTATGATTTTAAGTACTGAAGAAGAGGTTTATTGTGTTTTATTCTAGCTCTGAGAAATTTCCTCATTATCCTATTCACCTCTGCTTCAGACAAGTTCCTGGAGGACCTAAGAAAGGAGCTGGTTGAAGGTGGCCTGGAATGTTTTCTAGGGATTTCTTGAAGAAACGGAGTGGAACTGAGTAGAGACTGGATCTGAGGAGACCTCAGCTTTGATGAAGTAGGATCCAAAGTTGACAGATCCCTTTTTTTTTTGAGATACTGGCAGGAGGCTTGGAGGATGAAGCCGATGTAGTAGAACAGTGCAGGGACCTTTTCTTAGGGTCTTTATCTTTGGAGGTCAAATCAGTCTTCCCCTTTTTGGATCTCTTTGAGGGTGTTTGAGTCACAGTTGCTAGACAGGAAGAGGGAAGGCAACCCTTCAGGACTAACTTATTTTTCCTGTCAAAAAGAACTCTTGCATTAAAGCCAACACAAATGGAACAATACGTGTCTAAATGGCTAGTGCCCAAACAGTATACACATTCCCTGTAGGCATCAGAATTGGGGATCTTATGCCCACAGAAGTGGGTTTTTTAAAACCTGTTGGTTTATCAGCCATTTCAAAAAACAGATAAGCTATAGCAACAGAGAGTTGTTTTGTTTTAAACAGAAAACGTACCAACAATGGTAACTAGAAATACCCTCTAAAGAGCAGAAAGTAAGGAATTAAAGAGAAAGAAAGGGAAAACACCAACAATGGTGCTTTGAGGAGTACCCAACAATAAGAGGGTAGGAAAGAAAAAGCCTTATGGACAGAACTTGCAAACTTATGGGAATACAGGAGAGAATGAATGAGATATACAGAAATATAATTCAACAGAAGCAAACTTACAACTGGAAAATATTGCAAAATTCATCCTAAGGCTCAAGAGAAGTAGATCTGTGCCTGAGTGATATGGCAACAAATGAGATCTGGGGTACGTCAAGCTGGTGGGGCATTATGGGTAAGGCAGGTGCTCAAGAGCTGCCTCCGTCAATCTAGTGAAACTGGCTGAGCTAGATCCGAGGTCAAACCCATCAGTTGAGCAACAAAGGAAAATGACAGCCTCAGATACGAAGTTATGATTTCTCCCTTGAACAGAGATTTAGTTTTGGACCACCTGTTGCAGAAGTCCTTATGAAGTGTCAAGAGTGTTTCATACATCCGGATTATAACAACTATAATTGACAGTGCGGATGATACAACCTTTATAACTTTTAGGCACCTTTTTTATAAGCACATGCAGCAAGTATTAAAATATGCTACAAGTCTTGCTACTAGAAATAATACATTAGTAAATGGAAAAGGTTTTCTAGTTGGTGCCAAGAAAAGAAAAGAAACAGCACCCATTCATGGCTAATGTTTCTCTGGTTCTACATTATTTGTGTGAGTTATTATTCTATGACTTATCCTTCCCTCAATCGATCAAGGTCCATTTGTTTGCCATTTTAACATGTCTGCCGTTCGATCTTTCACTTTCAATGCAACTTCGTGAAAAGATTTCTGAAAGGGGGTGATGCATATGAAGCCTCTTATAATTCATGTAGCTCCTTCTTGGGATCTTAATTTGGTGTTGGTACAAAAAACCTGTTGCTCTGTTTGAACTAATTGCTCTGACTTTCTGCAGGAAGCATATCTGAGTTGTAAGCTCTTATTGTTGGTCATACTTATGTTATTTCCCACATAAATAGGATTTCATTAAGCATTACTCCTTTGTGCATACCTATACCAGCATCTGAGTTTACCTTTTGCCAGTCTTTCCATCTCTTGTGCTTCCTTCCAGAACCTAAGATGAGGGAAGATAGGATATATCATACCTGGGATGTCCACAGACAACTCAGGTGCTATCTTGACAGATAATTAAATCTTGCAGTATCTCTGATCTGTTGTTTTTTTCTTGTAAAGGTTAAAGAAGCACAATAAACTTGATTCCTTCTCCATGTCTAGGAGAGGCTTTGCAAGGACCATTCTCCAGCGGTTCTGAGGTCTTATCCTTCCCTCCTCCCTGTCCGTATAAGCTACAGTAATCTACCCATACAGCTTAGCCTACTGAAGCAGTGATCCATATGATGAATATAGTACACCCTTGCCATAACTATAGATGTTTGAAGGATCAGTAGCTGCTTCCTCCCTCCTTCCATCCTCATTTGTTTCTGCATGTTTTTATGCCAGTGGCCAGTGTGGACATTTACTATTATTATTTTCCTAGAATTGTCCTTCTCAGGACTTTAGCTTCTCTCTCTTCTGGCATGGAACCTCTGAAGGGCTTGATGCCCATACTTGTCTTGTAGTCAGCTCAGCTTGAGCTGATTAACGTCTTAGGTGTGTGAAAGATGCCCTGTAGCTTTGGAAGCTGGACAGTTCTCATATCTTTAGCAGAAAATAACCCACACATCTTAAGCTACTGCTGCAGCAATCATTTAAATATCTACTGTTACAGCAAGTTTACTTACAAAAGCAGATTGTAATACTCATGAAAATATGTTGCCACTTTAAGCAAAGTCATGTGTGTTAACTAATTATTTAGTCAATGTGATGCAGTTCTTCAATGTATTCTTTATAAAAAGAAAGGTTTAACTGATTGCAATCTGCCTGAAGTAGTTTTTTTTTCTGAAAGCTTGCCTAGCCATTGTATGGAACATTTTTAATATAAACTGCAACTGTATTTTAGCATTGTGTGGTCTTCATTTGTTCTGGGACACTATTCATAAACATTTGTGTGCAGTGGAGCATGGCTGGTACACGGTATACCTGCATACCAAAGCTCTTAGTGATTCATAAAGATCTGTGCACACCAGGTTAGCAATGACCTGAAAAAGGTGACTAACTATAATTTATGCATGAAATTATTCATTTGATGACAACCAAATACTTGAGCTGTGCATAGTCAGCAAAATAACTACATCTGTGTGTGTGCATGTGTAAGGAAGGGAGACAGAGTTCTTTCAACTACATACAGTCCAAAGAATTACATCTCCGAGTCAACACAGACACGCGCGCGCGCTCACACACACACACACGCACACACACACACACACACACACACACACACACACACACACACACACCTTAAAATATATTATTGCTATTATTTATGTATTTCTTCATTTGATCAAAATAAAACAGTTGAGATGTACACTGCAAATTGCTATAATTGCTGGCCACGTGTGTGTGTGTGTGTGTGTGTGTGTGTGTGTGCTCGCACATTTGTGTATATATTTCTGGCTACGTGTGTGAGAGTCTTTGTGCCTCTGTCTCTATACACATGTCAGAGATTGTGTTCCTCTGTTTCTGCATATGCCATTCTGTATATATAGGTGTGCGAGCATGCTTGTGTATGAACAAACATTATTAAATACTCATTACTGATATTTTGGATGTATAATACTTTCTCCAACAAAAATTAAATACTTTAAACCAAATTTTAAACATTAAGTGGTGGAATTATTTTAAATCAAAATAAATATAAAATACATTTTGTACAAACACAATTTAAAAGGTGGCCCATTTTTAAAGTATAATAATTCCCTCAGGGTGGGCATTACAGAGAAATAACCTAATGCTCCAACACTCCTGGGCAATCCTTCATTTCCCTGTAATACCCACTATGCCAGAATTATAGCCTTCATAAAAAATTGTACACAGCACGACAAATTATATTGCCCTCCCACAACATGCAATAGCAATCACAAGGCAGAAAACTGTAATCAGAAAACAAAATAGATAAATCCAAGAAAACACTACAAATAACACAAGACAAGTAATGTTGAATCCCAGAGAAAATAATATAATAATGAATAATCAAGAACTCACACTTATTTCCTTACACAGTTAACGTAAGTACAGAGCCCTAGCTGTTCACAATGCAACTTTTGTTTAATCAATGCTCTGTCACAGTCTAGGGGAAATGCCAATATTTTATAAAAATATGTAACACAAAAAATATTGTACTCATTCTATACCTACGGAAAATTATTATTATTCATATATTTTAAAGACGATAACATTCATAACAATGCAGAATAAGAATAGCTGCCCCTCTCTTTAAGGAGCTAAATGAAAAGAACTGAAATTCTCAAACCAGGATGGTAGAGAGTTTCTGGGTTATTCAGTCATGCATGGCACAACCAACAAATCTAGGCTCCCTGGGCTAACTCTTATTACTACTCAGGGGAAAAAAATGAAGCCAACATGCTGCCTGTAGAATGTGCCATATAACCCAACCAGATACTACAAAGAAGTCAGTTATCCTATATCCCTGTTTCTTTTCTCAGAATAAAACATTGTAGACCTGTGGGTGTTATTTCTGTACTTTTTAGAATAGTGATGAGACCATTATAATTAATGGTTTGACAATGAAGGCTGCAACAAAAATGAACTGCACGTGGATTTGTCACAAGCAGGACCCACTTGTGAATAAGGGCTAGGAATTGCACTTAATCTAATACTTCCAATAAACCCAGATGAACAAAGTATAGCCACAAATGGATAAAATGAGACAAGACAGACGCGGAATAAAGCTAGGGGCTGGTGGTGGCATCAATAATCACAACAGATATACCAAAATGTCAACAATGAAACAGACTCCAGCAACTAGTGCTGAACTTGCTACTGCTCTTCAGTCATTATCTGTTCTGGTAGCTAAGATTGGAGAATATTCCACTTCATTCACTTCCCAAAGTGTCACTTTCAATACAGAGACTGTTGATAGCCAAAGATCTTACATGGATGCCTGGGTCTCTTGTGTTGGTGGACTTGTGACGACACAAAGTTAAAATATCCAGGGCACAATAAAGGCACCCATGAGAACCACACATTCTTGTCAGGATTGGATACAGACCACCCTGATGTTCAATGATTTGTTACTTATTTTGCAGGGCAAACTTTGCAAATTTAAGACTGGGGTAGCAATTGTACTACCTAGCTTCACCACTATCACCCATTTATAGACTTTTCTATGCACGTTTTAGTCCCCTGATCTTCTCAGAATCATTAAGCTCCATCTTCTACAGACTCATTCATTCTCCTGCTTCTCAGTGTCCAAGGATACCAGGTGGATGACGTGAGAGATGGGAACCATGTATCCTGTGAGGAGTAAGATTTTCTTTTCCTACCACCTCCTGTGGCCAGTAGACACAATGCAATGCCTGTTAAAACTACGCTCCAACACAGGTACAAACTTAAGTACAGATGTTATGTCTAGCCAGAGAGTGAAGCACCCATATCCTGTTGAGACACAACTCAGACTGAGTTTTCCCCCTCTCCCCTACTTATCAGGAACTGGATAATACCACGTAAGGGAACCCCTGGTTAAATATTCACAAGTTTTGAGGAAAGAAGGGTACAGTCTAACATGACTGTGCACAGAGACTAAATAAAGGGTCTACTCAAGCATGTCAAAGCCATAGGTGACAATCTGGGAGGGGTTTTGAACCGGATGAAAATCAGAGAATATGGATCTAATGTTATGATAAGTATATAACTTTTATATCCAATGTTCTCTATTTTTGTCTATCTCAAAAATATGGGACATAATCTCGAGCTGCAAAAATGGGTGGTATCAAGTAAGGACATTCCTGCGTATGGTGGAACCAAAGGAGGAACATGACTTGGACTGTACATCAAGTTTATTGTGAAAAACAAAGTGTGTACCATAGATCAAATGGCTACAGTACATATGTTGTCAATGGACTGTTCACTATTGAAGGCTGCCAAGGTAAAAACTGTCTTCTTATGATAGACAAAAGAGATGCAATCTGACAGCCATCTTGACAAAATAACCTTAGCCACTCCTCTCCCAAACTTTGGTTTTGAAAATGAAATGAGCAATTGATAGTCTCTTCTGAATTGTTTTGCTCTGTGCATGTAGAATCTTGGATTGTCTGTGGAGATCTAACACACGTAACAGGTATCTTTGTTTGATTATCTGGGGAAAAAACAGATAAGTTTATGGACTAGTTTAGGTTTACTTTGGAAGTCACCTTCAGAATAAAGCATGCATTGGTTCTAAAGAAGACTTTATTCTTGTTTAAAAAAAAATAAGTAGAGAGGTTTACATGAGAATGCCTTTAACTCTGAATTTTGTCTAGCTGATGTCACTGCTACTAGAAAAAAATTTAGGTCTGCCAAGGCTGCAGGTTCAAATGGAACCTGAGTTAGAGCTTGCAGCATAATGCTGATATCCCACGGAGAATCTGGGTCTGGGAAGTCTTGGTAGGAAAATACCTTTTAAAAAAAGTTTTAGAAATTTTCAGTCAAGTTATAGGAATGTCCTTACATCCGACGTGAAAATCTGAAGTAGCTGCAACCTGAACCTTGATGGTGGAAAAGGTGGAACATTTATCAAAGAGTTCAGATAAGACTTTTAGTATGGAAGGAAAAGATGCTGAAAGGAATTGAGTCCTTTGGAAAGGGACAAATAGACAATCTCTTCCATTTGCTCTGTTATATTCTTCTAGAGGACAGTTTTTGAGAAGCAGAAAGAATACTGATTACCACAAATGAAGCTTGGCATCTCCAGCTATATTTAAAATTGGAGGAACCATGTAGTTAAATTCATGGACTCCTGGCCAAGAGGAGGAAGCCCAGATGGGTGAGTCAGTAAATTTGGAAAGTGATCCAACATCCTTGGGGAATGTACTAGTAGAGGCCACAGGAGACACATGTCAGTCAGAGCCAAAAAGGGGTAATGAAGGTCACCATGGGCTTGCTGTCTTG
>NC_056725.1:1260998852-1261078457 GCF_019279795.1 Protopterus annectens | reverse complement strand
CATACCCAGTTTGGCTTGTTAAGGGTAGATCCTGCCTCTTAAACCTGGTTGATTTCTTTGAAACAGTCACCAATGCCATTGACGAGGGGAAGGTGGTCCACACAGCCTACCTGGACCTCGCAAAAGCCTTCGATACAATACCCCACTCGGGCATTCTAGAGAAGCTCACCAGCTTAAATATAAACCCCTATGTCACTAGATGGATTGCACACTGGCTCAAGGACAGAACCCACATGGTTAGAATTGCTGGAGCCATGTCAGACTCCAAACCAGTTACAAGTGGTGTCCCACAAGGCTCAGTCCTGGGACCTCTCTTGTTCGGTATATATTTCTCGGAGGTACAGGCCAACATGGAAGGACTGTGGCTGACCAAATTCGCAGATGACTGAAAACTGGCCGCCATAATCGACTCTTCAGCCGACACAAGCATCCTCCAAAAGGGCCTCATAGAATCAGACAACTTGTGCCAGAGCCATGGCCTCAAGCTGAATGCCAACAAGTGTATAGTCATCCCCTTTGGCACAAACAAAGTGCCCACAAAGTATCACATAGGTGGTAATCCATTAAGTACAGAAGAAGTAATTAGGGACCTGGGGACCCAAGTTGATAGCAATCTCTCATTTGACAACCACGTGGCCAAAGTGGTTAGAAAAATATTTTATATAGCCCACCTCATCATGAAGGGATTCACATCTAGATCAGGGGAGGACATCGTGCCTCTTTACTCATCCCTCATCAGGCCCATAATTGAGTACAATGCCCCTGTTGGGATGTACCTTACCAGACACATGCAGCAACTGGAAAGACCCCAAAAGTACCTCACCAAGAGGATCAAAGGGCTCAAACAGATGCCATATGCTGACCAGTTAAAGAAACTCCAGCTCTACTCAGTGGCATACCGCCTGTTCAGAGGCGATCTGTGCCTGACATATAAAGCCATGTCCAACCTGGAATTAATGGGCATGCTGCACCTCAGAATATCCAAATCCCATTGAGCTACGTGCTCGAGAGACTTGAAAATCAGCACTGAAATAAATAGGACATGCTGGAGGGACAGATTCATAAGCCAGAGGCTCCCTTCACTCTGGAATAAAATCCCAGTCCAGGTTAGGCAGAGTCCCTCATTGACTCTCTTCAAGAAGAATCTGGATGAGTGGATGGGACATCGTAGGTTTAACCCAGGTATCACTTCTGTGTCACTGTTAGACAGAGGCACAGTATACTAACCTCGAAAAAGGGCATAGCAAGATAAATTTACAATGGGTGGCAAAAGCCAAACACATTCTGGCTAGGTTTATAAATGCCCTAGGGCAGACAGGCTAGTATAAACCTATGAACCTATGTACCTTGTTCCCCATTGGCCCTATGTGCTGTTAATCACCATGGCAATCACAATACTATGGTAGTATGTGCAAAGGTCACTTGTCAGTCACCTCTATAGTACAGTTGTGGAATATGTGGATCATGTGGCAATGTCACAGCTGCCACATGTACACAGTCAACCCTCTCCCCTACACATGGACGTACAACACATGTATGACATGCAACCACATAGCCAAACTGGGGACTAAGCACTCTGAACCCAGTACTGGCATGAAATACTACAGTGACTACAATACCAGTCTGATGTAGAACTACACTGACAACTATACAAACACGTGAACACACTGGGCCATTCGTGGAGCCTAAGAATAGCATCCTGCCTGAGCAGCAGACACCTCTGCAGCTGGCACACAGGCATACGTTAAGCCGGAACACAGCACGTGCAACACATAGCACTCAAATCCTGTGTGCCAAACAGTCACAGCCTGTACGGCTAGACAACACACCTGCTACAGTTGTGTTAGATACCTTTATTGTCCGGTACAGTGAGGTCACACTCACCAGGCTGGACAAGGTGAAGGTCACAGTGATATGCCCGTGGGGCACTATGGTCCACCACATAACACAAGCATACAGGTCAGTCAGAGGCATGGACACATATGACTCAGTCATTGTCCATGCCACTATGGCTGACTTGTGATGTACCTCCCTGGACTACATGATAGGGAACATGGAAGGGCTCTCTGAGCATGTGGCACAGGCTGGTATGACCCTGACCTTGGTTGGCATCATACCCTCACCAGGAATGCTGATGTATTACTGAATGCTGATGAATTACTGTAGCTACAACACCCTAGCTGAAAAGTTCCTAGCATGTAGTCACTGCATTGCTATGGAACAACTTGTTAACACTCCCACAACAGGTGAAAACATGCAGCACCTGTTCATCAACAACATGTAGACTATATGCCCCAGACCAGATGTGTATCCCTCGCTGCTAGGATGATACCATCTACATCTCACACCGTATATACACATACCACATGCAGCACCCGCACAGAAGACCACAGTCATAATGTTATCCAGTGCAAATACCATGTATTCACATGTGGCAGGCGTCAGACATGGTAACTATTGAAGGTCACAGGTACATATGTGTATTTGGCACACACATACATCATCTGTGTCCATTGCCATTACTGGTTTAATCGATGTCATGCATTATTTTGAACAACAACCGACACACATAGGCATTCTGTGTGACTAAAACACACGTGGCATGTGTGGAATTCAAAGCCATAACTAACTGTGCTATGACAGTAGTGAGAGACGCAGTAGCAGAGCGTGCTATTTGCATTACTGGGAGATTTGCCCTCTTCCGCTGTACTTGTAGGGTGCTGAGATTGGAATATGCAGCAGCTGATGGGTTGTACTGGTTGGCAAAAGGGTCAGTTCTCTCACACATGTAATTGCACACACACTACTTCCACCCCCCCCCCACACACACACTTGCCATTTGCAGGATTCAAACCCCTACCTATGTTATGACACTCAAGATGGACGCATTAGCAGAGCGCGCTATTCGCATTACTGTGAGGTTTCACTTCTCCTGCTGTACTTATAGGGTGCTGACATCATCAGTGTTTAGAAAGGGGAATGTGCATCCTGTAGTGTGTTCTCCTAGTTGCCAAAAGGGACATTTCTTTCATACAGACTTGCACACACACTAACCCTCCTCCACACACACTGGGCATTTGCAGGATTCAAACCCCTACCTAACTATGTTATGACACTCGAGACGGACGCATTAGCAGAGCACGCTATTCGCATTACTGGGAGGTTTTCCTTCACCTGCTGTACTTATTGGGTGCTGACATCATCAGTGTTTAGAAAGGGGAATGTGCATCCTGTAGTGTGTTTTCCCAGTTGCCAAAAGGGACATTTCCCTCACACAGACTTGCGCACAGACCAACACACACACACACACACACACACACACACACACACACACACACACACTGAGCATTTGCAGGATTCAAACCCCTACCTAACTATATTAAGACAGTTGAGGGAGACGCATTAGCAGAGCGCACTATCCGAATTACTGGGCATCTGTTCTGCACCTGCAGTATTTATAGGGTGCTGACATCATTATTTCTACAGAGGTATTTACATCTAGTACTACCTGTCAGGTGGGGGATAGCATATATATGCATTTGCAGCCACCTACTTCATGGTCAGATATGCACATCGCACTGGCAGGTTATGTTCTATACCATGCTTCGTGACCACAGGACCTGTAACACACAACACAACCAGCCCAGACCACCCCTCCCACATCCAGGACACACACTTTGCTTCCCTGGGAACAGTGCCTAGATATGCAGGTGTTCACATACACCATTCCAGTTGTTAACGTCAGGTACAGGCATATTGTGTGTGGGAACTACTCAGGCCTCTGCAACACTACCCTACAGCCACTACAATTTGTGAGTCCATGTGCTATGGCAGAACCACTCACCACAGCCACAAGGGGGAATACATATTGCACCTGACCATCTGCAACATGGGTACTCACTGTTCCACACCAGAGGTAGACCACCATTGTTGATATCTGACCATACCCACCTTTTCCCTGGACATCCATATCCCATCCCCACCCCCAGGCAAGGTTGTCACTGCAAACAAACTGTATTTATCAAAAGCAGACTTTACACTTGTGAAGACTGGGGTGGAAGACTTCAAAGGACCCATGCTGAGGGAGTATACAGGCCACTCTGCATAATCCTTGACAATTGCATTCTATGAGCATGTGGAAGGTTTGCATTGATCATGCTATCCCAAATATACCCATGACTGCTCCACAACAGGACACCTGTCAGGTGTACACCAGCCATATATGAGCTGTCCAACAGACAGAGTGAGCTAATACATTGCAGAGCAGTCGCCCACAGAGGGAGGACATCTCTGAACAGTACCGGCATGACACTTCAATCCCTCATAATCATCACGACACAGTGTTGAGAGTGAAATTGTCCAGACAATGCAGATAAGGCTCCCCCTCAGTCTGTTATTGATGCCCACTTACTGTTAGAGGTCCTCAGCAACCCTCTTCCAGCACACACCAACAACATGGATGTGGCTTAGCAAATTCAAATCCTGGGATCTCCACTGTGTCCCTGCTTGACAGAGGCACAGCACACTAGCCTCACACGGTGACTTATGTGACCTACTTTACAGTGGCACAGTCACCTACTGTACTGGGGAGGCAGACGCCAAGCACACTCTGGCTAAGCTGTCATTCCCTAGGGCAAACAGCCTAGTGTTGACCTCTACACCCATATGTTTGTCAGATGCACATTATTTGTTGCTGATAGACTGTTTGCAGGTCTTTATTGCCATAGCATTCCCTGTTTGTATGAGCAACTTGTGTATCTGTGGAAGATGTTTGCATATGGGAGGGATCCACTATATCACGTATGTCTCTGTAGTCATTTAAGTGTGTGCACTGGGCAGATTGCTGTAATGTGGTTGGTTCCTGGAATAACACGTACAAATACCAGATATGTGTGGCCAACTGCTAAACTGAGATTTGGCCTACGTGTGTGAGCATGCCCAGTTCAGCCTTCCCATGGCATGTTGTCTGACATAGGTCTCATTTATCAAAGTGTGCGAGCATGCCCAGTGTGAGCTTTCCATATGTTGAACTCTGCAGCCCACCACATTTGTGGATGACTGTGAACTTCAACAATATCTCCCGTTTATGGTTGTGTGTTGTGTGTCATGTTGTGTAGTTACTGTCCAACTGCTTTGTGTGTGAACACACCAGGGATTATACTGTGCCTGAAGGGTTTGCATGGGATACTTTGCATACAGTTGTCAACATCCTTTCATACTGACCTAACACTGTAGTACCGTATAGTGTACTGGTTCAGTACTTTCACTGTGGTGGACAGTATCCTGGGCTTTAGTCCTATCACTGCTTTACACTTCCATAGTGAGCACAACAGCCTGGTTAGGGGCCAGTTGTGCACATCTGACCATGTTGCATTATGTTCAGATATGAACTACTTAACCAGGCTTGTCCAACATTGGTAGTGTATTCCACAACATAGGTGTACATTGGCAAACACTAGTGATGTGCCCTAGGCCATTTCCAATGCTAGTCAGAGAGTGTGTTTGTCCTTCGACACACATTGTAAGTGGAGTTTGCCATGACATATGTCATGGTTAGTATATTGTGCCTCCGTCTACCTGTGACATAACAGTGTTACCCAGGGTAAGCCTACCATTTCCCATCCACTCATCAAGATTCCTCTTGAGGAGAATCGATGAGTGACTCTATGGATAACCTGTACTGGGAGTTTCCTCATGAGTGGGGGTGGCTTCTGTGTTATGGATCATGCAGTACAGCTTGTCCTATGTATGTCAGTGCTGGGGTTCAGGTCTCTCATGTGCAGCATGTTCATTGATTCCAGCTTGGACATGGCTTTATACATCAGGCACAGCTTGCCTCTGGGTGGGCAGTATGGCAGTGTGTGGAGCTGCAGTTTGTTTAATCAGGCAACACATGGCATCTGTTCAAGCTCTTTGATACTCCTGGTGAGGTACTTTTGGGGACTTTACAGTTGATGGAGGTGTCTGCTGAGGTACATCCCACAGGGGCTATTGTAGTCAATTGTAACGCTGATGAAGGATGACTGCAGAGCCACAATGACCTCCCCTTATCTAGATCTGACAACCTTCATGATTAGGTGGGTATATGGTATGTTTCTGTAAACACTACAGCCACATGTATGTCCAATGCAGTATATCTATCACCTTGTGTCCCCAGGTCTCTCATTACATGTTAAGTAAGTAATGGGTTAACACCTATGTGCTAATTGGTGGGCACTTACTGTAAATCCATGGGGGCTGACTATACACTTTTCTGCAATTAGCTTGCTGACATGGCTATGGCACCAGTTGTCTGTTTCTATGTGGCCCTTTTGTGGGATGCTTGTGTCAGCGGGAGTGTCAGATATGGTGGGCAGTTTGTAGTCCTCTGCAAACATGTTCAGACACAGTCCTTCCATGTTGGCCTGTACCTATAGGACATATATACCAAACGAGGGAGGTCCCAGGACCAAGCCTTGTGGGATGCCAGTTATATCTGGTTTGTAGTCTGACATGGCTGCAGCATGTCTGACCATGTCAGTTCTGTCCTTGGTCTGGTTTGCAACCCCTCTACTGACATAGGGGTTTATATTTAAGCTGGTGAGCACATCTAAAATGAACACGTAGGGTATTGTATGGAAGCCTTTGCAAGGTCCAGCTACGCTGTGTGGACCACATTGCCCTCATCAATGACCTTGATGACTGTTTCAAATGAGTCAAACATGTCTAGGGGCAGGATCTGCACTTAAGAAAGCCACACTGGGTAGGGTCCGGTGTCAGTAGGTCCCCAATATCTTTATGTCTGCGGTACATGCTGATCCTTTCCATAGCTGTGCAGACCAAGCTTGTCAGGATTCTGGGGTGGTAGTTTGCAGTATCAATTCAGGCAACACCTTTGTTGAGAAGGACCACTGTTGTTGTGCACTGCTCTTTGGGTACATATCCTGTGGTAAGGCTGACATTGAGCAGTAGTGTGATTTGGCAATCCATTCTTCTTGGAGACCATGTTGGACTCAGCCCAGGACACCATCTCATACCATTGCTGCTGTGTGTTTTGCTTTGTAGATGCTTGCGGTTATCTCAGCATCTGCAATGTCAGGGGGGCCAGCAGTCTGCTGGTATAGATATTTTGCATTCTGGGGGGGGGGGGGTTGCACTGCACCTGTTAGGTTGTATGTTGGCAATATGTGTGTGTGTTTGGTATGTTGTTTGTAATATTTGTGTGATTCAAAGCATATCTGTG
Organism: Protopterus annectens; assembly: GCF_019279795.1. Taxonomy (NCBI): domain Eukaryota; kingdom Metazoa; phylum Chordata; order Ceratodontiformes; family Protopteridae; genus Protopterus; species Protopterus annectens. Next base: position 1,261,071,235 of record NC_056725.1, on the reverse strand, counting down.
AATTCCCAACACAGTTCCTACCATCAGTTGAGGAAGCCTTGGGATTATCCTTAGTGTCCTGTACAATTTGTATCTTCATAGGTTCATAGGTTCATACTAGGCTATCCACCCTAGGGCATTTGTAAGCCTAGCCAGAGTGTGTGTGGCTTTCGACACCCCTTGCTATGTGAATATTATGGCCATTTATGATTTACTTTACTGTGCCTCTGTCTGGACGTGACACAGTGAAGACCCCCAGTGTACATCTACGATCATCCAACCACTTGGCAAGATTCCTGTTGAAGAGTGTCAGTGAGGGGCTCTGCTTAACATGGAGTGGGATTCTTTTCCAGGGTGTGGGGAGCCTCTGGGTTATGTATCTGTCCCTCCAGCACATCCTATTTCATTATGTGTTGAGGTTGACATCTCTCACTCTCAGAGCTCCGATGGCTTTGAGTTTTCTGGGGTGGAGCATGTCCATTACTCCTGTGTTGGACATGGCCTTGTACAACAGACATACAATGCCTCTGTGCAGGCAGTATGTGACTGCATTCAGCTGGGGTGTCTACAGCCAGGCAGCATATGACATATATTTGAGACCCTTTATCCTCTTGGTGAGGTACCTTTGAGGTCTTTCTAACTGCTGCAGGTGTCAGGTAAGGTACATCCCAAATGAGGCATTGTACTAGATTATGGGTCTGATAAGAGAACAGTACAGGGGCACAATGACCTCTGTTGACGTAGATGTGAATCCTTTCATGATACGGTGTCCAATATAGACAGTCTTCCTAGCCACATTGGCAATGTGAGTGTCACATAGGTTACTGTCCACTTGTGTCCCTAGGTCCCTGATTACTCCTTCCATACATAATGGTTTACCACCTATATGGTAATTTGTGAGTACCTTGTTTGGTATTTGGTGGGACATTCATACTGTCCAGTGTCTTCAGGACGGCTGGGTGGGGTTCCTGTGTGTGAGAGTGTGGTCTGTAGCATGCTACAGACTGTACAGCAGTCTTGCCTATGGTTAGTTGCACATGGGTGGACTCCAATACTTTGTGCACTGTCAGTTACCTGGACGTATGGGTGTCTGTGCAGAATATGGATACTCACCCTCCTTTTATGTTTTGGTCCAGGTTTTGGGGCCATAACGCATGATATGTGGTATAACCTGGTAGTGCTGGTGTGCTGTCAGGAGGGTTGCAGCAGGTTTCTGTAACTGCACAGACATCGATGTTCTCCATATTGGGGAGTGCCTCGGGAGCATGCATATTGAGGTTTACACGTCTGGCATTGGTCTGCATTACCCTTATGTTTCTTTCCACTTATGTTCTCTAGTGTGGTGGGTTAGTCTTTTCAGCCTTGCCTATGAAAGGCTCTATGGAGGTGGCAAAAGCCTTATCCAATATCCAGACACCCAGGGGTAACAGGTGCATGCCATCCCTGGAACAGCAGCGTGGCTTGTCAAGCATGACATCCCAAGCAGACAGACATTGGATCCCCTTGGAATGACACCAGTAATTGTGCCACTTGTTAAAGCTGATCATTCTGTGTTTGTACTGTGGCATCATTCTTGGTGAGGGTAGGATGCTGCAAACGGTCAGTGTCATACCGGCCTGGACTACATAATTGGAGAGCTCATCTATGTTTCTTTTCATGTAGTCCGGGGAGGTACATCTCAGGTCATTCATACCAGCATGGAGTATGACTGCATCATATTTCTACTTGCTTTGGGGTGACCTGCATACTTGTGTTATGTGGCGTATTGTAGCAGCCTGCAGGCAGCTTACTGTACCCTTTCCCTTGTTCAGTCTGGTGAGCGGGACAGCAGCGTGTCTCACTATGGAGTCACCTATTACAACTGTATCAGGCATGTTGTTTCTCCTTCTGGCCTGTGACTGTTTGGCACACCAGCTTTGTGTACTATGTGTTGCATGTGCTATGTTTGGAGGTTGTTTGATTGGGTGTCTGCTTTGGAGGCCTCTGTTGGTGTGGTGTGTTTGTAATTCGGGCCTCCGGGAATGTTTTTCTGTGTTTATGTCTTTGGTTTGCAGTTGTGATAGGTCTATGTGGGACTGGGTTTGTGGCGTGTGTGGTTACCTTCTCCTCCTGACTAGTTTTGGAAGTACTGAGTTGAGGGAGCTCAGCCTCCAGTTTGGATAAATGGTTGCATCTCTCATATATTTGTATTTCTTGGGGGGAGTTGAGGGTTGTCTGTGTACTTGGGGCAGGTGTAACATTGCCTCATGATTCACAGATTCAACTTGTTGTAGCTGGCCTTAGTGGATTGTATGTGTGGACATATTTTATTGCCATACTACTGATCAGTGTTTACTTCCCTTTTTATGTTTGCTCTATCATGTAGTAGCTTCCTCATTCTCTTGCATGGTTTGGTAATGGCTGGAGTCCACCATGCCAGATGCCTGCGTGTATGGCATTGTGTCTTGTTTTAATTTAGGATTGCATAATCCAAGCATTCCTGGCAGTGTTCATGGAATGCCTGTATAACAGGTTCTGAGGTGTGGCCCATATATTGCACCTGCAAAGTGCCTTTAATGGATTCCACATCAGTTTGGAGGAGTGCAACTTTTGCTTTACACATGTTTTTCGCTGTGGTTTTCTGGCCAGGGACTGTGGTCAGGATGTGTATATCCAGTGTGATTACTCTATGGTCTGGTCTTACCAGTGAGGGATACACTTCTCATCTTGCCATCCAGTACCCATGTTGCTGATTATCACATCCAGTATGATTACCCCTCTTGTGGGAGTGGTACGTTGTTCCTGGGCATTCTGGTTTATGGATTCTAGGAACTTTTGTCCTACAGTGTTGGAGCTAGTATAATGCTCCCAGTCTATGTCTGGGTATTTTCAGTCACCCAATATAATGTGGTTTGGAGGACTTGATATATTCATGTATTCCAACATAGGCCAGGTGCAGTTCCTGGTGTTGGAACGGTAGTCTGTAGCAGGCTATAAACTGGGAGGCAGTTTTAGCCACTGTTACTTGACCATGGCTAGTCCATGCTGCTTCTTGTTGTGGTACCAACATGGGGTGTGGTTATCCTTGACAATTATTGCTAGTCACCCTCCTTTTGTAGCTTGTTCCATGTTTTGAGGCTGTACAGCACAGTATGAGGTGTAACCTGGTAGTGTTAGGGTGCTGTTGTGAGCCTTGACCCAGTTTTCTGTTACAGCACAGATATCAACATTCTCCATACTGGGTGAGTTTAGACTGCATGCATCTTGCTGTTTAAACTTCTGGCATTGGGTAGCATTACATCTAGGTTCTTATCCCTTGTGATACCTATGGAGGTGGGTTTGTGTTTTGAGCCTTACCTATTCAGGGCACGCTGTGGGTAACAACAGCCTTTGCCAGTATCCATACGGCCTGCACTGATAGGTGCACGCCAGTCCTAGCAGGTGGAGCATCATGTCATGCTCAGCATGTCATCCCAGGCTGGCACACATTGGATCCCCTTTGACTAACTGCAATACTTCAGCCAATTATTGCAATTTATCATCTCATTGTCATATTGTGGCATCATGCTTGGTGAGGGTAGGATGTTAGTCAGGTTCCTCAAGTATGCATATACTACATGGTGTTACATTGCTTAACACATGGCATTCATGCCTCAGGTGATGCTGCAGGGCTGCCTCTAACGGATGCACATACTACACTCCCTGTACATGTTTGAGAGCAGGTTATGTCATTTTAGGCATCCCTGTTATTATATGAGTGAGTCAGAGAGGGGTATCATTCCCAGGGTTCCTACTGAGCCAGTGTATGTGCTATGCATTGCCTCTTTGCCAAGGCCAGGGCATACTGGGCACACCTCCTTCTGCCTACTGGGGCAGGCTCCGGTTGTTCCTCCTCCAAGTCACGCTCTGCCTGTGATGGCCTTGGCAATGGTGGGGGGCTGTTTGGCCCGGCCCTATGCTGGTCCTGCTGCAGCTGTTTTCACAAGATCATATTATGTAGCACAGCACATACCATGACAATTTGGGTACATGTAGTTGGTGAGTACTGCAAGGCTCCACCAGATGTGTCCAGACACCGGAACCGTAACTTGAGCAGCCCAAACACACGCTCTATTACATTACGTGTTTGTGCGTGTGCCTCATTATGGCGTTCCTGTTCAGGTGTGTGCGCGTTTATGATGGGTGTCATCAGCCACGGCTCCAGTGCATAACCTGCATCCCCCACTATGTGTCCATGTGGGATGTCCCCATTGGCAAATGTCTGGTACAGCTGCGTCAAATGCCAGATATGGGAATCATGGTAGCTCCCAGGGCAGCCAGCACACACATTCATTATTATGCCCTGGGCATCACACACGACCTGGCAGTTGATGGAGGGGAAGCCCTTGTGGTTAATGTAGGCCCTACCCCGCTCACCGGCTGGTGCTTTGATGCGTATGTGCGTGCAGTCTATTGCACCCACTGGAAGAGACGCATATTGCTGGCCAATACCTCACGGGCATTGGGGAAATATACATGCTGTGGGAAATATACATGATCACCGACATGTGCTCACATGGCATCCAGGAACTGGTGCAGTACCCTGGAGGCTGATGCCTGTAATATCCCCATCATATCACCAGTTGGTCTCTGGAAGGTACCTGTTGCTAGTATTCTTAGGCCAACACATACCTTGGTTTCCACTGGGATGGGTTCCCCTCTGTTGGTTTTGTGTGTGAGGCATGGCCTTCACAGCTCGACAATTTGCTGCAGGAGGTCTCTGTCCACTCTATAGCGCTCTACTATCTCCAGCTCATGTAACCCGTGGAAGGTGACCCTGGGCCTGTACACTCTTCTCTGTCTCCTCACTGTGGGTACTCTGGCACCATCTGCATTGTAACCACCCTCAGCAAGTCGCCTATGTCTCCTTATGACAGCTATGGCAGCCCCTAGCATTTCTGCTCTGAGTGCAGCTTTTTCAGTTTTCACTTCTAATAGCTTACGCCTGTCTTGCAGTGTCTCTTGAGAGAAACATCTTGCACTGCTGTTTGCAGAGTTTTAAGTGCTTGGCTGAGCTATTATTCTGCCTGTATAATTCCCTGCTTCTAATTGTTTTCACCTGCTAGCTCCAGCAGTATTCCCTGCTAGCTTCCTACTAATTCCGTTGCTTCCTTTTTCGTTTCTGTTTCCTCAGGGGGGAGCAACGCGCATACCAGCAGAAACACACTCATAGTGACTTACACGTGCGCACACATGCTTACACGGTTCAGAATCTGCTTTTTGGGGTTAAAACGTGCGCACACCTGCGCAAACAGTCTTACAAGTCTGCCAACAGGCTCCCACATGCTAAGTCTGCCTTACACGGGCACACACTGCCCTACTCGCGCTTCATGGCGCGCACACGTGCGTATGCACGCCCAGCAAGAAACTTTGGTGTAAGCAACAGTGTATACCTTCCATTTCTTGACTTTCCCATGCTTATCTTGTGGCACTCCTCTTTCCATGATATGTGTCTGACATCTGTCATGTAACACTGACCTCCAATGAACTGCATTTCTTTCTACCATTCCCCCCTGTGATGTCACCTATCTCCTACTCTATTCTTTCCCCTTATGTATCTCTTACACTACTCAGAATGTGCTCATTTGCTATGTGACAGTGGAATTCAGTATCCTAACACTCATTTACATCAGATTGCCTACTAATGCTTAGTTACATCTCTTAGACTCAGCTTCCCCCCTTAGCAACCACTAAACAGTGGCCATGTTGTTTTGATCTGCTGGTCCCTGTATTGTGAATCCATGTATTGCATAAAACCCACATTTGTGGGTTTATAACCTTAATTTTTATGTTTTATACAACGCAATCCATTTGCGCGGGTCTGCGCTGCGTTTAAACATTGGAGATTGCTGACAAAAAAATATTTATTTTTCATATTTGCATCAGGATACCTTGCCAATGGCCACATATTTGGCCATTGGCATGCTGCCTGACACATATACACCCTTTATTTGGAGCTGACATGGCTCCATTGTGATTTTTGCAGAAACGTACTCATTTGTCAGCTGAGTACATTTCTGCAGCTAAAACGGCTCTTACACGGGCTGCTTTGGGCTTCGTGGATCGCTAATCTACCTCATTTGCATGCCTTTCGGCTGCAAATGAGGTGATTAGCATATCCACGCCCACTCCGTGTAAGAGACGTTTTAGCTGGTCTCTTACACGGACTTTAGGGCTGTTCCTGGATCGCGAAGGCTGCATGGAGTCTTACACTACTCTTAGACTCCGTGCAAGCCTTCGTGAATCCTGCCCGCTGTGTTCCTCTGGAGTTTAAATAAAAAACATTTGTCTCCTAATACATTTTGGGAAAAAAGATTATGTGAACTGATGTCTAATCATTTACATTGTTAAATAAATTTGTGGTAGTGTATGAAAAAAAGAAAAGGATAACATCATAGTCAAATTATACATTTTTGAATACAGACATTAACTGGATAGAAAAGGTTTCTTGAACAATTCAGAATGATTATTTCAGAAGAAAAGGAACTGTTTATATATTCTTCTCCTCTGTCTGACAATACCATACACAGCAGTAAAAGATACACTGATAGAAATGCTTGGGGATGGGCTTGGGAGGTGTGGGCAAGTTTCAAAATAGCTGATAACTTGCACAATATTTCTAGAGGGATAAGTATTGAATGTGTATGAGGGACTGAGTGCTACTGGTGTCTGGTGAAGATGTTATTTTTTGCAGGGGTTGGAGTTCAATGCACACTTAGAAAAGGTTGTGACAAAAAAGTTTACATTGTTGTGTGTACAAATACAGAAAATGTGCCTAGATAGGTCAGTAATGGTTTGGTTGTCCAGAAAAAAGTAAATGAGATGGAGGTAGAAAATAATACTACACAAAGGACAGGTGTGTTATCTGACTTGGAACACACTAACAAAACACATTGATAGAAACTGCACATACCTGTAACAGTGACAATACATCTCCTTAAAAATGCTGCAGAATTATGAACAAAAATACAGGAGACCATCATGGCTACAACTGGCAACAATTTTTTATACATCACTTCAGGAGAAAGACAGTACTGATGCCCATGAAAATGCATGTGAGCAATGGAATGTGTAAGCAGGGCAGGGAAAGTTAAAAGATGCTGATGCACCAGAACCAAAGAAATTTAAAGCATAATGTTACATTATCTGTTAATGTAAATGCTATTATCACTGACGTGAACAAATTTACAACATTAAACTAGGACATAATTCCAAATAAACTAGCGAACCCAAGAATGGCAGAATACTCCAGTGCTCTAAAATAAATTTTATTAATACAAACACATAAGCGCTTTCGCAGATTCAACTGCTTCATCAGATGTAATAAAAGTAAACCTAGCATCCATTAAATACTCTAACATCACAATGTAAAAAGTTACATGACCTTCAACAATTTATTCCTAAAAGAGACAAGCACTTAAAACTATCATCATCTCATTTAATACATATTAATTTAAAAGAACACATAAAACTAACCATTGTCACAACTACAATAGAAATAAAAATAATATTTTACACACACAAACAATGGAAATTAATTTGTATATTCACCTACATAAAGGTCTACTTGTTCATTTTGGTCTAATAGGGACCCTGTCATTTAGTCCATGCCCATAGTCACCTCTGAGACTACTTATCCATTTAGCTTCTAACTGTTCTGTACTATTCCTAACATCTCCCTGTCTAATACTCTCAAAAATCCTACCTACTGCCATGAATAAAAATGTATGTGTACTATTTGTACCTTGAACATGCTTAGAAAGTGCACTAATATCACTCCCTCTATTAATATGATAAATATGTTCCTTTATTCAGTCTCTAAGAGCTTTACCAGTCTTCCCTAAATAGAATCTTGCACAAACTTACCAGATAAACTATATGAACAAATCCATGTGGCATAAATATTAAAGGTATATATCTTTCCCTGATCAGGATGTACAAACATATTACTTGTGTCTATATATTTACAAGCTACACATTTCCTACAAGGAATAGTACATTTAACATCATTCTTAACTTCATAAGTACTAGGATAACATACATGTCTTTTTAATGACCTCATATTCGTATAAATAAATCATGGTTTAGGGTCAAGTTATACCTTCAATATCTTTGTCATTAAAATGTTCCAATGTCTATTAATGACATCCCTATATATTCTAGCATCCTTTGAATAGAACATAGAAACCTTCAATTTCCTTTCTCTCATATTCTGAGACACATTGGTGTTAATTTCACTAACCACATCACGAGAAAAAATATGGTTTAGCAATATCGTCTCTCAACTACTAACAACTTTAATATTCTCATTTATTTCATTCTCACTGTAACCTCTTTCAGAAAATGCCTTTTTAATTTCTGTTTGTGTTACATAGTCCTGATTGTACACACAATCTAGATGCTCTAAAGGCCTGACTACGAACCACATTTTGAAATATATGAGGTGGGTGTATACTGCCTCTATGAAAGAGGTGATTACAATGACATTCTTTCCTAAATAATTGTGTGCTAATATTACCTGTTTCATCCAGGACATACATAATGTGGCAGAGATGTGCTTACTAGACATACAGGTTTTACACAGATGAAAAGGACATGATATTTAAATTATTAAGCAGAATTAAAATAATTTGGACTATGGGTTACAGCATGTGTTCATCGACAGATCATCATCAGAATGTCTGAATAAATTGTTAGAGGACTTTATAGAGAGAGAAGGGATGATTACAGAATTACAGATTTGACAGTTAATAAGAAGCTTTTTGAGATTGACTGTCTTATATGCATTTACAATTGATAAGAAGCAAAGCTGATTTATTTGAAGAAATGAAGGTAAATATGGCTATAATAGCAATATGATATTTTAATTATAACCCTATGAAGCTAAAGGTAGAGTTCGAGAGTTTAGGATGTGTAAAAAATGATATATATTGGTCAATTGAAATTAGGGAAAAATAGAAAATAAAAGTTATGTCCTCACCATAACTATGCATCTGTCTTGTCTGTTTCCATCCTTCCTCAACTGATGGATCACAGATCTGACTTCAGGCACTTCATCAGACTTTGGCTGTGTAGCTTGAGCTCCTCCCCTTACACATAATCCTCTCTTCATCTGAATTACCTCAGATTAAGTTTGCCCTCCATTCAGCCCACCAATTATATCACACGGATACCCAGCTGTCAGGGTATTCTACAGGGGCGGCCCGTGCTATTGGACTGCCGGACTGCAGCCCCCTCAACTGTAAAATAAAAGAAATAGAAATAAAAAGAAATAAAAAGAAAAGAAAAAAAAGTTTAAAAATTTGCGGACTTCGCGCATGCGCACTAGTCCGGACTGCTGCTGAGAGTCTGGAGCATGCGCAGATTGTCTCAGCAGCAGTCCTGATTGGGAAACATGAGGAACGGAGCTCCCAAAAGTCTATGCAGTTTTAAACTGCATAGACTGTCCTGGAACTCGCTGGGAAAACGCGTTGGGGTCGGACTGCAAGGTCAGCAGTCTGGAATTTGCTGCAGTCTCGTCAGGAAGATCTCGCGGGGTTTGGATTTATTGGTTTCACTTGCAGGGATCGGAGGATCTCGTGGGTCTGGAGTTGCACGGGTGTGGTTTGGATGTATTTATGGTGGTTTCACTTGCATTGCATTGGATTTATGGAGAAGGATCGGGGTTTGGATTTATTTATGGTGGTTTCACTTGCATTTATGGAGAAGGACTACAGGTAAGTGGGATTTGGTGTGTGTGTGTGCCTATAAGAAACAATAGAGAGATTTGGATAGAGACATTTCTTGAAGTTTATTCTTCCAAAAAAACAGACAAACCTGTGATGGTTTCAGTCCTGCTGTCACTACATTATTCCACTCTACTAACACTATATCCGCTAGAAAGGTTAAAAGTTTACCAGACTACATGGTGATTAACCTTGTATGGCACAAAGGCAATATGAATATTGTGATGCAGCCTAATTATGGCCATTTGTTTGTTCATGGTCCAAGCCCCACTGGTAATTACTAAATTGACTCCTTTTAGTATATAGAACAAGTTCTGGCAGCTTAGTGTTTAGCACAATGTGGACATCAGTTGTATCCTAGAATAATGGCTGAAACTTTTACTCTGACACACACTGTTACTCCTTACTAGCTGTCAGGCTTTTTTTAGTTACTCAGCAGGTATGTAGCAGTGAAGGGTGCTCTTGTATCATAGGAAACTGACACATAGCATTCTGTCTTATCAAACCTAAACAATAAAAATACCAGATAGACAGCCTTGCATTACCTAATAGGTGAACTACTTAAGGCTGCATGTGCATGCATTTCCTCTCTGATATCTTTATGCACCATAGTATAGCTGCAACATAGCTTAGCTTCACAAATCGTTACAAACAATGCATTTCTTGTAGGCAACTTTAATCTAAGCTGGTCCTCCACTTTCCACTTTACCATCTGTAATACTGTTTCCAGATTTTCACTTGTGCAGTTTGTCTCTTAATCCACCAAATGGAACCCTGTAATGGGGAGTCACACCCTGCTGCATTCGATTTTTATAAACTGACCTCAAAGACTTGCCCATGTGAATTTTTTTTACCGCTCACTCACTGACTAGTGCCCTGTTCTTAATATGTTCCCCACTTTCTGATTAATTTTTATTTATTGTTATCAGTATCTCCTGCTACTAGAGCAGTTCCTTACAGACTTGAAAACTGTTCTTTCACAAATGGGTCCTAGTTCAGCTCGAGAGCACTTAAACTTCCCCTTCGGAACACTGTAATTCAGATAGAAGTACTTTCCTTTACAAAGGAAAAGATTAAAGAGTTATACCTGTTTATGGCTAAATCCTCAGCCTAGAAAAGTAATGAAAAAAACCAGACAGAATGTGAGATACATTCAGCCACTCTGAGAGACACATTTGACTTGTGCTTTGCCTCATCTGGTGCAAACAATGCACAAATCATTGGCCTGTGTTTGCCTGATCCTTATCCTATATTTCCTAGAGAAACTCTTTCACTCCTATGTCACAACTTTATCCCCCCACACACAAACTACAAGACAGTAGCAATTTTTTTTTCATTTAACAGTCCCTAGTTTTCATGTTACCTTAAAGGCTTCTACAGTTCAAAATTGGAACTTTATATTATCTGTGACGATTTGAAATCTCAGTCTGTTGTTGATGAATTACTGACATCTCAGGACAGATGACAGCTGTTGTCAAGAATTCTTCCCATCTACGGATTATCAGCTGAATTAAGCACCTAATTCTACCTGTGGACCTTTTAATAGTGATTCTTGCTTTGCTCTCTTTGCACCTGGGCTACTACATCTAGACTACCAGGGACTTCTTCATGAGAACACTTAAGGCTTGTGCCAAACTCTGCTCTCTAGTTCTGAGAAATTTACGTTACATGTCTAAACATCATGTATAGTACTCAAGGCTTGACATTAGAAGGTTAGCTCTGTACTGTTTGGGTCCATCCTGTCTTCAAGAATTTTGGGTTCCAGATCAGTTGGTATGTGTCTTTATTTGGCCAGTGAAGGGCTTCTAGCTGTTCTGTGGGTGTGACATGAAACAATTGATGTGCAATATTTGCTAGGCAGGTACTGTTGGAATGTACTGTCCTTGAGAATGCTGGAATGTACCTCACTGGGCAGCTTTAAGAGATCTCTAAGGTAAAATATGTTCTACCTGGCCTACATTTGTATTCATGTAGACTTTGAACCAGATGCTTTCAGTATTTCAACTAAAAGTGAATTATCTGTATCTGATGTTTACATTTATTTTTACCTGAATTATATGTAGCTTGTCTTAGGCATTATACCCATTCAAAGCAAAAGAAATGCATCTCTATGCATTTGTTAATGGCAAGAGATAGATTAATAATTCAGTTATGCATAAAATCTTTTCTTAATTGTGCTTAATCAGTACTTGAGTGATTTACTAAAGCTTTTGCACCATTTTAATGGCCTGATTTAATGCACTTACACATTACACAAAATACTTGTGTTATATTGGCAGTTGTATGCAAACTGTATAACAATATATATGTACAATTCCAGTTCTAGTAAAGTGTTGTTGTTAGTGGTTAGGCGAGTGAATAAATTATAACATTCTTCCCACAGATAACCCAGCGAATTTGCTAGATATCTTAAAATACTACTAACATAGTTTCCTCCATTGCAAAAAGAATTAAACCTGTTAAGGAGCATTATTCTTAAGTCCTGGGTTTGATTTCCTTAGTGTCCACTTGCCTAGTATGTGACTGAGCAAGTAATTTAGCCAGATATTTTTCCAAGATCAGCCTAAAAAAGGACACTTGTGACTAGTGGTTTTATCTGAGTAACAAATAAGTACAATGATAAAACATATTTACTGAATAATTCTCAATTTACAAAGGCTGTTATAGGGAATCGAATAGAAAGCTGAAGAAAACTACAACCATGCAAGATATAAACAGTAATTTAACATAATCAAGGCCTGTGTAGATGCCAGCTATAGTCAATCTTGTGAAGCACTTTATGCAAAACATTTTTATCCATTCTATTTCATAACATTTACATGCATTCTTAGTCTGATTTAAGTGCCATCTCCTTAGCAGGAAAATACTGTGTGTGTGTGTGTGTGTGTGTGTGTGTGTGTGTGTGTGTGTGTGTGTGTGTGTGTGTCTGTGTTAGGGAATACCTCAGGCTTGAACCCTGTACCTTGTATGCAGGTGTTAAAGACCTGAATTCCCTACCCACCACTATTTGTAAAAAAAAATGCAGATTTTTGCCTCATATTTGATCTGATCTGTTCCTCATAATATCTGTGGTTTGTAAATGCTGCAATGCTTGATATTTGATGGTGCAGTGGTAGCATTGTTGCCTCACAGCTGCAGGTTCTCAGGTTTGATTCTTGGCTGGGGTGCCTTTTTTGTGGGGTCTGTATCTTCTCCCTGTGTTTGTGTGGGTTTGCTTTTGTGTCCTCCGATGTTACAAAGACATGTCTGCATTATTTCTTCTTGGGCCTCTGCTGAAAATTGTTTTTTTGTTCCAAGTCAGACTGTCCTGATTAACAAATGTTAAATAAAATTGACAGGCATTTGAATTGCAGACTTCAGGTTTCTGAATGTTTTAATTCCTTACATATTTGATGGTGCAGTGGTAGTATTGTTGCCTCACAGCTATAGGTTTTTCTGGTTTGATTCTTGGCTGGGGTGCCTTCTGTGTGGAGTCTGCACCTCCTCCCTGTGTTTGTGTGGATTTGCTCTGGTGCCCTGCCATTTTACAAAGACGTGTCTGCAGTATTTCTCCCTGGGCCTCTGCTGAAAATTGTTTTTGTTCTGTCAAGTAAAATTGACAGGCATTTGAATTTCAGACTTCATGTTCTTCAGAAAATACATAGTAACACAACCTACAACCTTTTATTCTAGCAATTTTCTAAGTTTATAAGATGAATATTTGAAATTTGTCCCTATTTTTGGACTGTATCCCCCCATTATTGGCTTCGTCCAGGTTTTTTGTGCTAAGATTGACAGCTATGGCAAGAACTGAATTCACGGAATATGTTTGAGGGCTGTATTCCCTCATTACTGGGTTTGTCCAGGTGTTTTGTACTAAGAGGTTGACAGCTATGGTGAGAACTGAATTTACTAAATGATAGCCACTTAAGTTTCAGTCTTCCTCTCTTTCACAAAGCAGCTGATTTGGCGTAGTGGTATGTTGCTCTGACTGTTTTGCACAGGGACCTTGGCAGTAAAATGTATGGTGGTAACACAGCATTTTATTCTAGCAACTTTCCAAGATTATACAAGCAATGTTTAATGTGTCTCTGGTTTTGGGGCTTTTGACCCCCCCAATAAAGTTTGGCTTTTTCCAGTTTTCTTGTGCTGCGAAGTTGAGATGCAGTTGAGTATTGAGTAGATTTTACAAGGAGCTTTGAGCTGCAGGGGAACAGAAGTTTAGTGTTGCTTAAGTGAGGTTGGTTTGCCTTGTTAATAGCACAACAGGTTGTGTACTTGCTTTTGATGCAGAAGGCTGTGGGTTCTACTCCCACAAGGGGTGGATGCTGCTGTACTGAGAATGTTCTCCTTGGTTAAGATACTAACTATGAGTCTGATATCAGTTTGCCATCCATTTCCTCTTGCAATATTACTAGCTTATCATTTTTTAATGTAATGAGCTGGATGTGGCAGAGTTAAAGATGTTAAGATTTGCAATCGGTGTGACTAGGATGGATAGGATTAGGAATCGGTATATTAGAGGGTCATCTCATGTTGGACAGTTTGGAGACAAAGCAAGAGAGACGAGATTGCGTTGGTTTGGACATGTGCTGAGGAGGGATGATGGGTATATTGGGAAAAAGATGCTAAGGATGGAGCTGCCAGGTAAGAGGAATAGAGGAAGGCCTAAGATAAGGTTTATGGACGTGGTGAGAGAGGACATGCAGGCGGTTGGTGTGACAGAGCAAGATGCAGAGGATAGGAAGAAATGGAAAGAGATGATCCGCTGTGGCGACCCCTAACGGGAAAAGCCGAAAGAGAATGATGATGATGATCATTTTTTAATGTAATATAGGCAATTTATTCCTGAGGGGCAATAGACACTATTTTTCGATGAAACCATGAAACATAAAGGTGTTTGCTAGCAGCAACCTCTTCATTAGTTACAGATTTCTTTAATGTGGAATTATTTAGATGACTTTTACTTCTTCAGAGATTGTGCATATTTACTGATAATGGACTGTAGAATTGTGCATATTTACTGATAATAAACTGTAGAATTGTGCATATTTACTGATAATGGTGGACTGTAGAATTGTGCATATTTACTGATAATGGTGGACTGTAGAATTGTGCATATTTACTAATAATGGTGGACTGTGGAAGTCTGTGTAGACTTTTATGATGGAAATGTTCTGAACTGGGCAGTTTTGTCATTATGGGTGCATGCGTTTTGTTTCATTGCTTACTGGAAAAATGTTCAAAACAAATTTAAAACACCCTCTAACAACTGTACTGTATTGTATAAGGAATATAAATGTAGTACAATGAGGAAGGTGTATCAAAGAGCACATGTATGTTTCATATGCAAGGGGCCTATGATTTGAAAACAGCCCAAAATTAATCTTTATCTGCCACTGGCAAAATGTATTTTCTTTGAATGTGGGTTTCAATGCTGTTTCGATGAATGTGAGTTTCAAGGGCAGAGAAGTTTTAATGCTAAGTCTGTTTTTCATTGTGAGACTGCATTGCTTTGTTTAGCAGATGTCTTAGTGTTTGTGCTGCAAAATACAAAATAAAACTTTCAAATGAAGTCCAACTCATCATAGAAGTAAAGCAGTATGCACATCATTGTTTATGGTAAATGGAGGGAAATAGCCAAGTAATGGATCATTGGAATGGCTGCAGAGGCTCCATTCAACCATGATTTTGTCAGGGGGGAAGGGCAGCAAACTGAGACAGGCCCAGCTGAACTATACCTCCCAACTGTCCAGATTTTCAAAGAATGAATACATTTTTGCTTCTTATTTTTGGTTTGTTCTTCATAAAATTTGTAGTTTTCTGGCAACTCATTTAGGAATTAAGTCACTAAATAATGATACACTGAGTTTCAGACTTCATAACCTTCAGAAAAATGCATGCTAAAGTAAGAACTGTTATTCTATCAACTGTCTCAATTTATACAAGAGCAATTTTTAGTACTGTTTATATGTCCCCCCAATATATTTGGCCTTGTTCAGATTTACTGCATTAACAGGTTGAGAGGTACATGCAAATTGCTTTATAGAATTAGGCATAGCCAACCTCTCAACTGTCCCCGATTTTGGCTCAAAATGTTGCTCTTCCCCCTAATAATCCCTCCGCAAAATAGCAATTTTGGAAGAAAACATGGAGGGTTTACAATTAAGAAATAATTAGAATAATCAAAGTTACAGATTACTTGAAATGCATGTAGATTCTTTTATTTTGTCAGCTGCTCAAGTTAGCAGTACTAATATTAAAGTGTCCCTTCTTTGACAGGTTCCCAGCTGTATTGTGTGGCTATTTCATATTTTTGCATCACATTTTTGGTCCATTTTTCATAAAATTGTGTGTTTTGGCAAATTAGTGACAAATCATTAAAGACTGAAGTTAGAAAATAATGACAGACATTTGAGTTTCAGATTTTATACCCTTCAGAAAATTCATACTAATGCAAGACCTATTCTATTATCTTTCCAAGTTTATTAGAGCAATATTTAAAAATTGTCCTTATTTTTGGGCCTTTGTCCCACTTCTGTGTATGGCTTTGTCCAGATTTCTTGCTCTGAGGTTGAGAGGTATGACAAATGTGTCAGGGCCATCACAGCCAGCCAGAGACAATTCAAATTGTGACATACTTGTTGCACCCCACTCCCCCATGTAGTGACTCTGGATGTGTCCAAGCAAGGCAAGGAGTAGTTATGCATTGTAAATGTGCAGTGTGCCCCCCCCATCCAAGGTAGACACAAGTACTACAGTGGCTTTTCATCTGTCCTTGATTTTGCAGAATGGTCTGGTTTCCGTCATATTTTTGTACTGTTGATTTATGCTTATTACTCAGATTTATGCTTATTACTCAAAGTGCCTGTTGCTCTATGTTTAAGTAGCAATGCTTTAATGACCATAAGGTAAGCTTGTCTGAGATCGTAAGATGTAAGTAAGCTTTAATAAGCATACTGTTAAAGAATTGCCAACATTGAAAGCCTTTCTGTTGTTGCCATGCAGAGAATACTTAACTAGATAATGTATAAGCCTTTGGTATTGAAGGACAGGATTACATTCTTTTAAAAAGCTCACACTTGTTGGAGACTTTCAGTCATCTCTACAGGCTTTACTCGTAAACTAAACAGAATGCGAATCATGTGTGGTTCATAACCTGTACAATAATCCTTTAAGCAATATATCTTGAGCTTGTTTCTTGTTTGCTTTTCAGTTTTTACTTTGATCATGTTTTCCCCATGAAACAAGTAGATAGTTGTCAGGCAGCAGGTCTTTTTTGAATAAGAAACATTTTTACAAGTGGGGGCATCACAGAGATTTCTACTTTCAGCATGTTACTTGGTACTTTAATAAAGCTGAATATAAATTATAATTAGAACTGCAGTGCAAGGAGAAGTGGTTTGAGTTGAGTGCTGCTTGTTTTTCTTATACTTGATTTTGACTGGCATTCCAGTAATGTATTTAAAAAGTAATTTGTTTTTTCATGCCTCACAGCCTTTTGTTTCCATCTAGATATTACGTAAGCTGTCATGCAGCCAATGCATTGAAATATTTTTTTCTTCTACACTTATTTTTGTCTTAATTGGACTCTCATTATGATGGTTTGGCACCCAGGGCAGCATATTTAATTAAAGTTAGTTTTTGTGGTTTTGAGCATAGCTCCTCCCTGTTCTAGTTGGCCACACCCCCCTTGACCCCACCCATTCAGCTGTCTCCTGCAGCCCCCCTTTGATTTGAAGTCACCAGCCGCCACTGGTATTCTAAATGAAGTTGTATATCAGCTACAGCAGAAAGAAGAGGCAGAAGGAGAGGAAGACTGGAGCTCATGCAGCAAAGCTGACAGGAAATACTCCCCAGGACATACTAGGTGCCCACATGAAACAAACTTACAAAACAGGAAGGGGGCTGGAGAGCAGGAGAATGAGGAAGGATGAAAACAGATAACACAGATGCATACTAAGGGTAAGTACATAACTTTTATATCTGATGATGTCTTGTTTATCCATTCCTCAATGGATAGGACAGAGTCCCAAGCTAAAGTAACCCTAAGTTTTCCTTAAGGAAGGATATTCCGGAGTACAACAGAGCCAAATATGCTGCCCTATTCCTAGACAACATGTCCAGTTTGTAATGAGCTATAAAGTATGAGCACTGAATCATGTAGCAGCTGCACAAAATGTCATCTATAGAAACCCTGGACCAAAAGGCAGATGATGTGGCCATAGATATGGTGGAATGAGACTTGGGCAGTTTAGGTAATGTCAACCCTTTATTCTTATAGACAAATGAAATACAATCAGCGAGCCATCTGGCCAGAGTTACTTTTGATACTGCCTTGCCAATTTAACTTTGGAAAAAAAAAAACAAGCAATTGGTCTGATTTTCTGAAATCTTTAGTTCTATGAATACATAATCTAAGTTGTCTATGAACATACAGCATGTACTTACAATTGTTGGCAAACCTTGGAAAGAAAATAGGTAGACTGATGGACTTGCTGACAGTTGTCTCTGATGCTACCTTAGGTAGGAAAGAAGGGTTAGTCTGAAGGGATACCCTATCCTTATGTAACATCAGATACTGTGGCTGAGAAAAAAGTGCCTGGAGTTCTGATAATTACTTACTGTTGTAACTACAACCAGGAAAAATGTTTTCCATAATAAGAACTTTGAGTCTACCTTGGCTGAAGGCTCAAAGGGAGACTGGGTCAAAGCTTGAAGAAGTACTGGTAAATCTCATGGACGAGTGGGGCCCTTAATAGGAGGTTGAAGTAAAAAGGTACCCCTAAGAAAGGCCTTACATAATTTCAGAAAGGCTAAAGATGAAGAAGAATGTATTTTGCCTAAGTGAAGATTAATAATAAGAGGATGTAGGACCTTAATTGTCGAGTACCTCCCTTCATTATTGAAAATGGAAACAAGGAAGTCAAGAATAGCTGGAAAAAATGCTGAAAAGGGGTCCAACTGTCTCTTGAGGGCCCAAATAGAAAACCTTTTCCATTTGCTCTTACAAACCTTTCTGGCAGAATATTTCTGGATGATGAAAGGATGTGACTAACTGGGGAAGAAAGACTGGAGTGTCTATCACTGGAATGGAGAAACCATGCATTCAATTTGAGGGTTTGAACAGCCAGGTGAGGTATGCTAGATGGGTAAGATAGAAGGTCTTGAAAAGGATCCAACAGCCATGGAGAGTGAACTAGGTGATGCCAAATGAAGGGAAACCACACTCATCGAGGCCAGAATAGTGCAATAAAGATTACCTTCCAGTTCCACTGAAATGCTTTCTGAAGAAATTTAGGAATGAGAGAGTTGGGTGGGAAGGCATACAGAAGATTGAGTGGAGGGGGGCAATCCTGAATCAGACAGTTTCTCAGAGAGACTCCCTCTCTGTTAGGATCAGGGCAAAGTGCCTGCTGCATTTGTCGCAGCATGGATGGCCCCACTGGTGAAAAATAACTGATGTGAAGACTGACCTCCAATTAAGACCATGTGCCTTAGACCATCCATCCCAAGTAATGCTCCCCCCACCCTAGCTGGAAGGCATGCATTGTCACTGTGGCCTTGGGAACAGGAAGAATAAAAGAGCAGCACAGAGAACATTTTCTACATGAATACACCAGGCTGTGTGTTACTTGCAAATATGTGCAATTTTTAAATAGGTGCAGTCTGAGGCTGATGTCCTATTGATCATTCTACAGCAAGGGTCCATTGCAGTACCCTCATGTAAAATCTTGTTAAAGGTACCAGAACTAGAGAAGCTGTAATATCAGCCTGGCATCAGGGGAAGAGGGAGTGAGAATGTGTGATGCTTAGCTCTGTAGATTGCTTAGTCTTGCCTGTGGCAAGCTTACGAACTGTGTCACCATATCCAGACGAGCACCAATGTATTCCAGGGTTTGAGAGGGCAAAATCTAACACTTAGTGCAGTTTACTGTGATTCCTAGTTGGACATGGTTGGAGCAAGTAATCACTAGCCTGAATCCATAGTGGCTTGGTGGAAGCAGAAAGAAGTCAGTTGTTGAGCCTATGGAAAAAACAAGAATCCCTGCAGTTTTAAGTGAGCTGCGACCACTGCCACACACTTGGTGAACATCTTGGGGGCTATGGTGAGACCAAACGGCAGGGCCCTGAACTGATAGTGACTGGGTCCCAGACAAAAGTGTAGGTATCTCCTGGAGCAAGTGTGTATTTTGATATGATAGCATACATTCTGGAGATCTACAGAGCGCAGCCAAGCCTTAGGATCCGACACAGACAAGCTCGGAATTCTCAGGTCCATAGGCTCTGAAATCAGGGGATGGATTGGAGTAGGAGTCAAAAGCTGGGTTTCAATTGGAGTTTGGCTCATGGGACCAATGGGAGACGGAGTCAGGATAGCTTCCAACTGAATCTGGGTTCTGAGAAGCTTTCCCATAAACCTGTCCACATCTGGATCGGTTAAGCTCCTAGATGACCTGAGGGATGAAGAGGCTGAGGGTGGTCTGGGCATCCTTCAAAGTGTCTCCTGTAAAAAAAGTTGAGTGCAGCCTAGAATAAACAGTCTCCAGAAACTGCAGAACAAGAACTATAATAAATAAGAAAGGTACTTACCTATCACAAAAAACTAGCTACAGGTGATCATGTCCAAACACTAGTGGCAAATGAGATCTCAGGTAATTCAGGAGAACAGAGGATTATGGGTAAGGGGGGAGTTTGAGCTATGGAGCCAAAGTCTAATGAAATGGCTGAAGTTGGATCTGAGACCCATTATTTGAGGAATAGAGGAAAAGACAACATGAGAACTTTACATATATCTGAGGCAAACATAACAAAGAAAGTACTGTTTTTACTCACAGACCTTAAAGGAAATAGATAGTGGAATACAGACAGCATGATTTTCCGGCCATGTGGTAATTTGGGCAACTTTGAGAGATAATGAAATATGGGAGGAGTGTAAAGGTTTAACTTGGAACATTTATAGATCTAAAGTTAAGAAAAGATGAAAGGCAACAACTATCTTAAAATCATAACACTAAGATTTTGTTCTATTTGAAATGGACAGAATGAGGATTAGTCTACAATATAGCATTTTAAAAAGCAGAAATTAAGTGGTATAAGAGAGATTAAAATGATTTAAGAAAGAAATGCTGTGAGAAAGTAAAAACGAGAGTGAGAGAAATTTGTGAAATAAAAGAGAAAAACAAAGCCAGCGATATAGTCAATAATATTTTAAATGGGGGGGTAGTTAATTTAAAGTTTGGGAAAATAGGTTAAATACAAAGAAAGTAAGGTGACAGCTTTAACAGATGAAAATAGTCAAAAATGTATACAGACAAGAGCAGATAATGCTGGTTGCTGTGGAATATTTAAATAATATATAAAATAAGAAACAAGAGAGACTCAGACATAATTGGTGTGTGCTTAAGCCACAGACGAAATGTAATCAGATTTTGGGAAAACAAATTACTGTACAAGAAGTGGATAACATTTAAACATAATTAAAAATTTAATATCTCAGATGGTATATATTTTTAAAGAGAAATAGCAACAGAGGTAAACTCATAATTTTGAGACAACTGAATAAATGGTTGCAAGAAGGAATTCATGGATTACAAATTTGTGAGAGGGTCTTAATGTTTGTATGGAAAAAAGGTGATAAAGAACTGATTAAAAATTAGAGACCAACTGCACTATATAACACAGAATATAAACTCATGATGCAAACAGTTACAAAATCATGGAAAAAGTGATCAGTAAATTTATACTGAAAGATGTTTTTGGGATAAAAAAAAAGACAGTCTAAGAAAATGTTTATACTGAAACAGCAAATAAACTATACTAAAATGTGTCTGATGGTAGGTACATTGTTGTTGACATAGAAAATGTGTACAATGGTATAAGCAATACTCAAATATGGAATATTTTGAAAGAACATGGAACAAGCAGAAAAATCATAAAACTTTTGAAATGAGTATAAGAGATCAGTACAGTAAGAATTTTGATAAATGGATGGTTAAGTGAGTCTATCTTTTTTTAATGGTGTTAAGCAAAGCTGCCCAGAGGAGTACTAATTTTACTTTTAATGGTAATGAAAACAGTTAATATATTTCTTAAGTAATAAGCTCGATGATGTGAGCTGGGAGTTCAGATCAAAAGTTCTACTGACTATCATGATGTCATATGCAGATGACAGTTATATTAACACAATTACACTTTGGAGCACTGAGGTAAGTTAAGTCACTAGAAGATTCTGAATTATGTTGGACTAAAAATCAGTAAAGAAAAGTGCAAAGGTAATGAATGAAGGTGAAAGGACTGCACTTTTCTACTTTAGAAAATGTTAGTTGTTAGATTTAGTAAGGGAAATGTAGTGAATAAACAATGGAATGTTGTTTTGTAAGACTTAAGAAGTCTGTGCAGTTTGTGCAAGGCTTCTAAACTGACTTTCAAGAAGAACATTTAATTAATTTGCTTTTTTATGTATACATGCATACTTTGAAGGAATTTATCTGTTTCTTATAGAGAAATCAGAAGTTATTTGGATCACTTTTTGATCCTCAACAAGCTCTAAGAAAATGCTTCATATATAACAATTAGTGCATACCAAGATTATATATTCCTCATTCTGAAGGAAGCGTGGGCCTCCTCGAAATTGCCTATATGTACAAAGCCGCAGTTGTGGGACTGCATACATATCTGCTAATGATCTCAGACACAAACATTGTGAAAGTTTTAAAACATGAGAAGAAGTCTAAAATGACATCTCTGCTTAGTTTACCAGAAGCATGTTGGAATAAGCATGAATGGAAATTAAACTAGAATTAGACTAATAATTAGACAGCAAATGAATGTGTCAAAAAACAAAAGAAAGAACATCAAGAAAAGGACAAGATTAGATGGAAAGAATTTTGGAAAATCCATAAATTTAGTGGCAAATATAGAAATCTTCTGGGACAACAACATGTTGACCAAGATTTGATAAAGGAATGGCTAAGAAAAGGCAAAATGAAATCAAAAAACAAAAGGTTAATAATGGCTGCCCAAGACAGTAGCCTACATATGCTTTGTTTACAAAGTCCATTGAAAAAAAAGCTGAAGAGACAGACAAATGAAGGTTCTATAAAACAGAATTGGAAACAGTTGCGCCTCTCATTACTGGGTGTGATACACTCATGACAGAGGGACTGCATACTGAAAGGGAAAAATAATGTTGAAGACTATTGCACGGGAGATTGTGCAAACATGACAGTATAGACATAGCTGAGAAGAATTGGAGACCTGAACCACAAAGATTTATGGAGAATGATGAAGTTTACATCCCATGGGATTACCCAATAGTTCAAAAAACAGATGCAAGAAGAACATATACAGTAGTTCAGGAAAAAAAGACAAAAGTAGCACTGATTACTGAAATTGCCACACCCAGTCAGTACAGTGTTTTACGTGCAGAGAGACACAAAATCATATAATACCAAGATTTGCAAGCAGAAACAAGAGCAATGTAGAAGAATGATACCTACATAGACTCAACAACAATAGTAGAGGCAACAGGATTAATAAAAAGAAATTTACAATTGCATTTAAATATGCTACCAATACATGTAATCCCATATGAGCAGAAGGCAGCAATTGTGAGTACACTGCAAGTGCTGAGAAGAGCACTATTGGCTAATATCAAATTAAAACAATACTGGTTTCATGAACTTTAATCCTGCTCTGACTTAGAAATAGGGTCCATTCCTGTCATAATATTAGAAACCCAAAACAGCTGGAGAAATTAAATCAGAAGAAACCCTACAAAGAGACCTGACATTTAATACTAAAGATAAAGGTGAGTAAGGTAAGATACACCCCACTGTATATGTGGTACCATTACATTTGCAATTGTTACTTAAAAAGTTGTAAAGCACCAGGGATAAACTCTTTTTAGGACAATTATTAAGGGAGAAGTACAGTCACCTGTGGGACAGTATGACAGCCAAAAACAGATTTATGAGCATACATAATAATGAAGCGAATAGGTACTTAACAAAAACTTACATTACTGAAATGAAACACAGATGGCACCCAGTGAAAAGAAAGCAATGGCACGATGCCATGATGAAAGGGTGCCATTTCTGATCCAAAGAAAGATTTACATACGATTATACAGACGGCTACAAAACAACTACAGCAGAGATATAAAAAGGTGCATGAATATTGCAATTATTTATGGCATGTAATCTAAATAAACTGCCATGAAGTGTTTCTCTGTTATCCAAGGTACTTGAGGAAAGAATACGTAATGTGCACAATGTTGAAGAAACAAAATAGACTTTTCACGCTGTCAGAGGTAACACATCTTTGGCCAGTAGTATTAAAAGCAGACATGGGAAAACACGTTTCTAATATTTCCATGAACATAATATTGCAAAGAAAGTATGATACAAGTGAAAGGAAGGTTACTGATTAGTTGCATGCTTGGTTTATTTTTAAGGGAAGGACTTAAGAAAGTACAGCTGTGTCCCACTTACCCTAACTGCATATGTTTGAGTAGATCAGTGTTGCTGTAGTGATTCTCGGGGTTTCCTGCCATGCAGAAATCCATGCTTGGCCTGATTTCCAAAGTCTTTATGTCATCCTTAGCTGGAAGATGTAGGAAGACCAATGTCTGGATCTCCGTCAGTGCCGTCTTCACTTCTTTCTAGCTGTGCAATCTAATGCACTTCATGTGTATTCAGTATGCTTTGCAGTCCAACAGATGGCATAGCTTTTTTTATTCCCCAGAGAACCTCTACTTCCAGACAGATAAGTACCTGGTTGGGAAAATCTTTCTTCTAAATGACTATTCAAAAAAGGCAACATTTGCCTGGGTATGCAAAGCAAGTCCCACAAAAAGATTTTCACTCACAACATCTCTAACTGTCCTGACTCTGCAAAGTTCCATGAAAAAACTCTAAAACATAAGGTTGAAGTATTAGCTGCCCATATGGAGTCCTCCTCTTTGGGTAACGTTGCAATCCACTGCTATAGTAGGGCTTCTGCAGACTCTGGTGTTTGCTAGAGTCATTCAAAAAAAAAAAAAAAAGAAAGACAAGAAGGTGAAGGACCCTGATGTTACTAAGAAAGCTGCAACTCTAGGTGGTAAGTTGACCAACGACTCAGGTGAGATGCTTTTGCAGCCACTGGCCTGGCAAATGCTAGCTCTGAACCCTCTGGTGCAACCCCTTGGGGGACAGACACTGTCTCCAGCCTAAGTACCACCAAAGCACCCATGTTGGTCGGGCCTAAGGTCGCTCAGCAGGCCTCAGCTTCTGATGTCCACACCATGGGTCCTGGGTCTCAAGGGAGACACACTGTCTCTCTTAACTACCAAAGCTACAATATAAGTCATGGTCAGATGACTGCAACCTCATGTCACCCCTTTTAAACGGGCACTCAAACTGAAGTGAACCACTTTTTCATTGAAATGGAAATAATCTGGTATTTAATGGGTTAATGATGTGTGTTTTGAATGTGCAACTGTGAAACACAGTTTGAAGAAGAGATTGGGAAAAAGTACAGTTTTGTACCTACCATAAATGTAGATGTTCGAAGATCCACATTGCTGCAGTCCTTACCCTTGGGTAGTCCGCTGTCCTCGGTCGGCCCGAATATCAAAGTATAAGGCTGACGTCGGTCAAGGCGCATTAGACTGACATCAGGACGTCAGGGTACAAATGCGCATGACCGACGTCATATCCTCAGTCTTTTCTTGCCCCAGATGTCAGAAGACCCCAAAAGAAAGGTCAAAACCAAAAGACAGCAAACAACCAACCAACCACCCTTGCACTAAAAATATGTACAATATATACAATAAATACAATATTTACAACCCAACCCACACAACCGCCTCTAACTACAGAGGGGAAGGAGGGAGGGTAAATTGGACTGCAGCAATGTGGATCTTCGAACATCTACATTTATGGTAGGTACAAAACTGTACTATGTTCTTCATCTCACATTGCTGCAGTCCTTACCCTTGGGTAGAATCCCAAAGCAGAGGTAAGGGAGGATGGCAAAACTATAAAGCAGCAGCAGCTGCCAAAATGCCCTGTAAAATAGCAGTGGCAAAACCAGCCCTAGATTTAGAGTAAAGTGGAAGGTGATAATGCTTAGAGAAAGTATGCACTGAACTCCAAGTAGCTGCCTCCAAAATATCCTTAGTTGCCACCCCTTAAAAAGCTGTCAGTGGCAGTAGCCCTAGTGGAATGAGGCCTAATCCCAGCTGGAATCTCCTTACCATGATGGGAATAACAGAAAGCAATGCAAAACCCAATCCACTTAGAAATAGTTTGTTTTGACACAGGCTTGCCCTGAGAACTCAAAGCAAAAGAAACAAATAACTGCTGAGACTGCCTAAACCCTTTAGTTCTGCTCAAATAATATCGCAACTGCCTGTGTACATCTAAAGTGTGCAAAATCTTTTCCCCTTTATTTTGGGGATTTGCATAAAAAGTAGGCAAATGAATAGTTTGGTTTAAAGCCACACTAGAAACCACTTTAGGCATAAAGGAAGGATTAGTACGTAAAGATACCCTATCCTTATGGAAAATTAAGAAAGGCTCAACTGACATAAGGGCCTGTAATTCAGAAACCCTTCTTGCAGAGGTAATGGCCAACAAAAAAGCAGTCTTCCATGATAAATATTTCAACTCGGCAGTAGCTGCAGGCTCAAAAGGTTGTAGAGTGAGTTTCTCCAACACAAAATTGAGATCCCAAGCAGGAGTAGGAGCTCTACGTGGGGGTCTTATATTCTTTGCCCCTCTAAGAAATTGCTTGAACAAAGGATGAGAAAACAATGGTGGGTCACAGTCATAGTGAGCCGAAATTGCTGCAGCATGAACCTTAATAGAAGAGAAGGACAAACCTTTGTCCAGTAACTCAGTAAGATATTGAAGAGCCACACTTAAATTAGGCTCAGAAACATCAAATTCCTTTGCTGCACTCCAAAATAAAAATCTCTTCCATTTATCTGCGTACACTTTCCTTGTACTAGGCCTTCTGGCTTCCAAAATAACATTCAAAACTTGCTGTGGAAGTCGAGACCCTCCAGGGTTCAAAACAGAATATGCCAGGCTGTTAGGTGAAGAGAGTGAAGTTTGACATTGAGTAAATGACTGTTCTCCTGAGACAGCAGGTGTGGAATCAAGGCAAAGGCCATGGAGGCTCCTGCACCAGACTTCTCAGTAAAGGGTACCAGTGCTGTCAAGGCCAATCTGGAGCTATTAAAATCATCCTTGGCTTGTCCTGTCTGACCTTTAGGAGTACCTTTGGGAGGAGAGGCAGAGGTGGAAAGGCATACACATGAAGATTGCTCCAATTGAAAGAAAGAGCATCCACTTTCCAGGATGTGGGATGAAACCTTTTTGTGCAAAACTTTGGCAGCTGGTAGTTTAGTGGAGAAGCGAACAGATCTATGTCTGGAGTTCCCCATGACACTGTCAATTTCTGAAATACATGAGGATCCAATTTCCACTCGTGGGGATCCATAATTCGTCTGCTCAACGCATCTGCTAAGGAGTTCTGTGCTCCCGGCAGAAACCTTGCCTGAAGATGTAGCTGTAAACTGAGAGCAGTCTCCCACAAAATCATTGCTTGCCTGCATAGAGGATAAGAATGTGTTCCCCCTTGCTTGTTGATGTACCACATGACAGTTGTGTTGTCTGTTAGAATCAACACCTGCCCTGGAAGAAGTAAATCCTTGAAAGCTATTAATGCAAATTGGACTGCTAACATCTCCTTCAAGTTGATATGTAGATGTCGTAGTCTGGCAGGCCACCTGTCTTGAATCCACTTTCCATTTAGATGAGCTCCCCAAGCTTTGTCTGAGGCATCTGTCGTTAGAATCTGACTCGCCTCTGGCCGGGTCACAGAGAGTCCCTTGTTTAGGTGACATTCCTGAGCCCACCACAAAAATTCCTTTTGAATGCAAGGTATTATCTGAATGACAGTGTCCATATCCTGGCAGTGCTGTGTCCATACATTTTTGAGATACCATTGTAGCTTCCTCATATGCAGTTTGGCATTGGGAAGCACCAGAATACAAGATGCCATGAACCCCAAGGCTTGAAGGACTGTCCTTGCAGTCAGCCTGGACTGATGAGACAATTGATGGAAGTAAAGGGAAAGATTCTTTTGTTTGTCCGGGGTCAAAAAGGCCATCTGGGATGCTGTATTCAGTCTTACACCCAGAAAGCACATGTCCTGAGAGGGTACTAGACTGGACTTTATTTCGTTCACAGAATACCCCAGGCATCTTAGCACTGCTATCACATATTGCAAATGATGAAGAAGTTCGTCCCTTTCTTGAGCCAGAATCAGGCAATCGTCCAAATAAGGATAAATCTGTATTCCTTTTAGCCTGAAGAAAGCTATCACTGGAGCCAGAACTTTCGTGAACACTCTGGGCGCAGTAGATAAGCCAAAGGGCAATGCAGAGAACTGATAATGAGAAGTCCCAGCCCAAAAATGCAGATACTTCCTGCAACTTAGTCTGATAGGAACATGAAGGTAAGCCTCCTTGAGATCCAGAGTTACCATCCAGTGATCTTTGCCCAGCAAAGGTAAAAGCTGTTGTAACGTCAACATTTTGAACTTGGGAATGTCCAGATAAGTGTTGAGGATAGATAAATCCAAAATTGGTCTCCACGTGTTCCCCTTCTTTGGTACTAGGAACAGGCGAGAATAAAATCCTAGGCCCACTTCTGGCAGAGGGACCGGCTGTATGGCCCCTATTTGAAGTAGCAGAGAAATTTGTTTGTGAGCCTCTATTCTTTGTTGAGGAGGAACGTCTGGCATGCCTTTGAAAGGAGGCAAGGTATGGAAATAAAACTTGTAACCTTGGTGTATGATATCCAATACCCACCTGTCTTGGGTAATTAAACTCCAATTTTCCTTGAAAAGTGCCAACCTTCCTCCCAAAGGTGCTGCCAGGCAGAAGGCTCTGGCAGCTGAAAAGGTAGGTCACTGGGCCTGTTTACGAAAGGACTGACCCCTGCCCTCACCCGAAGACTGTGCAGGTGAACTCCCTGTTCTAGGCCTGAAAGAGCCCTGAGCTCTGCCCCTACCACGTCTAGATCTACCCCTAGACTGGGAATCATAAGAAGGATACGTCCACCCCTTGGTAGGCCAATTCCTACTAAACTTCGGAGGCTGAACCTGCAAAAAATCTTTAACAGTCTGCATAGACTTAGCCTTGTCTTCCATTTTCTTTAAGACTGCCTCCACAGGTGAACCAAACAACACATCAGACTGTAAAGGAGCATCTAAAATCCTTGTCTTAACATGGTCAGATAAATTCTGATCCCTCAGCCAGGCGTGCCTGTGAAGAACTGACCCAGTGGCAGCCACCCTAGACGAGGCCTGTACAGCATCAAAACCACCTTGCAAAGAATGCTTACCCACCTGTTCAGAAACATGCACCAAATCCTGTAATTCCTTACACTCAATACCTTCCGCCAGAGCATCTACCTTAGACTTCAATTGAGAAAGTAGATAGTTTTGGTATTTCAACATGTGAAACTGGCAATTCAAAGCCCTCATAGCTAAGGTGGAAGAAGTATAGACTTTCTTTCCCCATCTATCCAAAGCCCTGGCCTCTTTATCTGGAGGAACCGGATTTTTACAACAGAAGCCTTGACACCCTTAGGCCCTTGACTAACAGTTTCTGGGTCCGCCCTACGACTCTTAAAAGATATTTATGAGCTTCAGGCACCCTGTAATACCTATCCGGTTTAACAGGAGCAGGAGGCAAAGAATCAGGATTAAGAGCAGCCTCTGCAAACACATCTTCCACAACATCCAGAACAGGAGGTATAGCCAAAGGCCTATGCTGGGGTAAAAACAAAAATTCCCTAAGCCTTTTCCTGGAATCAGAGAAGTCCTGACCTTCCCACTTAAAATGTTCCCTCATGGAATGAAGAGTCTCTGAAAAAGAAAAATCCTCTGGAGGAGAAGCAGAAGGAGTAGAATCATCCACATCAGAATCAGAATAAGGAGAATACTCCTGCAAGTCTTCAGCCGAAGACTCTGAAACATCCGAAGCCTGCTCAAAACTCCCCAACTCTGGTTCCACCCTAGGCCTCTTATCAGGAGGGGGCAAAGAACCTCTAATTAAAGTAATTAAATCTTTTGCCATTTTAAGCATGCGCTTCTTGGGCACAGATCCTGATGAACTAGGAGTGACACCAACAGAAGCTAAACCTGGCCTACCTCTGGGAGAAGCCTTGGAAACAGAAGGAGAGGGCCTAACCACCCTAGGAAGGGAGGGGAGTACAGTAACCTGAGAAGCCCCTTCAGCCTGACCTGCCTCCTGAGAGGCCACATCCTGCAATAACAAAGTCTCCCCCTGGGACTCCAGAGAAACCTCCGGCGGAACCCCCGGTTCCACCGACACCTCCAAAGAACCGGTGTCCGGTACGGACGACTCTTCTTGTCTGGGTTTAGCTTTGTCTTTGCGCTTCTTCGAAGAAGCGGGCGTCGGAGCATCCAACGGCATATTATAATTGCACGGCTTCCTGAAGACTAACCTGGAACAATCTAACCTTCGCTTAATAGTGCGCTTATTAAACCTAGCACAAAAGTGACACCCAACAACGTCGTGCTCAGGCCCCAAACAAGGAATACACAAAGAATGATAATCTCTATGCGGTATCTGTTTCCCACAAGAAATACAGTTATTCACTTTTTCTGACATCCGGTAAACCACTGAGGCAAGAAAAAACTAAAATATTCCCCAACGGGGTACTTAGCCAACTTTGACTCGGTCTGAAACTCCGAATTCGAAAAATTTCAGAACGCCGAACGGCACTTGCAACGCTGCTTCTGCATCGGACCATGCGGCAAAAAAGACTGAGGATATGACGTCGGTCATGCGCATTTGTACCCTGACGTCCTGATGTCAGTCTAATGCGCCTTGACAGACGTCAGCCTTATACTTTGATATTCGGGCCGACCGAGGACAGCGGACTACCCAAGGGTAAGGACTGCAGCAATGTGAGATGAAGAACATCTGGGCATCCAGCAGAATAAGAGTGCGCACTTCTGAATGTCTCTAATGTGATCTTTTTAATGTGATTAAATTGGATAATGCATTTCTAAATATTGCTTATGTGTTATATAGTGCATAGGATGTAACAGCTGGCCAGCTTCCAAACTATCAGGACAACTTCCACATGCCCAAACCATCAGTCAGCTCAAGCTAAGATGATTAAAAAAAACACACAGGTTTAGGCACCAAGACCTTCAAAACTTCATGCCAACAGAAAGAAAGAAGTTGAGTCCTGAACAGACAATGCTGTTAATAATAACATAAAAATAATAAATAAATAAATGTTCACACCCTGGTATAAACAACACACAAGAAAATAAGGGGGATTGAGCAGCTATTGCAGCAGTGATCATTCAAACATCTACTGTTATGTTAAGTTTACTTATGCAGCTGTACATTGTTCATCATATTCATCACTGCCGCAGTAGACTTAGCTATATGGCTAGATTACCCTAGCTTAGTACACTTGGGAGGTGGAAGAAGAAGGGTCCAGGAGCCCCTGGAGATTGGTTCTAACAAAGCCTGATCTAGACCAAAAGATGGAATCAAGCTTGTAATGGTTTGTAAAAGTTTGTGTAGAGGGGAAAGCTTTAGCTTCTAGAATACTTCTAAAATCCAGCCCTTTCCAAAAAGCCATAAACGAAGCCAAGGCCCTTGCAGAATGGGCCTTGACCCTGCATGGAATAGTTTTGCTGTTGTCAGTATAACAAAAGATAATAGCGTGAGACAACTTTTGGAAATAGTATGTTTTGACATAGATTGTCCTTTCTTACCTTCACAAGAAATGAGCAATTGATCAGAAGATCTGAAAGATTTAGTTCTGTCAAGATAGCACCCAAGTTGTCTGTCAACATCCATTTTTAGGTTGAGAAAAGAACTCTGAGATGGATAGCTTGGCTGAGCACAGACATGGACACCAGTTTAGGCATAAAAGAATTATTAGTTCTCAAAGAAACCCTGTCTCTGAGGAAAAGGAGATGGGATTGACTCATAAGAAGCTTGCAATTCAGATACACTTCTAGCAAAGATCAGAGTAATCGGTAAAACTGGTTTCTGAGTTAAGATCCTCAAGTCAGCCAGGTTAGCTGGTTCAAATGGAGCAGGTGTTAACTTCTCTAGCACAAAATTAAGATCCCAAGGAGAGGCCACCAGTTTTCTTGGAGACCTTTTATGCAAAACCCCTTTGAAAAACATTTTGATATGAGAATGCATTGAAAAGGAGAACACACAGGCAGAAGCTCAACAAAGGAATAAGAAAGGCTGTATGATAAAAATTCACACAAATAATGTAAAACCAGAGAACAACTAGTTCTGAATGGGTGCTGGTTATGTTGCTGGCGTCAACTAAAAAAACAGCCACATTTGCTAATATTTAGTTTTCTAGTAGCAGGCTTTATGACCTCCATTAGTACTTGCACATACTCAAATAGGTGCCTAAAGGGAATTAAGACCCTATCATCCAGGCAGTCAACTGAAGATGATTGTGTTAAGGGTGTATCAAACACCCCTGATCTTGTGAGTAGATCCAGTCTGTGAGGAAGCCTGTGGTAATTGTCTCTGGTCACTTCCAAAAAGAACCACTGTTGCCTTGGCCAAAAGAAAGTCACCATAATGACCTTGGGGGATTTTCTCTGAATGGATATCAGTGGAAAGGGTGGAAAAGCATGCAAGAACATTCCTGCACAAGATAAAAGACATCTGTCTTCCAGGCCTTCTTGCATGGAGTCCTGGAGCAGAATATCTTGCCAGCTGATTGCTCAGAGAGGAGGCAAATATGTCCGCTTGAGGAACTATACACAGATGGGATCAAATCTTGGAAGACCTCAATCTATTTCCCATTCATGAGGGTGTGACCTTGTCCTACTCAGCTTGTTTGCCACGCAATTTTGCTCCAACAAAATTGTAGGATGACTGTAGAGTCCAACTGTTCTGCAAATTTACATTCCAAGCAAGTATGGCTAGTCTGGGAAGGGAGTATAACTTGGCTCCTCCTTGCTTGTTGATGTACCACATTTATTTATTTATTTATAGTTTGTTTGTCAGGATAGTCCATTGGGCAATGAGGAGCCTGTTTTCAATGGAGTCCTGGGGAGAAAAGCTCCAGAAAATTACAAATTACAGATTTAACATAAGAGTAAGTTATTAGAGAAATGTCATGTGCACGAATGAAGCAAAATTAAACACATAGAAAAACAAATATTAGTAGAGTGTACATATTAGTACAATGCAATAAGAGTAATAATTACAAACAGTCAAAGTTTTTAACAATTTAATACATTAGCACAATGCAATAACAGAAACAGTCTAAATTGTTTAACAGTTATGTGGCATTGTCTTTAGTAACTTGAAGAGGTTCTGGGGACTAAAGTTTATTCACAGAATTGAGTGCATTGATCAGGGTAAGCATCTCTTTTATATTTACAGTGGTTATAAAAAGTGTGCACACCCCCTGTTAAAGTGCCAGGGTTTTGTGATATAAAAAAATGAGACCACAATAAATCATTTCAAAACTTTTCCCACCTTTAATGTGACCTATAACCAGTACAATTCAATTTAAACTGATGAAAAGACAACACAAAAACTGGTCAGAGAGGCTGTCAAGAGACCTATGGCAACACTGAAGGAGCTGCAGGAATTTCTGGCAAGTACTGGTTGTGTACTACATGTGACAACAATCTCCTGTATTCTCCATATGTCTGGACTGTGGGGTAGGGTTGCAAGATGGAAGCCTTTTCCTACACAGAAAAACATCCAGACATGGCTAAAATTTGCAAAACAATACAGCAAGTCTCCCAAAAGCATGTGGGAAAATGTGTTACGGTCTGATGAGACCAAGGTTGAACTTTTTGGTCACAATTCCAAAAGGTATGTTTGGCACAAAACAACACTTCCATCACCAAAAGAACACCATCCCCACGGTGAAGCATGGTGGTGGCAGTATCATGCTTTGGGGTTCCTTTTCTTCACCTGGAATTGGGGCTTTAGTGAGGGAATTATGAACAGTTCCAAATACCAGTCACTTTTGGCCCAAAACCTTCAGGTGTCTGCTAGAAAGCTGAAGATGAAGAGGAATTTCACCTTTCAACAAGACAATGACGCCAAGCATACATCCAAATCAAGAAAAGAATGGCTTTACCAGAAGAAAATTAAAGTTTTGGAATGTCCCAGCCAGAGTGCAGACCTAAATCCAATAGAAAATCTGTAGGGTGACCTGAAGACGGCTGTGCACAAGAGATGCCCTCGCAATCTGACAGATTTGGAGCACTTTTTCTAGGAAGACTGGGCAAATATTGCTAAGTCAAGATGTGCCATGATAATAGACTCCTACTGAAGAAGACTGAATGCTGTAATTAAATCAAAAAAAGTGCTTCAATAAAGTATTAGTTTAAGGGTGTGGACACTATGCAGCCAGCTTATTGTATGCTTTTTGTTATATTATTTCCCCTAACAGAATTGTTTTTCAATTGAATTGTACAGGTTACAGGTCACATTAAAGGGGGGAAAAGCTTTGAAATGATTTATTGTGGTCTCATTATTTTATATTACAAAAACCTGGCATTTTAACAGGGGTG
This sequence comes from Protopterus annectens, assembly GCF_019279795.1. Taxonomy (NCBI): domain Eukaryota; kingdom Metazoa; phylum Chordata; order Ceratodontiformes; family Protopteridae; genus Protopterus; species Protopterus annectens. The sequence continues at coordinate 1,261,036,910 of NC_056725.1, read as the reverse complement.
TGTAAACTTTTGTATATCCACTGTATGTGTTTGCATCTGTCCTTGGTGTCCCACGCACCTTGTAATTTTATCACTCCTGTCACTGCTCCCCAAGCAAAGTCCGATGTGTCTGTGGTGACTGACTGCTTTGAGGCAGGCAGAGGGAAGAGCAGACCTGGATTTAAGGAAAATACCTGTCTCCACCAAGTGATTTCTCTTCAAACAAACCCCAGTACTGGAATCTGAAGAGACCAGAGATATTGGTGTTGGGACCAGACAGACTTCAGATACCACTGTTAACTTTCTCATGTGGACTCTTGCCAGGAGTATTATGAGAATCATAGATGCCACGAGACCCAAAATCCTCAAGTATTCCCTCAGTGGCTGAAATCTGAGTGGAAAACCCTAGGAATAGACCTAGATATGTAATTTTTCCTGTGGAAGAAAAGCTCTTTGAACTGAAGTGCCTAGCTGACACCCTGGAACACAAACTCATATGAGAGACTCAAAAAAGACTTTTGAATGTTCTTTTGGAATCCCAGCTTATGTAAGCGATCTCTCACCAAAGTGAATGGTTTCTGACACTTTGAAAAAGACTCTACAAAGATAAGCAAGTTGTCTAAATATAGAAACATATGGATAACCTGTAGCATACAATGAGCTACAGCTGGAGCTAGACATGTTGTGGATACTTGGTGCAATGGATAGTAACTTGCAATTATCATATAAAATCTTCTATTCAGTCACTGTCAATCAACATTACACAGCTCATTCAACTCCTGCCTTTCCCTAAACCTCATTCCTCCTCCAAAAACATTATTCTGCATGTACTGTTTCCGCAATTCCCATTTTTTCTATGAAATTTGCTCCTACACTTTTCTAATGATCCCACTTCCAATTCCTTTATCTCCATTACTGTAGTCATTACTTCTAATATGGTTGGTTTAGACTTAGATTTGTATTTTCTAGTAATTGCTTTTTGGCAGCCACAGGAATTAAATCCAGCAAGGTTTTACTATACTTCCAATTCTGTATCACAGCTCAAAAAATAATTTCTTTAGTTACACCAGTATTTCTGACAGAGAAGTCTGCAGGGATTTTAAAAGTCTGCCAATCCATTAGCCCCATAAAAAATATATTCCCAATTATCTCTTTTTTTTCTCCATCACACCCCCAACATTTGCAATCTACCTAACAAAAAATTTATTTGGAGTCTGCTTGGGGTATAAAAAAATATGGCTTCTTATCAATAGCTTGACATACAGGTGGTCAAGTCTACCAATGCCCCAAACTGTTCCATGAAAGTCGGAATACTGAATACCAGCATACCCAAAACAAATATCAAACCTTGAAACTCTCTAATACTCTGGGGCCCAAGAACAAGCATTACCACTGGTCCAGAATGGAAGCAAGTTTCAACAGTCAGTAATGTTGGTGATGATGTTTGGCATTCAGGAATCACACAGGTGGACTCGACCACCTGTGTCGAGTTACTGATAGCAAACTTAAACATACCTGTGCAAACACTTCCAAGCAAAAATCCTAAACCTTCCAGACTTTGTTGCATATTTGGAAGCCATACATATACACATATGCTCCCACTGCTTCTTTGTAAATTACTTATCCAGTCTCTCTTCCCAATCCTTTCTAACTGTCTTTGATTGATTCCTATAGTTAATGTGCAACATTTTACATGTCCTACTAATTATCCCTTTTTAACAACAGCTTCTGTTCTAGATACTACTAAAAATTCTACCAATTCTGGTCTTTCACTTAGGATTCCCCTATTTCTTTCTCTTTGCCTATACCCTGATGTCAATCCTTGATAGGGAAGGCAATATCTAACTTGCAGCCCAAATGAATTCTTGGCCTCTTCCCATTCTTTTACCTTTCCTTCTCTAATTATTTGTTCCTAATAAATTGGTTCCTTTGCTAGTTTTCTCCAGCAACATAAAAACATTTTCAGCCAAAACAAAACCTAAAAATGTATCATCCTCTCTAATTACATTAAAAAAGAGCACAGTGGATACATTTAAAATATGCAGTGTTAATCTGTTGAACGACCAATTATCCCAACCTCTTTTTCAAACCAGGTTTTACATTCACACACTCAAAACACACATTTACCTGATTATCTCCATTTCTTTTTCAAACTGGATTTATGAAAAAGTCCTATTCATTCCCCCTCCAAATGGGATCCTACAGTTGTCATCCCTGTGGTTTCTCCTTTCAGTAGCTCACAGTCTATAACTCCCACACATATACTTTTAAGAACAATACCTACAACCACATACATAGTAAGAATGAGTAATTACATGCTCATAAAGTGTTTAAGTGTTTCGTATTTTTAGTTCAGACTCCTCTTAATCTTGTCATATAATGTAATAATATTTTTCATATACAACATAATACTGTACATGGCAAAATGAGAAAACATGCATACTTTTTTAGAGACTGCACTTGATTGTATAAGATGGGAACATTATCTGGGCACAAAGCAGTTACCACATGTTTTGTTGTTTTCACAACACTTCTGTTTAGCTACTGCCACAACAACACAGTCGACAGTCAGGTTTACCTGCTGCAGAAATGAAGGCCACAATCAGATTTGTCAAGCAACACTTCTACTTCTTGGAAGGGTCTGGAGAACTCTGTTGGTTTTCTTCAGCATAAATCTGCCTGTCTCATGCCTACATAGCTCTGAGGTCAAACATCTCTACCAAGGGATCTACTCAGGAAGGTGACAGGAGAGACTGGAAGGATTCAGTGAGCACCTGTGCCAAGGCCATTTGGGTGTGCTTGGGCCAGCCCACTTTCTTTTGCTTCTTTAGGAGAACTTCACCAAACCGGAGGACATTAAGGGGGTGAAACTAGCTGGCCTCTTTGGTTGAAAGTGCTCTAAGAAGGATGGCCCTGAGTCTGACTCTACCTCAGATTAAGGGTAACAGTCCAAAATGAGAATTTTTGATCATCTGTCCTACCAATAAAAATCTCTCCTCAGGAAAGTACCCAGAAGGACACAGGCCCTGGACAGAATGCCCCCACACCAGCACAAGGGGAGGGCTTATGCAAATGATGTTGCAGTATTGGAACAGAGCTTGACACCTGAATTATAACAGACACCAAAATCTCTGAAGTCCCAGTGTCAGTCCATGTAGAATGGGGGCATGGCACTGATGTCAGCCGTCGCCACCAAAGGTCCTGACGATGATATAAGAGTTCCTGCCCCCTAGGGCATAAAAGACATGATTTCAACACAGAAGGGGGTGTTGTCGATCTGCCCATTGAGGTCTTGGCTATAAGCTCCAAAGCCAAAAGGAACCACTGGCTTCAAAGGCACCAGTGACAAAGGTGTTCATGCCAGTGACATCATTGACCTAAGAGAAAACCAAAGAGACACTGTCAGAGCAAAAAGTGAGCTTGGTGGTCTCTAATAGGTTTTGGCAGGGAACCTTTCCTGATCCAGCCTAGTATGAAAATGGGAATGGAGGAGGCCTCAGGTCAATTTGGGCTTGCAGCATGGCTTGAGAGAGCATGTCACAGATATCATCTATGATGGCTCTGGAATGTGAAATTAACTTTACAGATGGGGAGTATGGTGCAAGTCAACTCCACCTCCAGTAAGGAAAAATCAGTATTGTGTCAAAAAGACACTATATTCAGGCCTAAGGCAGGAAGTTCACTGATGACCTTAAGGAATAATTTGGACACAACAGATTCCACAGAGGATTCCCTTTCCTCCCTACAAGGGACCTTTGCAGGGGGAAAGGGCAGAGAATAATTATTTTGCTCTCTCTCTCTCATGCTTGTTACAGCTAGCAAATCTATGATTTTCTTTCCCAATTTTATGACAGTTATTCTTTTCATCACAAGAAGACCTAGAAGTAAAAGATACCTGGCTCTCATCACAGGAAATTAAACCTTTAAAAAATAATTTTATTTTCCAGTCATAACTCATTTATTTACTTTTCACAAACACTGCAATGTTCCTGCAGATGGGAAGCTTCCAAACATACTTCACATGATGATCCTGGGATGGAAGTTCATAACCAAATGAAATACAGTTCTTAAGGTTGGCTTTTTTCAAACATACCAAAAAAAAATTGTTGAAGACACTAGCTGCAGTGGCAAAGCCAGCAAATAATACCTACCCTGACTCTGCACATGCTGAACACAGCAGTACACATACAATGGTGCTTAAGAATGGTGTGGAATACAACCAAGCCGAACAAAGTCAAATAGAAATTTTTCATTTCAAAAATGAAGAAATCACTTCTAGTGAAGAAATTACGAAATTCTAAAAGGCTAATCTCAAACGTCCAAGAATGCCAATCCAAGGTACAGAAACCTGGGGATGGCTGCAATCAATGTTATCCTGCAGAACAGCAGGCAAGATCTGGTAAAGGAGTCAGACAGGGGATTACTGGCACTGAGAATGAGTTGAAACCTTGAAAAGTTTGTATTGGCGCCAAAGTGAATGCAAACTAAAGCTATACTCCTAAAAGTAGAGGCAGTTGAACACCACCATGTCAGATCTCTTATTCTGAACTAAATTTTGAAATAATCAGCTACTGAAATGCATGTAGTTGCACATGCCCAGTATTCACACACTATAAAGCCAATGCAAGGCAAAACTCAAAAATGTAATGCTTTAGCACAGTATAACAGTTACATCACCAGTCAAGGATATAAGACATGAAGGATTCCCTCTTTTGTAGCCCATGAATTTAATACATTGGGCTTGGCTGTCATTATCAAGCCTGACTATTCTAAAGAAAACCCCTGCACAGCTTCCACCATTCACAGGTGTTATAGCTATAATATGGCACAACTGGCTTGACCTGCAGTGGTACACTTGTCAGAGAAGAATAAACCAACATTCAGCCCACAAGCGTACAGAGATGTAAGATGATCTGTTTTGGGTAAGAAGGGGGGGGGGCAAGGTTCAAAGCTGAATCTCTAATGGAAACTAGGGATCACAAAGAACTGACTTTTTATTATGAGAAAAAGTGGAGGTATTTGTTGCTTCACATAAAGAGGTTTGGACACTCATCCAAAGGTCTACTGCCTGCCTACCCACAGAAATACAGAAGCATGTGGGCCAATGACCTACCTGCCAGAATCACATGGCCCCAACCCCGTAGGATGACTTCCAGCAGCCACTCCACTTCCCAGTTCCTTGAAAAAGAGTGCAATCCATGCACTCACTTGGACCTGGATCTCACCAGGTCAGGGACTGAGCTAAGACTTGTGTCCAGATAGGACATTGTACAACCTACACTGATCCACCTGATTTTAGGCTTGCAGCTAGAGATAGAATGAGACTCGTGCTAAATGGCAAAAGACACTGAGGAAGGATGGAGTCATAAGCTGGGACAAAGGTTGAGCCCAGAAGTAAAGTGACAAATGTCTTACTGAGGTCCATGACATCCATAACAGCCTCTTCTGCACCTTGAAAGTGACCAGTCATACTACAAAAACAAGCTGGAATGGCAAGAACATAGCTATGCAAATCTGTCTGCCATCAGCTGTAGAACTGATATTTAAAAATTCTGTCAGCATGCCACACACTTCCATGATTTTCCCAGAATGCTGGTGAAACTCACAGGCATATAAATGCCTGGGTCCTTCTCAGACCTATCACACAGCAGAACACTTACCCTCCTCAATTAGAAGTGTCCGTTATCACAACTGCTGCAAGAAGCCACATTAAACATCTGAAAGATAACCAGTAAAAAAGATAAAGTTATTCTTTAAATACCTCGTTCTGTCTTCTTCATGAGAGTATTATGGCAGCCAAGAGGATTCCCTAAATCTCTCCAGGTGTTACTATTCATCTTTTTTAATTTTACTTCAATTTTTCCAACTGCTCCTGCTATGTGCACTAAAAAAAAAAAAAAAAAAAGATAAGTCACTTTCACATTCAGAGTGATCATGCATGTCAAACACAATAATGCATTTATCAGCTATACTATATTACCCACGGAAACTTTCATCCAGTGCATCTCATGATACATTTATCAGACACCTTATAATGTATATAAGCTCCAACTCTTTTAGTGTGTATATATCAGTTTTATAAAGACCAACAAAGTGAGCAAAATATTCTAACAATACCATGAGCTTAGAAAATATTATTATTTTTATTTATTTATCATAAATAAATAAACATGGACCCACAGACTACAGTACCCTATGGGGAGGTTGGTGCACTTGACCAACCATTTAGCAGGTTTTCTTTTCCTATCCCATGAATCAAAGGACAACACAGAAAGCAGTAAAAAGTCTGCAAACTCTAAAAGGAAGGTTGCAGTAAAAAACTACAGCGGTGGTATTCGCATCATTTTTTTAAAATTATTCTCTGGCAAGCAACCAGATATGAGCTGGGAATGGTGAGTGACTGAGTGTTCGTGTAAACAAAAGAGTCTGAAATACAGTGCAGACATACTTTATTTTATGTTTTCTTTTTTTATTGTTGTTAGACTACTGATGTGCACAATTTATTACTTGCAAGCAAACAGATAAAGGTTGTAAGGACTGGAGAGCAACTGCTAAGTTTGTGCAAATACATTGTATGGTCACTATGCATTTTTATTATTATTTTTTTTTATTATGTGCATTTTTGAACAAAAGCTGCAAACATCCTTATGGTTAGATTTGGCTTTAGCCTCTGCAATGAAGAATGAATAAATTCATTAACATGCCTACAACGTAAAAGTGTTGCATTTTATTTATATCTTTTTGCAGTACCTTCTAACCAGACTCCTGCAGCTGTGAAGGGTTTGACACCTGTCAGTTCAGTATAGTCTGCATTATTTGGCTCCTAACGATGTGGACATACAACAAAAGGGTCTCACTGAGACAGATACCTGGTGTCAAAGCCATGGCCTGAAGCTCAATGCCAAAAAGTGTACTGTCATCCCCTTTGGTAAAAACTCTGTACCCAAGAACTACCACATAGCTGGTAGTCTACTAATGCCAAAAATGTGATGAGACCTTGGGACACAGGTGGACAGTAGTCTCTCCTTTGATAATCACATCGCCACAGTGGTCAGGAAATCCTTCGACGTGGCTCACCTCATCACAAAATGTTTCTCATCCAGAAAAAAAGAGGTCATTGTTCCCCTCTACTCATCACTCATTAGACTCATTATAGAATACAACGCCCCTTTTGGTATGTACCTCACAACACATCTACAACAACTGGAAAGGCCACAGAAATACCTCACAAAGAGGATTACTGGCTTCAAACAGATGCCCTACACAGACCGTCTCAAAAAACTCCAGATTTACTCCGTCACATATCACCTACTCAGAGGCGATCTCTGCCTAACATACAAAGCTATGTCAAACCCAGAGCTGTTGGACATGCTCCACTTAAAGAAATCCCAATCCCTCCAACCTGCACGCTCTAGGGACCTAAACCTTGTCACCACAATAAACAGAACATGCTGGAAGGATAGATTCCTGTCCCAGAGACTTCCCGTACTCTGAAACAGACTACCTATCTATGTCAAACAAACCTCCTCATTAGCACTCTTCAAGAAAAAGCTTGATGATTGGATGAGAAATAGGAAATTCACCCCAGGGATCACTTCTGTGGCTCTGCTCGACAGGAGCACAGGAAAATAATTTTCTTGGGTGGTGAAAGCCAGGGTACATTTTTGGCAAGGCTTATCTAGGCCCTAGGGCCAATAGCCTAGTACCTATGAACCTATGATGTTCAGAACTGCCTGATCTTCAACATCTATAATATGATTATTACTGCACTGCTTTTATGCAGTCTCCTCTTGCATTTTGAAAGATTTCTGCATTTTTTTTTTTTTTGCTCTGTGGATGGATTTTGCTGGCCATTCCCTAATGCATAGTTGAGCTAATTCACAAAATGTTATGTTATACCAGTTTTTAATACAACATACACCATTTATTCATCAAAGACTGTAGACACTAAATTTGAGAATGAAGTACTGAAATGCAATGTCGTCTGCAAACAGTAATATTTGCATTAATATCAGTTCTCTTAATATTAAATTATTCAAATGACTTTTAGTTTGGAGAGATCGTCCATACTGACTTGGCGTATGTTGTAAGGTTGTTAACACTTATAGAGTTAGCATGTGTTGTTAACATTTCTTATGTCCTGAGCATGTGTACACTTCTCTTTAAATTCTGCTACACATGGTTCACAAGAGGTTACTTGGCTAGCAGCTCTAGAGCATTTAGTTCTAGACCATGGCTTTGGCACCAATCATTTGTTTGTGTTACCTCTTCTTGTAATATGTTGACATTATTGGGGGACTCAATGACTGCTCCCAGTTCGCAATCATCAGCTAACTTGGTGAGCCAAAGGCAGTCTACTTTGGCTTGGAAGTCTGAGAACAGAAGCCAAACAGTAAGGGGCCCAGCACAAACCCCTTTGGTAATCCACTAGTGACAGGTCTACTGGTGGAGGTGGAGTCACCAGTTATGACAGAGTGCATTCTGTCAGTGAGTGAAATGGCTACCCATCTAGTAATGAAAGGGTTAATCCATATCTGGGAGAGTTTCTCAATGATACCAGAGTGTGAAATTGTGTTGAAAGCCTTGGCAAGGACCTTCGTCCATGGCTTTGGTGACTTTCTCAAAGAAGTCTACCAGGTTTACTAAACATGATCTACCCTTAATGAAGCCAAACTGCGTTGGGTACAGCTTTTGGAAGTCGCCTATGTCCTTGTTGATAAGGTCCATAATTTTTTATTTTATTTATTTATTTTTATTTTACATTTGTTGACCGGGCTAGTCCAACTGGATTTATGTACATTTTCAGTGGAGGCCCGGGGAGAAAAGCTCCAGAGGTATAAGAAAATTTTACAAATACAAATTTTACAAATACAAATAATACAAAGTACAAGTATGTTATGCAATGGGAAGAATGAAATACAATCATATATATTAAAGGTCTTAATGAACTAAATAAGCTAACTTTGAAAAAAAGGCCTGAGGAGAAAAGCTCCAGGGCTAAATCAATTTACAATTACAAATATTGCATAGAACTAATGTGTTATATAAACACGTATATTATAGTTCGTGTCTACCTGGAAAAGGGTAAATTAGAAAGAGTTTAAGTTAGAGGTTAACTCTTAGCAATACAAAGGAAGGTCAAAAATGTTAAAATGAATAGTGTAATATTTGCAGAGAAAAGGGAAAGGGGAAAAAGGGACAATTTGTTAGTTGGAGAGTTGAGGTAGGTGCAAGGGTAAAAGTGGTTAAGGAAGGTTAAAGATAGAGTAAGGTACTAACAGGTTAGTCTGGGTTGGTACAAGAGCAAAGCCAGAATTTATTAAAGTGTCTTAATAGCTGTTTCTTAAAGAGTGGAAGAGTGGACAAAGAAGAGATATCAGATGGAAGATTGTTCCATATTTTACCTACTGAGTTAGAGAAAAGGCAGTTGCCTGCAGAATTATTAGTTTTGGTAATATTAACAAGTAGTTTATCAGAGGAACGTAGTTGTTTCAGGTTTGTGTAGGGAGTCAGGAGGGTATAAAGAGCTGGTGTTTTAGAAGGTTGGTATAGGATTTTCCATGGCCTTGTAGATTAGGCTGGTTAGACTTAGGAGTCTGCAGCTCCCCGGGTCAGTTGATGCCCCCCCCCCCCCCCCTTTGTGCTGGGAGATTACTGTTGCTGTTCTTCATTCTGCAGGAACATAGCCAGTTCTCAAACTATGACTAAAGAGAACACCAAGTGGGTCCACTAGGTCTTGTTTTAGATTGTTTAGTAAACAACCTGGGACATTACCTGGTCCCACTGAGGCTATGATTTTGGCCTTGGTGAGTGCAAAAATGACGAGTCCTCTAGAGAAACTAGGCAAAGGGCTGGTGTCAGGTATACATTGGGATATAGTAGGTGGGGACATGGGGAGTGAAGTTTGTGCTGAATCTGTCAGCTAGCAGGTTGGCAATATCTTCCAGTGTAGTATGAGTTATCCATCCACAACCAGTTTCAGCACACAGCTGGGCATTCTCTTTTAGACTTTGGACATAGTTAAAGAATGCTAGGGATGCAATTCTAGTTTCATAATTTGCTTTAGAAGACTTTATAAGATTTCTGATTTTCTTGTTTAGACTTAGGAGGGAACTCTTCCTCTGCAGAGTGATATACCTCTTGCTTTTGACAACAGTTTCTTCCTCTTGTTATACAATCTGTTTAGACTTGAAGTCCACCATGGTGGCTTATTTTTACATAAAGACCTGGTTTTGATCCGGTCCGGTCCGGTACAGCACTGTTTATGCAGTCGCTTAAGTGTTTTATACGGCATTTGTGTACACTTCTGCATAGTGATCATTGATGTCTGTGAATGAGGTTGGTATTAAGCTTTTTATACCACTGCTTAGTAAGCCGTAGTTAGCTATGGTAAAGTTTTTTATAATTTTTGTTCCTGTGAGGGTGTCATTTCCAGCAGTTACTTCAAACAAGACTAATTTGTGGTCTGACCTAACCAGGGAGGGCATCACACTTGGGGAAATACAGTGACCCTCCCATGTTGGTGAGTACTATGTCCAGAACATCAGAGCTCCTAGTGGGGGGTGCAGACTATCTGTTCCAGAGCATTTGTGTTAAAGTCTAGTAACCTCTGGGTGAGAGTGTTTTAGCTCGTGTATGACCCCCAGTCTATGGAAGGATAATTGAAATCTCCTAAGACTAAGGTGTTGGGCTGTATTGAGAGGGATTCCAGTAAATCAAGTTAGGTGGTGTGCTTATCCTGGTTCATGGTGGGGGTCTACAGCTAGCAATGATGTGGTATGGTAGTTTTCCAATAGCTAATTGGAAAAGGAGTAGTTTGAGAGAGTCATGCTGTTGTTTGACCAGTTTCTAAGTGCATTTGGTTTTAATGAAGATGGATACACCTCCACCTTTGGTTCCTTCATGCTCATTTTGATGTCTGAACATGTGGAAAGCACTGCAGTCTTGCACAGCTTGGGTGCTCTCAGAGGCCTTGAACCAGGTCTCGGTAACTGCACAGATGTCAGCATCCACCAAGGTGAGGAGTGCTTCCAGGGAGTGCAGTTTCATGTTTAAACTCCTAGCATTAATCAGCACTACCCTGAGTTTGTCTCGATTCAATTTTGTTACACTGGAAAATTTCTTTTGACATAGCCTAAATAAGGTACTATGGGAAGGCAATGGCTTTTGCCAGTATCCAAAAGCCTAGGGGAGACAGGTGTTGATCATCTCTAACAAAGCAGTGAGGTCTGTATACCATAGCCTCCCCGGCTGACAGATACTGTTGAAGTCAATCTTTTTTTGTTTATATTGTAACATCATCCTGGGTGAGGGTAGGACACATAGGGCTAGGGACATACAATATGGGACACATAATCAGAAAGTTATGTCATGTCTCTCTTCATATAGTCCAGAGAAATATGTCTGAACTTATTCATTCCAACATGGATGATGACAGAGTCATAACGGTACTTGTTGTTGAGTGGCTTGAGTGCATGTGTGATTTGTTGGATCTTGGCACCTGATAGGCAGCTGATCATGACCTCCTCCTTGTCTAGTCTGGTGAGGGGGACATCTGTGTGCCTCATTATGAATTGCCTATGAACAAGACATTCGAAGTGTTTTGCCTTAGGGGCTTATTTACCCATGTAGGGTTCAGCCCAGCAAAGCAGCTGATCCAGATATGATCCCAGAAAAGCTACTTAAAAACTGCTGATCAGCTGGCACCAGTCTTCACAGACATGTTCAATATCTCCATCAGTCAGGAAAGAATGCCCAAATGTTTCAAGACCACCGATACCATTTCTCTGCCCAAGAAACCATCTCCAGCATCATTAAATGATTACCGGTCAATTGCACTTACCTCAATAGTGATGAAGTGTTTTGAAAAAATGGTCAAGGATCACATAACGTCCTGCCTACTTGCTACATTTGATCCTTTATAATTTGTATACAGGTCATATCGTTCTACTGTGGATGCCACAGCCTTAACACTTCATCACATCTTGGACCACATGGAAAATAAGGACAGTTATGTATGCATGTAGTTCATAGACTTCAGCTCTGCCCTCAACACGGTAATTCCACAACAGCTGTCTAAGGTGAGTAATCTAGGCATAGAAAACAAAATATGCAACTGATCATCGAATTCCTGACTGAAAGGCCCACAAACAGTTCAAGAAGGAAAACATCACTCAAACAGCATCACCCTAAACACTGGGGTCCCACAAGGTTGCGTACTCAGTCCTCTTCTTTTCACAGTTCTAAGACATGACTGCACAGCTATGTATCAGTCAAACAGAATCATCAAATTTGCAGATGATACCACAGTAATCGACCTTATCAAGAAGAAAGATGAGGGGGTCTACAGGGAAGAGGTGAACCAACTTGTTCATTGGTGATCTGACAACAACTTAGCACTAAATGATGGGAAAACCAAGAAAATCATCATTGATTTTAGGAAGGAAAATAAGCCACACACCCCTATCATCATCAATGGTGTCACAGTGGAGGGAGTAAATAGTACCATATTCCTAAGGGTACATATCTCGCAAGACCTAAGTTGGGCCACAAACACTTCTTACCTTACATAGAGAGCCCAACAATATCTCCACTTTCTTAGGAGACTTCGTAGAGCTAACCTCCCCTCACGGGTCCTACTTACCTTCTACAGAACCACGACTAACAGCGTACTGCCAAACAGCATCATTGTCTGGTATGGAAATTGCTCTCAAGCTGATCAGAAGGCAATGGATAAGCTCATTAAACAGGCCACAGAAATCATTGGCTCCAACCTTCAAACCCTACAGGACATGTATTTAAACAGACACTATGACAGTCTGAAAACTACTGAGGGATATACACCATCTGGCTTATGAACTATTCAAACTCCTGCCAACAAGGAAGTGCTAAAGAAGCATTAGATGCAGGACAGCCACATTCTGTAACAGCTTCTTCCCACACAATATCAGACTGCTGAACAAGAAATCCATAGCCTAACCCACTAAATGGGTGCAACATTATTTATGTGCAATATGTCATTGTTATTTACATAACTCTCTACATATCTCATTTTATACGTCTCTACCTGCACTATGAAAACTGTAAACTGTAAGTTTATGGCATATATTGATGGTGGGTAAGTTTTTTTGTTTTTTACGTGTCCCTCTTTATTTATTTATAGTATTGTTTGATATATATCCTTATATTTCTACTGAGTCTGTTCCTGTTGTTGCATTTGTTTTGTTTCTGCTGTAAAAAGCTTTTTTTTTTACTTTATTTATTTTTAGTATCTTATTTTGACTTCTATTTTTAGTATTTTAAATTATTATTAATTTAATCTATCTTCCTTCTGTAAACTGTCATTCTTATGGTACGAACCTAAGTATTGAAATTTTGTGCAGTGATGCACGCTTTTTCCTCTGTGTTGATCTGTATGACAATAAAGTTTACTTTGACTTACTTGTTGAGACACAGGTGTGTGTGCTAATATGTGTAGTGGTTTCTTTTTGCTTAGTGGTGAGTGCGGCTGATGTGCGTTTGGAAGGTTTCTGTTCTTTTGGTAGGCTTTTAGTGAGTACCTCCATGTATGTGGGTTTATGTGTTGTGACCTCATTTTGTGTGAAAGGTGAGGTTTGAGTGACAGGTGAAGAGTGTACTGACAACCTGTTTGATGTCCAGCTTGTTTTTACGTGAAAGAAGTGACTCCAATTCTACAGTGTATTTGTGTCTCTCACATAGGGTGTTAGTTTGCTTCAGAAGTAAATGGTTGTCAGTATATATGAAGCAATTGCCTCAAGATGCCCATATCAATCAAGCTGCCAGGTGAAATAATGGGAACCTGCCTGTTGCGGCAGGATTTTTCTGAATGTGGTATATGGCAAAAAAGTGGGCTAGCTGGACTTAGTCACAAACACCAAAATGAAGCAGTAATTCAACTAAATACAGTTAAAGTGCAGAGCTTGCTTAAAATATACTTATTTTTTTTTTTTTCCCAGTGGATGCCTTGCATTACAGTTTAGATGCACTCCAGACCTCTGGCTAAACTTGCCAAATGTTGAGTAGCTCCAGTAAACTGAGTCTAAACCCTCACAAATGACGGGCTTGTATACAGGCAAATTAAAACAGTTTTAACACAACTACCAATGGGAAAGTCCCAAATTGAGCCTTTCTACAGCAATCTCCAATTCAGATGGGTCCTGGGGTACACACTTCTGCCACAAGGGTGCAGGGAGGCCCTCTTAATATAAGATGGCTGGTTTAAGAGCACAATGATGCCAAACAGTCTAGATTCAGCAGGTCTGAATCTAGCTTATGCTATGCAAGGCGAGAAAGCACAATTTCTAGATGGGAAGTAGTAAGGGAGAGTTCACTTAAAGGTTAAAGTGAGAGTGTTTAATAGTATACTATTAGATGACCTGCAGTAGTATCACCCTATGCATAAACTGGCAGCTCTTCACGTAGCTGTGAACAGTGAGGGACTATGGAAAGCATTTCCTGTACAGGATTTTAAACTGGAGAGGTTTGCTTATATGCAAGCACGGGGAACTGAGTTTGTGCATACCAGCAGGCTGAAAGGCTTCTACAAAGTTAAACCCTCAGGCTAATCAGACAGAAGCACAATAAGCTATCGACCAGTAGTTCCCACCTTGGATGGGCTGAATTTACTTCTCTACTTCCACCAGAGTGCAAAAGAACCATCTCAATGTAGTCTGTAAAAAAGGAGATTAAATGCCTTCATTTAAACAGTAAATTCAAACCATAAAACTAATCACATGACACAGTTATATTAAGCACTTCAGTTTAAAGACACGTATACAGGTAAAATGTTACTGGCAGTCAGTATAGCCATAAAATAAGTAAAACATTTAAGACCCATCCACACAAAATGTTATTTCAAAGGTAGCTGTCTTCTTTTTAAAATAAAAAATGCTTACGGTTTGAATTTACTATTTAAATGAAGGCATTTGATCTCCTTTTTTATACACTGATGAAGGGTTGATCCAGAAAGCTTTGTGATTTCTTTCCCTGTTTGGAATAAATGCTGCATTTTACCTCAACATTTCCAGGCTTTGGATTTTTTTACTACTGTGGATGAAAGTACCTCATGGTTTTGTAAAGGTTTCATTTTAATTAGTCTTTAATTTGGCTTAGTGGAGCTAGTATGTGTTTGACTGAAGGAATTTGGAATATTTTACTGTGGTTATTGCATGTGTATGCAAAACAAACTAGAAATATGCCACTTTGGCCATTATTATTGCTATTATTTTTACCACAGTCAGATATCTGAGGTGAACACAGTCTACAATGTGGTTGCAATTGCTGAGTAAGGGACAGTCATCTGTAGATGAAAATGACTGACCTGCTGAGGTGATAAAATTCAACAGTCATTAGTCTGTGAGCATTTGTGTAAAGCAAATGAGTATGCAGGACGTGTGTGCAATTATGTAAAGTACACAAATACCTTATTGTGGCAATATATTTTTTCCAAAATGTTTTTATTCATTTTATAACACAAAACTTAACTATTTTATTGTAGCAGGAAGCAAGTTTATTCCTTTGAGTATAATTTAGTTTAGGTTGGGAGCGGCATATAAGAAGGTGGTGACTAGAGTTTTTCTTGCAGTATCTGTAACTAATCTATTGATCCTATAAAGGAGCCTAGTTTCTGGTTTGTAGATTTAATGGTGTGCAATTTATGCTGGTCATATTTCAGATTGTCATATATTATAACGCCTAGCAGTTTACTGAGAGTTACACTTTCAATGACAGTATTATTTGCTGACTTTATGGTAAAAGATTGATTTTGACAACTTTTTGAGGTAAAAAGCATTAACTTAGTTTTCTTTGGTTTGAGTAGGAGGTTTACTTAGTAGGGTTTTTGTGCCCTGAAAAAACATTTTGGGAAAAAGTGCAAAGGAAGCAAGGCACAGAGGAACTCCCTGGCCACTAGAAAGAAAAGACATCCACCCTCCAAGTTTTGGGACAATTGTCCCTAGTGCAGAACTGAGGGAGCTGATGGTTGTCTGCTGAAGCAAAGAGGTCTGTCTGAGGGTTGCCATAATTGAGATGGATGTTGTAGAAGACCTCTCTGTTCAAAATCCATCCGTGGGGGTCCTCCTGGGAGAGGCTTAAGCAACCTGCTAGCACATGGTGCTGAGAAGGGATGTATACAGCTGGTGAACATGATGATCATTTCTGTTGCCAAGATCCAGGTCTCCTGTGCTAACCTGTACAGTTGGTAAGACCTGGTGCCTTCCTTGTTTATGTACTACATGACTGGGTGTTGTCTGAGTACACTTGGAGTGGTCTAAGTTTCTAAAGGTGGGCACAAATCTAAAAAGCTTGCAGAAGAGCCCTCATTTCTTTCAGATTGACATGTTCCTTTAGGAACTGAGATTACCATTTCCCCTGCACTCACTATGATCCTGTCCGTGCTTCCCATGCCTCGTCTGTGTGAACCTGTTCAGGAGGAGGAGTAGGTGTGAAAGGTAATCCTTGGTTGAGGATGACCTGTCCCCTCCACCAAAGTAGCTCCTTCTTGAGACAAGGGAGGAGGGGAATCAGGGTATCCAAAGGGTGACAATACTGGGATCACACAGACTTCAAGTACAGTTGGATATTCTTCATGTGAAGTCTGGCCAGGGGGGAGCATAGGAATGGTGGCGGCTATGAATCCCAAAGTCCTTATCATCTCCCTTGCTGAGCAATGGTCTGCAGAGGAGAACATTTGGAAGTAAATGGACAGACTGAGAACTTTCTCCTAGGGAAGTAAGCATGCATTTTTGGTGTTCTGCAGCCCAGAAACAGCAGGTCCTGTGTAGGAACCATGTGTAAATTCTTTGTAGTTTATAGTAAAACCCAGACCCGTCAGAAGATGGAAAATAAAGTGAAGATGCTGAAGAAGAATTTCTGGAGAGAGAGCCTGGATCAGATCATCACCCAGGTAGGGGAAAATCTAAATTTCCTGAGTGTGACAAAAAGCTACTACTGCAGCTAGGCACTTTGTGAACATTCTTGGGTGTGCGGAAAGACCAAAAGGCAGAGCAGTAAACTGAAAATGTGAGGTACCAGAGGAAAACCTAAGGAATCTCCTACAAGAAGGATGAATGGGAATGTGTAAGTAGGTATCCTTCAGATCTAGTGACACTAAAAAAGCTGGGGGGATAAAATACAGAAGAGTATGAAGAAACAGCATTTTGAAAGATGGTACCTTCAGGTTAAGTGTTAAGGATAGACATGTCTAGGATGGCTGTCCACTGCTCTCCTTTTCCTTGGACTACGAAAATCCTGGAGTAAAACTCTCTTCCATTGAAATCCTTTGAGACTTACCAGATGGTATCCGGATTCAAGAGGTCTTCAATAATGGGGACAAAAAGGGATATTTGGTTTTCAGGAGGTTAAAGCATGCATTTCAGTGGAGGAATGTTTTCCCAAGAGATAACATAGCCATCACTGACAATAGAGAGGTCCTACTTGTCTGTGGTAGTAGCTTCCTCACCAGGGAGAGCAACATTCTTCAAGAAAGTGGGGTAATAGGGCTGAAGCAGGGGTAGGTGTGCTGCAGGTAGTCACAGGTTTTGCTTCTGAAGGGTTGCCTCCCAGCTGGAGGTTCCCTATGTTTTTGTTTTTTTTTTCAAAGTACCCTTTTCTACAGGTTTTTCTTTGTTGATGAACTGTCCTGGGATACCTTTTTTATGAAGGAGACTGATTTAGATGGGTAGTTCCTATGGTATCAAGGAAATGAGGAAAGTAGGATCTATCTGCAGTCTTTCGTGGTCTTACCTTGGTCTTGGGAGAGTTTTGAAAAGACTGGCTGCCTCAGGTCCAAACAGTAAGTCTTTGCCCAAGGACAAGTCTAGAATTTTAGATTTGAAATCCTCAGGTATAGGCTGACTGTGAAGCCATGCATATCCACGAATAATAGGCCCAGTGGCAATTGTTTTAGAAGAAACATCCACAGCGTCATCACAGCACTTAATGTAATCTGAATGGCCTGTGGAAGTAAGCTCTGCATTTGATGCTTAGACTCTGCTGGAGGAGAATCTAGTATAACTTTGTTTAAGGAATTTAGGACAGAGATCAAATACTTTGTCATTTGAGTCTGGTAATTAATTGCTCTAAAGGCAAGGGTAGCAGAGGTGTAAACCTTCTTCCCCCCATCTGTCTATAACCCTATCTTTATCAGTAGGGAGGGCATTTGCACTGGCCAATATATAAGAAAAGAGAGAGAGATACTGCAGAAAGGTCTTCCAGTGGGTTCTTACATAGATATTTAGGGTTATCAGGGACCTTATAAAACCTGTATGCTCTCTTAGGAGCTGGTGGTTGAGAATCAGAAGAAGTGGATTGTAAGGCATCCTGGAAAGCCTCTAGGACAGGTGGGACTGGAGAAGGGGCAGGGGTACCTATCTTCAAGAGAGTATAATACCTCTTCTGAACATCAGAGATCTGTGGGGATTGCTATTCAAAGTGTTTCTTCATGATCTGTATCATCTTCCCAAAGGAAGCTTCCTCAATTGGGGAATCAGGTAAAAGGGTGTTCCCTTGAAATAAGATTTGCCCTGGAGAATGCAGCTGAAAGAAACAGTCCAGTGAGTGGTCTAACAGAATGTAAAATGGCTAAAGGATCAGATGATGGCTGATAAACTCCAAAACAAGAAGAGCTAGTCTGTAAAGAAGGTATGACTTTGTGCTCCCTTGCTTGTTTACAAATCACATGACAGTGATGTTTTCGGTGTATATCCAGAGTGAATGCAGGGCTTGAAGAGCCAAACGCAGAGCCCTCATCTCCTTGATGTTGATGTGGTCCTTAATTTGTTGGGAAGACCTCACTCCCTGTACCCTGTTGTTGTCAGAAGAAGCCCCCTAACCCAGATCTGAAGCATCTGCATAAAGTTCCTGAGTGGGGGAAGGAGCTTGTAAAGGTAGGCATGGTTTCAAAGATATGAATCCACCACAGAAATTCCTCTTTGAGACAAGGCAAGAGAGGAATGGAAAATTCCAGAAGAAGACAATGTTGAAGTCAAATTGTCTTTAGATACCAGTGAGGTTTCCTCATGTGGAATCTGGCAAAAGGAACCATAGGAATGGTGGAGCCATGTAACCAAAGCTATAGAAACTCTCTTGCAGACCGCTGTCAAGATGATAACCCTGGTAATACGAAAGCAGAGCCATCATAGGTAGGGTCTGAATCATGCATCCCAGGAAAACTTGATCCTGGGAAGGGGTCAGAACAGACTGATTGAGGGTGAACCCCACATTTGGAAGCAAAATGAGACAGCAATCCAGATAGAGAAAAATCTGGATACTGTGAAGTCCGCAGGAGCCAGACATTTGGTAAAGACTCTCAGAGCTGTAGAAAGGCCAAAAGGCAAAGCAGAGAATTGATAATGTGAGGAAGAAAAAGAAAAACACAAACAATTCCTGAAGAGTGGTTGAACAGGAATGTGGACCTAAGTATCTTTCAGGTCCAGAAAAAACAGGTAGGCTTGAGAAAGCAGTAAGGGAAACAGGGTCTGGGAACGACAATATTTTGAAAGAGGGGACTTTCAGGAAAGTGATGAGAAAGAAGTGCTCCAGAATGGGCCACCAACAGCTCTCATTCCTGGGAACCAGAAACATCTTGGAATAAAAGCATTTCTCTTTCTGTAAGGGGCAAACATAGTGAATAGTTCCCTTAGCTAGGAGGCCCTGAAGAGCAGGATAAAAATGAGGAAGTTGGGAATATAGAGACTGAGGGATCCCTGAAAAGTGTGGAATGGATTTCCATAACGTGAAGCAATCTTTTTGTATTATGGAAAGTACCCAGGAATCCATGGTTATCTGCAACCAGATGGGACAAAACAGAGTTAAACAAAGGGAAAGAGGAATCTGACTAAGGGCCAGGGAAGGTTGAGTGTCAGATGGATGCAGACTTGTCAAACAAAGAGTGCTCTGATTTTTAGAATCCGGAGCAGTTTTATCAGTAAAGTGCCTCTTCTGAAGATCTCTTACCCCTTAATAGTGGCTTTTGCTGTCAAGACACAAAGAAAGACTTAGAAGGATAATTCCTCTGAAATTTAGGAATAGGGGGAAAAAATATGTCTGAGTACCTGCATAACCTTCCCTTTATCCTTTAAAGCTTTAAAAAGCTCTGCAGCAGCATAGCCAACTAGATTCTGAATGTCCGGGGAGAATTTAGTAACCTGCCTTTTATATCTTCAGGAAGACATTGTAAACTAAGCCAGGAGATCATGCGCATAACAGAATTTAACACAGTTGCCTGAGATGATGAATCAGCTGCATTTGATGGAATGGAGAGCCATCTGAGAAGCAGAACTCAAAGAAATAACAGAAGTCTTAGTTTCAGAGTCAGGCATGTCTGTCAAAACAACTCCATGTTTATACAGAAGAGCCAGCACATACCTGGTCATATGGGTCTGGTAACTTAATGCCACAGCGGCAGCGATATACTTTTTTCCCATACCTGTTCACAGCCCTATTAGCCACACTGTTCTTGTCAGAAGGAAGAAGTTTGGAAAAAGACAGTAATTTTGGCAGTTTACCAGCAAAAAGAGAAATGACTGCAAGATCAGAGGAGAGATTTTTTTATATAAGAACATTTGATCCTTAAGTAACTTGTAAAACCTGTCAGGCCTCTTAAGAACAGGAACATGGAACTCAAGAGGATGAGAAGCTGCAGAAAAAGTTTCCAGACAGTACAGGAGGGACTGCAGAAGGCCTGGGAGAGTCCATTTGGCAGAGTCCATCTGTAAGAGGGTATGATACCTCTTTTGGACTTCAGACATTTGGGAGCACTTCCACTGAAAGTGCTCCATCATTTTTGCAATAGTGTCCCAAAAAGAAAACTCAATAGGATAATCCAGAAAAACAGTATTCTCATCTGCTGAACCTAAAGCGAGACAGGAATGGACTTGAGTAGAACAGGCTAAAGACTTCCTATAATACACATCATCATCAGAAGAGTCAGAGAACCTAAACCTTTTAGAGGGAGTAGAAAAAGAACAAACAGCAGCAGCACAAATATCCATGGGGTGGGGGACTTTAAGGCTATAAAGGCCTTAAAAAGACCCCGAGTGAAATCCAGTCACTCTTTATATGAATCCTTGGCCAAAGGAGCTACATACTTGTACTTCTGCTTTTTCTTAAAAGGAAACTCTGCCCTAACAAGCTTAGGTGGTTCAGAGCCCTGCCTAACTTCAATGAGCAAACCAGGAATCTCTTCCCTAATAAATATCTGGAGAATCCCCATTATAGGCCCTTCTGACACAATCAGCCACAGCTCCCCCTTTTCATCCATAGCACATATATGATCACCCTTGGTGGACGTGCAAGAAACAAATCCCATATCAGCATCCAGATGGATCATGACAGAAAGGGGGCTTGCACTTGATGGCCCTTGGCTTCTTCATCCTACTTAACGTAGATGTCCGGTAGATTCTGGACAGTAGAAATCTCTAAATGTATCTTTTTAGACTTCTTAAGAAATGGCTGAACAACTGGCAGGGCAGATTCAGAAGACATAGTTCCCTCAACAAGCAGCTTCAGACCTTGCTTCCCTAAGAAATATAAAGGCAGGACAAATGACTATGAAGGATCTTGGGAACAAAAGCCAGACAAATACCACACCAGACAGAAAAGGAATTTGTCGTGTCTGCCTTTATAGGGAATCTGCCTCCCACACTCACATTTCCCCTTTCTGGATAACATACAAAATGGTAAACCAACAAAAAAGAAACAAGGTACTTAGCTGCCTTAGGCTCAGTAGCTAAAACAATGAGACGGGTAACTTCAAACACTGAATTCAAAAAAGGTAACGTTCAAATTGGTGGCAAAGAAGTTCTGAGGATGAGGTGCTTGTACATCACTTATGTAACTTATGCCCTGGATGTAAGACATACTTCTGACGTATAGTGCTTGGAAGGGCCTAAGGCTTTAGTATGCTGGCCAGATGTACAGCTATCCTCGGTAGGATAAATCTTTAGTAAGGAATACTGCAACAGTGATAAGGAAGGACATCCTGATAACTATTATTGAATTACAGACCCCCAAACATTGATATCAGCTCAGATACACAATTTAGATCAAATGGACCACATCACTATCCAGTAAAAATAATATTTGCTATTTTATTACTGATTTACTTATTTCTTAACTGGGTCAGTGGGCTGGTCGAAGGACCCTTTTCGGTGTCAAGCTGGGAAAATGCAAGTACACAGAGAGAATAAAATGTACAGATCACATAGTTCACAAACAGTGTTAAATAAAATTGTGGTGTTGTCATATTTTGTATGAGGCAATACATAAAGAGATGAAACCATGCAGAATACAGTTTTAAACAGAATTAAATAAATTGCTGGTTTAATATTTTGGTATGCGCATGACAATTTGTTCCAAAGTATCACAAGTTTCACTTTAGCAGTAACAGAACACCCACATTTTCACATCATTGCATACTACCTAACATAAATCAATGTTGCATAATATAATTCAAAACTATCAACTAAAATATAGTGAACTGCTCAATACTAACTAGGACAATGCCATTCAATTCAGTCAGCTGAAACCGCAGAAATGACAGCTGTTAATATACGATAGTGCGGTGGTGGTGCTGCGGTAGTGTTTTTGCTCACAGCAAGACGTTGTTCCGTTCGATTCTCAGCTAGAGCGTCGTCTGTGAGGAGACATGCGTGAATGGGCGTACCTTTGTTGAAGGTTGTGCGTCAGGGCTGGCAACTCGGCACGTAAAAATCCACTGCCAATCATTAGCGGACCGGAGTTCCGCTGTGGCGACCCCTAATCGGGAAAAGCCAAAAGACACAACAACTGCTCAGTTATAGAATAAGAGGAAGGGAAGCCAGTCATCTTAACTAAGGAAAGGCATCTCATTTGAAAAAAGAAACAATATAATAACATGAATGATGAATAGCAGAAAGAAAAAAATATCTCGGCATGAAAGATAACACAGAAAATTACTAACACCTTATGCTTATGCTATCATATGATTCACTTTTATACTAACCCGTATCTCTGTGTATATGTAATACAAGAGGGCCTAAATTGTGGCAATGGAAATATCTTGCATTGTAAGATTAGGAAACATCACTCATGAAGAAATTAGTTCTCTAACCATAAAGTACAAAATATTTAATGTATCATAAAACTACACCCATATGTCTTCCATTTATCATATGTTTTGTGTTTTCAGTTTACTGTAGTATTTCCATTTTACTTCAATGATAATGATGTTAACTGCCTAAGTTACGACTGAATGCAGCATGAAATAGTTTGTGTAGGTTTATATGAAGAGAGTTTCTCATGGGCTTCCTGGGTTCTATTATTTATTTATTTTTTAAGTGTCAGTTCATTATATTAGGTTAATACAGTAGTCAGTGTGGTACTATGATTTGTTAGTTTTATAGTTTAGTTATGATTTTAGCCAGTTTAAACTATTAAAACATGATCTATTTTGCTAGTAAAGCCATTTTCCAGTTGCAGTCAGTTTTATCATGTTTTATTTTGATTTTTTAAATTCTAATATGAACACATTTCATCTGCAGGATTTGATTTAGGTATGTAGAGGTGTTCTTGGGGAGTTTTGTGAGCAGATTATGAATATGTTTATTGTGTGAAGTTTCATTTTTAAACTGTAGTGAATGGGAAATGAAGTCCAGGTTTAATTTTTAATCTTCCTTTTCTTTAGTTTTTGTAACCGTTTGCTGTTCCGAAACTCATCACTTGGAGTCCTGTGACAGCATGATTGAATGAGCGAAGATGCAACTTATGTGTACCAAGTCCAAGGTATGACATCAGAGTTGGCATACACAAGCTGAAAGGTAAGGAGGGCTTGGGCTTCCCCTCTACAAAAAAAAAAAATCAAAAGATAACAACAATGTTCAATATTTGCTGTTCTCTTGTATTTTTATGTTTTTTCATAATTCCAGTGCCTATATTTATGAGTCTTAGAATAAGGAACCCTATTTATTTTAGTTTGTTTTGTAAAATTAAAAGTAGGTTTGGATTTTTTTTGGGGTGGGCTTTAGCATTTGTGGGGTAGACATATGTGACTGTGTTTTCTGTGTGCAATGTGTGAACTGCTACATAAGTTTATAGAATAAATATTGTTGGGTTGCAGCAAATTTAGTATCTCTAATGGTGCATAAATGGTACAAACAAACAGTTGATGATGTGCTGATAATCTGTAGATAACGCACCAAGGGTGTAGCTAAAGAATATCTACACAGTGTACCAGAGATGTGTTTTTATATCATACCCTTTACCACAGTGTACAATGTTAGGATAAATGCATGTGTCTATGTTTATCCAGCTACATATGGAATATATGCATACAGATAGACAGATATACATATATACATACATACTCAGCCCAGGCTGCAACTACTTTTGTACTGTCTCAGCAGTGGACTTATTTTATTTACATATATTTATTTTCACATTTCTTGCTCCCACCACCAAAGAAAGAATGAAGCAAAAAAGATAGAAAGAGGAAAAAATATCCTGGCGTTCCGTTAGAGAGTGAAGACAGGGATGTGTGAGAAAAAAAAAAAACAGCCAGAATACAAAGGCCAGAGAAAATAAAAGAATTTCATTCTACAGAACAGGAAAATAGTCAAGGTCAGGCAAGAAGAATTATTTGTACAGAAGCACCGAGAACAAGCTGACTGACTGTGTACATGGCATTTTAAACAAAGCAATGGGAAAGAAATAAGTGAATTATCAAGAAAGGCTCAGATCACAAGGAGTAACAAATGTCAGTGAGAAGAAAAAATGATATCTGAGATGAACATTCTGCAACATCAAAGGACAAGCAGGCAGTGCAAAACCAAACAGGAAACATCTGTAAGATAAGGAAAGGCTGGCATACAAAGGGATTAATTTTAAAATGGCAAAGAGAAATCTTGCTTTATAGAGGGGGATGTTAATGTCTTTGAATTCAGTGATGCAATGAGTGGTGGCATGTAGTCCTACAGTGACATTTCAAGCACCCTGCAACACAAGGAAAAAGGGTTGGGAAAGAGAGGAGCAGTAACTGAGAGCTAGTTGTACTCATGACAGACTTGATGGTTTGAACGTCTTTTCTATCTATATTTTGTGTGTATATATATATATATATATATATATACATATATATATATATATATATATATATATATATATATATGCATATTTTATGTAAAGACAAGACAAACATTATTAAAAGAAAATATATGTGTAACATCTTTCCTTTTACACATGAAGAAACTAGTTGATGGCAGCATAAGGCAAAGTGAGATCACAGTAATTAGCCTTCCCATTAAATGCTACACATTATTCCAACAATCCAAACATAACAATATGAGCATTTATAAAACAGCATTAAGGTTTTAAGCTGCTAACAAGCTTTACCCAGTACTCCTGGGTCTAAATCCCTCAGTCTCTACTTACCACATGTGCGACTATAAGCAAGCAATTTTTTGAGGCAATGCTCCCTCCCAGGTTGCACCTGAAAAGATGCAGTTGGGCCTATTGAATTTACCTGGTTAACAAATGAAAAAAGTCCTTCTGTGGCTATGTATTAAAAGCACTGCTGACTGCTCAGGTACTCATTAAAACAGTGCAACAATATATTCAGTAGAGCATCAGCAGTAACAATTTATCAGTCCTTCAATGTAAAACTAGCAGCAAAGAGTTAAAATATTCAATCTGAAAAACAAAGAAAAGATGTCTATACGATGAGGTATTCACACATTTATATCACAGTACAGACAGCCATATAGGCTCATAGGGGATTGCTAGGCTAGGCTATCGGTCCAAGAGCCATTTCAAGCCTAGCCAAACTTACCCCAAATTTAATAAAATATTGCTGACATCTGTAATTACCACAAGGAATTTAATAAGCAACAGTATTGGCTTGTACATATCAAGTATTCACAGGCTAACCCAGTTTATTAAGGACATAGGTGCCTAACCAGGGATAAATCTGCGATTTCCCATCCATTGGTCCAAGTTACATTTGAATATGATTAAGGACGAGCTTTGCTTCACAGGGATGGGAAACCTGTTTCAGGGAAAGGGTAATCTTTGAGACACATATCTATTCCTCCAACATGCTATGTTTATGACACAGACGAAGTTTAGGTCCTTAGAATGGGTTTTTCTGATGCTATTTGTTTTGTGGATATGTTACAAATCCATCAATGTGGGACCAGAGGATGCCTTGTAGGCAAGGCAAAAATCACTAACCAGCAGTCTGTAGGAGACCAAGCACAGCGACTGGGCTTTGAGCAGTCTGTAGGAGACCAAGCACAGGGACTGGACTTTGATGTGGTCCTTACAGGACTTCTTGTTTACTCCCTGTATTCTTTTTGAAAGAAACCTCTGTGGTCTCTCAAACTAATTCAAGTGCCTGGTCAGGTACATGCCGAAGGGTGCACTGTACTAAATGACTGGTAGGATGAGAGCCAAGTACACTGGAACAATGACCTCCTTAGAATTGGATGCCATGCCCTTACTTAAAAGTTATGCATACAGAATGATTTTTTTTCACTACAGTAGACACATGGTGATCAAAGGTCACGTTGCTCTCAACATATTTTCCCAGACTCGTGACCACTGGGTCTACTTTTAAGGGTGCATTCAATGTGGTAATTTCCAGAGATGGCAGTCTCTCCAAAAGGTAATCTTATGCATTTTTTTCATGTTGCATTTTAGCCCATGGTATTACATCACACCAGTTATTACAGTCTGACAAAAAAAAATAAATGTACTCATCTAACACCTGTCACTCACTACTATCTGATAAAAAGAATAAACATGAAAATGCATCCATTTGGCTGTGTAGGTGAATAAAGCTACACATTTTATAGATTTCTGTCCTTTTTGTGTTACATGTATACCTCCCCTTAGATATAGGACAGGAACCAACATTACAAGCAGCAAACAGTAATTCTGGAGAAAATGGATTTTTGTGTGTTTGTGTTGAAGGCAAGTTACAAATCTCAGATTAGAAACCAAAAACATTTGAGAGAAAGGATAAGGACTCATCTGAGCCTATTCGACAGACATGGTAGCCAGTGTATAATGCATAATAAACTAGAAAAAGGGTACAGGAATTAGGCACAGGATTTTGCATTTGGAAGTAATAATCATGGCTACATTTACAAGTAAAAGCTCTGCAGCTTAAACAGAATATGCATTTTTTGAAAGGTATTTTAGTGAAATGAAAGAGCACCATTCAGCAAACCAGGTGGTAGTGGTATTGGGTTACAACTGTGGCCCTACAAGTAATCTTTTTCCATATCTGGTGACAGCTCAAAGGCATTTTATTGAAGCCACATGGGAACATAATTTTTCTTTTGCAATTATTTTTCCAGGGCATTCTGGCTGCGATACTGCAATTTGTTCAGAGTTCCTGCTGTTAGTCAATTTTAAAAGTGTATATTTCTGAGGAGTGAGAACTATCTTCAGTCACACCATGAATGGTGGCTCCAGTGGGATTTGAAACTACATGCCCTTACTCTCAGGAGCGCACTCCAACTAAGACATCCAAACCTGACCAGCATTTAAGGACACTAGGCTAGGAAAACAGACCTTCATATGAATGTGTTTTCTAAATAGATTTTAGTTGTAAATCTAAAACTTCATATGCTTCAATTTCTATCACATAAAAACAAACAGGTATAATCAATCTCGTGTTTTCACATAACAATGCAATTGTAAATTCCAGTGTAATATAGAAATCAAGTAAAATGCTATAATTCAGTGTCAACAAATTGCTGGAATACAGGTACTAATTTGTGTATTAGGAATGGAACACATCTACACTAACTGTGCTTCTTCACTGATTGCAGTGATGAAAAACAAGCAAAGAATGTATTAATTCAAGTGGTTTGTGAAATGTCGGTCTCAAATGCAGAAAACCAAATGTGCATGATGGCTGCGGTTGTATTACAGACATGCAAATAGTGGTCCAAATTATTCCTGTTGAAAGAAAATGCACTAATTCTTTCATTCCACAGTGAGCTGCTACATTTTTTGCATCTCTTTTGATAAAAAGTCAGAGAACAACAAAATTATTTACAAAGATAGCAAATATTTTTCCTTCCTTCCTCAAGTGGACTTTCCAGTGGACAAAAACAGACAATTATGCACATCATCTGAACTTGTTCCCCCAATACAAGTGTTTGTAATTTCCACTTACCTGTCTTCACATACCTTCTCCACAGAAAATAACTCGCAAACACACACACACACACACACACACACACATACACACACACACACACACACACACACGTGTGTGTGTATCTCCTCTCTATGGATACGTGTAAGTGTATTACACACACACACACACATGCACACGCGTGTGTGTGTGTGTGTGTGTGTTGGGGGGGTTCCTGGCTAAGAAATTGAACAGCTTAGTGTAGCCTAGGCTCTAAAAAGGGTGCATGAAGTCAAAAATGCAGAATACTGACACCGTAAGTGGCTGAAATAACGAGTACCTATGCATGTTGAATACAGAAAAGAGAATGGAATTTTTCAAAACAGGCAAACATTGTGGCTATGCTTCCTGGAAGTAGTAAAGTCTGTGT
This sequence comes from Protopterus annectens, assembly GCF_019279795.1. Classification (NCBI taxonomy): domain Eukaryota; kingdom Metazoa; phylum Chordata; order Ceratodontiformes; family Protopteridae; genus Protopterus; species Protopterus annectens. Next base: position 1,261,008,360 of record NC_056725.1, on the reverse strand, counting down.
GCAAGACTATAACAGTTCCCGCATTCAAATGGGAAAAAAATAAAGAAGGAACTCATCACTGTGAGAAAAGACTACTGCTGCACTGAAAAAATGAATACACTATTACTATTCTGTCCTTGTTGCCAACAGAAATTAACTCATGCTTTTAAATTTAATTCCAAGAAACTGTATAAATAATAGATATTTTGTGTGTGCGTTGTTCCATAAACAGATAAATGTCCTCACAAAACACCTCAAGACTAGCTGCCAACTTTGGTACAAAACATATGAACACACAAACAAAAAATATGTTATGTATGACTCTATATACAGTGTTCTGAAATGGGTAAAAAGGATGCTACATTCTAAGTATCTTTTTACAAGCTGCTTCTCTATCAGCATTTGATTCCCAAAACCTGCGTTTGCCTTTTATGCGACTCTAAGCATGTCAATTAATGGGATAACACTCTGGAGCAACTAGGGAATTGGGACATGCTCTTCAGTGGTCTCCTGAATACATTCCCAGTAACCACCAACGATCCTAACTGACCTAGAACAACTTTCAAATGGATCAGTAATCATACGGCAATAATCCATTTAAATGTTGTGATTTAAAAAACAAGTATTTACATTTCACTAAACATGACTCCTTCAAAAATTATTTGCATTTTTTCTAAGCATGACCCCTTCCACAACTGCAATAAAGAATTCTAGGTAGGGAATGATTTTGAAGGTTATTCCATGACAACAGTACTTCTCAGATGGTAGAAGATCTTAGCTACAATTTAGGTTTATTTTACCCAAAGCGGACCACTATGCCAGGTGATATAAACCCTACCAATCCTTCTTACTTAAATGATTACCAACGACTTCAGTGACCACGGAAAGGAAATATGTCACAACTGGCACTTTGCCAGGTTGTATTTATGCAAATAAACTGTACTTTAGTGAAAGACAATATTTATTTGAAAAGTAAGCATATTTTTCTGTGCCTTAAGTCTCCAAAGCCTGCTACAAACCCAGTGTCTGCAATTGGTCAGCATCTAGCTCTATGCCTAATACCTGCTTAATTTCTCCAGAAGATACTTTGTATGCACGCCAGGTCACTTAAGGCATACGGTTCCTTTCACTGAGGCAGACAACCATTGCGACTAGTTTAACAGCTTATGCAAATGATTACAAAGGTGGGCTTTACGTGTGCTTCCACAATACCCAAAAGACAATAACTGCAACTCTCCTTCATAAACAATACTTCTTTTTTCCACATGATGTTCTCAGCAGTATACTACTACAGACATGCTTACACCTCCTGCATAAGATATGGCAGCTCATGCTTTCTTGAACTGCTTTTGTTGCTTATCTTTGCTTGGTGCATAAAAGTTCGTATTCCTCTTTACAGTTTGTAACCATTCCTTCTGAAAGTACTACCTACTGAAATAAATCAGAAATGTATGCAACTCATGTACCTACGTATGCATCCTTTTGATTTATAGTTGCAGCTAAATACTCATTGAAAAGGTTGGTGAAGTGCTTGGTGTCAAGGCTCATCAATGCAGAAGGTGAAGCAAAGTGCCAAGCATCAAGCAAGGTAAAGAAGCTAGAAAACATACAGATGTTGTCATTTAGCCAGCAAGCATTCTAGCACATTAAGTTAAATAAAGTAAAACGTCAGAAGAAAGTTCTCTTAACAAATATAAGGAAGCACACACAGTTATCCAGTAACTTTCCACAATCCCAGAATAACTGAGGAAAGTATTAGGTGCTATTAGCGATAACATTGTCATTATAGTCAGAAAGTACCATTCTCTAAGTTGCACTTACTCATAACAATATTTGTTTGGATCAGCACTGTTGAAGTAGCCTTTAAGCTATATAGGTTGTGCCCTGCTCATGACACAAAAAACAGTCAGCTTACAAAAGCTGTGGCTCCCTCTCACACCTTTATTCTGACTGCTGACTGGCTAGCCCCATGCAGGGAAACCAGCAGTCAGAATGAAGATTTCCTCAGGACTTTCTTGTCCAAACATAAAGCAGTAGCACACTCATCCTGAACAGTTAGCATATGGTCTCATAACATAACCAATAACTTTATATCACAACAAATAACTACATGCAGAGTAAGGGGTGAAAGGTGGGTGCGGCTACTGCAGCAGTGAGGAATTTGAACATCTACTGTTAACGCTAAGTGCAACTTACACAACTGAACTATGTTCAGCATCCCCACTGCTGCGGTAACCTTTAAGCTATACGGTTTTATTATCAAAGCCTATCCATCCCTGGGGGAAGCAGAATATGAACCCTGGAGCCCCAGGAGAATGGCCCTAGCAAAGCCTGTCCTTGATTTAGAAAAAGAGTGAAGTTTGAAATGTCTTAAACAGATATGTACAGAGGACCATGTAGTTGCCTCTAGGATAGTTCTACTGTCCATCCATTTCCAATAAGTCATTGAAGAAGCTGGGGATATACTAGAATGAGCCTGGGCATTGCCTGGAATGGATTTATGATGGTGGGAATAACAAAAGGCAATAGCAGAGGACATTCATCTGGAAATAGTCTGTTCTGACATGGGTTGTCCTTTCTTTGTCCTAACATATGAAATAAACAGCTGATCTGCTTTTCTAATGGACTTAGTTCTGTCAAGATAATACCTACATTCAGAGCGTGTTGCATCCCTCACCTTAGTTATGAGGATTTGGACAGAACACTGGGAGATCAATGCCATGGTCCAAGGTAAACTCTGAATCAACTCTGGGTATAAATTAATGCTTTCTTCTTAAAGAGACCCTATCTTTGTGGATGACCAAATAGGGTGCACCCATCAAGAGAACTTACAAATCAGATACTCTTTTTGCAAATGGCAGAGCAATGCGAAGAACCACTGTCCATGTAATGAACCATAGGTCTGCTTGATGAAAAGGTTCAAATTAAAACATGTTTAATTTTTCCAGCACAAAGTTAAGATCCCAAGAAAAGACAATCTGTTTATGAGGAGGTCACGGGTCTAAAACTCCCTTAAGAAACTATTCCACTAAAAACATAAATTGTAGGATCCACGGCCAGGTAAACTGAAATGGCCACAATAAGTACCTTGATAGAAGAATAAGAGGTACCAGAGGATAGTAACTCACACAAATATATAAACACCATTGGTACATAATCCCTGATAGGGCCCTGGTTACTGGCTAAGTATCTAAAAAAATCTTTTACACTTGCCAAAATAAGATTTCCTAGTAGTAGGTTGTCTTGCCTCCTTTAGTACCTGCAGCATATCCTCTGGAAAGAAGTGCCTAAAAGGAATTAGAATGGAATCATCCAGGCAGTTAGTTGAAGATGTTTGAGACTGGGGTGTATAAAACAACCCCCATCTTGTGCACATAGGACCAGTTTGCAGTAATTGCCTTGGCCAATTTCATAAGAAGAGAGAACCAATGTTGCATGGGCCACAAGAGGGTCAACACAATGATCTTTAGGGAGTCCTTCTGAATCTTCAGAATTACCCTGGATATCAGTGGAAAAGCATAAAGGAACATTCTTGGCCACATGAAAGAAAAATCATCCGTTTTCCAGGTATGTTTACAAGAAGCCCTGGAGCAGAATTTTGTTAGTTGTGTTTTGAAAGGAAGTAGACTACTTGAGGTGTTCACCAGAAATGGATCAAATTCTGAAAGAACACCCCATTCAGTTTCCATTCATGAGGGTTTGCCTTACTCCTGCTTAGCTTGTCTGACACTGTTTTGCTTGGATGGAATGTAAGATGCTTGGAGGATTAAAGAGTGCTGAAGCTCTGACCTTCCAAGCCACCCCAGTCATTCTGCACAGACGGAAGAACCTGGTGTCCCCTTGCTTAAGTACAGCATAACTGTGGTGTTGTCTGAAATCACCTGAAAGGGGACCACAGATGATGATGAGATTTTAAGAGCTGGATCACAGTCCACATTTCTTTGACAGTGATGTGCTTTTATCGGTCTGAGGATTTCCACAGGCCTTACACACCTTTACCCTGAATAGAAACTGGAGTTTTTTGAGACAGTCTGCGTATGGCATCTGTTTGAGGCTGGTAATCCTCCTAGTGAGGTATTTCTATGGCCTTTGTAGTTGTTGCAGATGTCTTCTGAGGTACATGCCAAATGGGGCATTGTACTCTATAATGGGTCTGATGAGGGATGAGTAGAGAGGAATGATGACCTCTCTTTTTCTGGAGGAGAACCCCTTTGTGATGAGGTGTGCCATGCAGAAGGAATTCCTGACTAATGTGGCGATGTGATTATCAAAGAAGAAACTACTGTCCACCTGTGTCCCAAGGTCTCTTATCACACTTTTACTGTTTAGTAGGCTACCGCCTATGTGGTAGTTCATGGGTACGGTGTTTTTCCCAAAGGGGGTGACAATGCACTTCGTGGCATTGAGCTTTAGGCCATGACTTTGACACCAAGCATCAGTCTCAGTGAGGCCTCTTTGTAGAATGTCCACATCCTTAAGTGATTCTATTATGGCTCCTAGTTTGCAGTCATCTGTGGATTTCATTAGCCAGAGACTAGCTGTATTAGCCTGGACTTCAGAGAAGTAGATACCGAACAGGACAGGACCCAGGACCGAACTCTGTGGTACTCTGCTTGACACTGGTCTGAAAAGCGGATTTGGTGTTGGCTACTTTCACTGTGTGGGTTCTGTCAGTGAGCCAATTGGCCATCCATCTTGTGACATATGGATTTATGCCTAGTCCAGTGAATTTATCTATAGTACCAGAGTGGGGGATGGTGTCCTAAGCCTTGGCAAGGTCAAGATAGGCTGTGTGCACCACCTTACCCTCGTCTACAGCCCTGGTGACTGCTTCAAAGAAATTAATCAGGTTTAGGAGGCATGACCTACCTTTTACAAACCCAAACTCAGTGGGGTCCAGAGTTTGGAGGTTACCTATGTCTTTGTTTACATGCTCCAGGATGATGCGTTCCATGGCCTTGCAAATCAGGCTCATCAGGCTAATGGGGTGGTAGTTCCTGGGGATAGTGGTGGCACCCTCTTTGTGGAGTGGGATAACTGTCGCTGTACGCCATTCCATAGGCACAAAGCCTGAAGTGAGGCTTTGGTTGAACGTGGTACTTAGGTGGGATGTCAGTTCGTTCTGTAGTTCATGCAGAATGCAGCCTGGGATGTTGTCCAGTCCCATGGATGCTGTGTTCTTGGTTTTGGAGAGTGCAGTCTTTAACTGTGAATCCATAATTACAGGGGTTTTGCAATCTTCCGGTATGGAGATGGGCCCTTTGGGGGGTGAGGGGCGAGTTTGCACTGAACCTGTCTGCCAGAATGCTGGCAATATTAGTTGGCCAGTAAATGTAATGCCATTGTGCTGCAGTTCTGAGCAGATCTGAGTGTTGCCATTGAGATTCTTGACATAGCTGTAGAAAGCTTTGTAGTTGTCTTTAGATTCCATGGCGATTTTATTTTCGTAACTAGCTTTGGAGGATTTTATGAGGGATCTCAGCTTCTTGCTGAGGCTGACCAGGGAGTTCCTGCAATCATGGGATTTTACTCTTTTTTGCAACAGTTTCTTCCTCCTGTTGTAGAGTTTGTTTATGGCAGGAGACCACCAGATTGGCTTCCTTTTTTTGGAGGATAGCGTCTTGGTTCCATTGGGGATGGCACGGTCCATGCACCCGTGTATGTGCTTATACAGTGCTTTTGTACATGATTCAGCAGTCGTGTCTCTATTTTCCATCTGTGTGGGTGACATGAAGTTAGCCACTTCTGTCTTAAGAAGCATGAAGTTGGCTTTGGAGAAATTTTTTACAGTGGCTTCCTTAATGGGGGGTGGGGGACGGATATGGATGTCTAGGGTGATTAGCTTGTGGTCGGACCTGACCAGCGAGGAGTTGACCTCTGGTGTGGAGCATCTGTTACCCACATTGGTAATGAACAGGTCTAGGATGTTGCTGCCCCTGATAGGGGTATGGACAAGCTGATCCAGGGCACTGGAATTGATGAATTCCAGAAAACTTTGGGCAGATGAGTTAGTACATGAGTAGTTTTCCCAGCTGATGGTGGGGTAGTTGAAATCTCCAAATATTAGGGAGAAGACAATGCAAAGCTGAGCAAGTCATCTAAATAAACAAATATCTGAATGCCATTCAGTCTGGAATGAGCTATGACTGGAGACAAGACACTTTGTAAACACACTTGGAGCTAAAGCTAACCCAAAGGGTAATGCAGGCAATAGATAATGTGATCCAGACACAGAAAATCTGAGAAATGTCCTTAAGTCTTTAGGTAAGTGAATGTGATATGTATCTTTCAGATCAAATTTTACACAAAACTTCCTTGGTTAGTGACAGGTAACAGATTCTGAAGGGTCAACATTTTAAATTTTGGAACCTTCACATACAGACTTGGAAAGGAAAGATCTGGAACTGGTCTACAAGAAGCTTCTTTCTTTAGTACCAGAAACATTCTGGAATAGAAGTCTTTGCTCCTTTGATTTAATGACACCAGTTCTATGACTCTTAGTGTGACTAAGTACTGAACAACCTCACGAAAAAATTCCTGTTAGGTTCGGAGGTTGGGGGAAACTCCCCTGAAAGGAGGTATTTGTATCCAGTGCTAATTGTATCCCTCCTGACCCACATTCAATACCCAAGAGTATTAAATAATCTGTTGCCAAAGGGAAATACACATATCCAGTTTCTTGGACAGATTTAAAGGGATAAGGGCAGCATAGCTCTCAACTTCTTAGCACAAAAAGTCTGGACAAAGCCACAAAAATAGGGACACATTTTAAATATTGCTCTTATAAGCTTAGAAATTGCTAGAATAAAAGGTCTTGTGTTGCCATACATTTTCTTTTTTTTTTTTTCAAAACAGGTTTATTGTTTTAACATATAAGAGAAATATCATAACAATTTTATGCAAGTAATTAAAAATAGGTATTATTATAATATTCAACAAAACAACTAAAGTATTTACAAAGACATCCACTACAATCAGATCAATTAATTAAACTAAAATACCATGCTATTGAAATTAAAATTTTTTTAACAAATTTTGTAAATTATCCCATACAATAAAATAAGATGTTTTTCTATTTGTTCTAGTCCTAATTGTGTTTATTTCCATATGGCACACTATATTCATAACATTTTTAAATTCATTGAACGAAGGAGGTGTATCTGAAATCCAATTTCTAGTTATTATTTTCCTAGCCACTGCTAGAATAGACCATAACAAGGGAAGCTTAACCTTTTAACACTTTGAGGTACAGGTGTGTTGAATAATATAAGAGATTTAGAAATAATTAAATTATCTGTAAAAAGAGCCTGCAAAATTCATTAATTGACTTCCAGTATTCTTTCAATTTTATACAGTCATAAAACATATGAGCCCAGTCAGCATTAATTTCTACATTACATCTCTTACATAGATTATCTTTATTATTTATTTTATTCATCATCAAAGGTGTATAAAAAGATCTATGTAAAAATTTCCATGTATAAAGTCTCCAGACAATGGAAGACGTAGTTCTATAAGCAGATTCCAATATATATTGTTTATCTTGTTGATTTGGTGGGTCCCCATTAATAGAAGTGAAATAATTCCAGTATGAATCTACATTGTAAAAGTTTCTTGTCTGATAACTTTATGTATGTATGAAAGTTTACCTTTATCAGAAACTTTATGTTGTAAATTTAATATCAAGTAATCAATCAGTGTTTGAATAGATTCTTTAACAGTTATAGACATTAAATCTATTTTATTAATGAGATGTTGTCTAAAGGTCTGAACCTCTAACCAGCAAGTTTCTCTTAGATCAAATTCTTGTTTTAAGAAATCTAGATTTTTAACTTTATTATCAGATATCAACTGATACCAGTACTTTAGATCATTATCTATAGCTAAATGAGTTCCTTCAGAAGTAGATGACAAAAGCATACCCTGAGTATACATTATAGGAAATACAATAAAATTCCATTCCCTATACTTAGGGTGCATGAATATAAAGTTATGATAACTAATAATAATATTTAATGGGTAACAAACCATATGTTTAGGTGTAATAGGTAAAGTACAAAATTCCTTTAGTAACCATAACATGGAGTTATTTACAATCATATTTTTATGTGTTAAGGAGATTTTCATGAAGTGTATACTAATTAGCTCCCAATAATCTTTCCATTTTGTGACATATGACTGATCTATTAATAAAGTAATAACTTTTACAATAGAAGAGATAGTATATAAATTAAAGTCTGGAAAAGAAATACCCCCTTGAGACCAGCTATTAGTATGTTTCTTTAATGCAATCCTAGGTCTATTAGGTGCCCATAAGAAATTTAACATTAGTGTGTTCAGTTTCTTGATAATTATTTTTGTAGGTGGAAGTATTGATTGTATTAAGTATATTATCATTTTAATAATTGTAAGTCTCTCCTCCATAGTAAAAAACATATTATTCCAGGTATTAAAAAGATTTTGTATATTAAGAAAACAGGTATTATAATTATTATATATAACAGATTTAATATCTTTAGATAGTATTATACCTAAATAAGTTATCTGACCTGAATTGGGTACATATTTAGTAAAATCACTAATGAGAATATTTTTTCGTGTATATATAGGTAGTATTTTAGTTTTTTCTTCATTGAATATTAAACCAGAAATACTTTTAAAATTCATCATGTTATCAAATAGAGACTGTATAGAAGAATTAGATCCTGCTGATGTAATTAGAACATCATCTGCAAAAGTTGAATTTTGGATGTTGTATTTTCATCTATTTCAAAACCCTCTATGTCAGTACTGTTTCTGATCAAATTAGCCCAAGGCTCCATTACTAAAGTGAATAATAGTGGAGAAAGTGGACATCCTTGTTTTGTACCTTTAAGAATGGGTATTTTTTGTGAAACATATGTTCCTACCTTAATATAAGCCAACGTTCCTTTGTATAAATGTTCAATTAGATTTACAAATGCATCCGAGAAGTTTCTGCACTTCATTAAGGTAAACAGATAGTCCCAACTTACTGAATCAAATGCTGAACTTATATCAAGACTAATAAGTGTTAAATCTTTCTTTTCCTATTTGCAAAATCTATTAATGTTAAAGTTCTTCTTATATTATCAAAAGTATTTCTATTTACAATGAAGCCTGTCTGATCTATATCTATAATGCCGGGAATGATTGTCTTCAATCTATCAGCAAAGATATTCATAAACATTTTATAATCAACATTAAGTAATGAGATGGGCCAATATGAAGAACATCTAGTTGGATCTTTATTAGGTTTTAAAATTGGCGAAATAAATGTATATTGCCAAGATGGGGGGGGTTATTAACTCAGTTTGGGCCAAAATAAAACCTTATGTATTAATGAATATGTATTTTTAGAAAGGATTTTATATATCTCTGGTATAATACCATCATTACCCGGTGCTTTGTTTGATTTAAGCTTATTTATTTGTGTAATAACTTCTGTATATGAAATACTCTTGTCCAATAGTTTAATCTGTTGTTTATTAAGGTTTTTATTCATATTTGT
>NC_056725.1:1260956352-1260993852 GCF_019279795.1 Protopterus annectens | reverse complement strand
AACAAGTCTATTTGTTTTGTAGTTTTTTCTATGAAAGTGTCTATTTTAGTATCCATTTTATCCATCTTAGCAGTAAGTTGCTGGACTATAATTATCAGAGACTGAAGTTCTTTCTTGATGCTGGAGTCTTGAGAATTTGTCTTACTGGAACTCATTTCAGACTGATAAACTGACAGGAAAATTTCCAAAGTAATTTCTGACAGGAATATTATTAAGATTTCCTTTCTTTTTTAGATATAGTTCAAGAACTCTATAAAACAAACGTATTTAGAAAGAAAATTACTTCAAAAATTAATTTTTTAAGTAATTAATTCCTGTCAATGTAATGAAATTGGTGGAGCTGAAGAAATCTGCTGCTATCCTGTGTTCATCCTTGGCCACGCCCCCCTTGCCATACATTTTCTGACTGATACAAAGTATGAAACTCAAATGCCTGTCATTATTTAGTGAATCCAGTCCTCACTGATTTGCTACAAAAATCACAAATTTTATGAAGAACAGATCAAAAATAAGAGGCAAAAATCTAGACATTCTCAGAAAATCTGGAGAGTTAAGCGGTATGAGGAGTAGTGGAGGGGAGAAGAATGCTGGTATAGTGACTCTTAAGTACTAGACTATACCCTTTTAGGGGAAAAAAATCCTCGTTTCTTTTTGTTCCCCTTCTACCATATCATTTTGGTTTCCTGTTTGGCTTGAGAAGGCATAGATTGTTTGTTTTATTTCTTAGAAAAAAGGATTTGGGTGATTTAAAAGAGGGGGTCTGAAAAAACTTAGAAACTCCCTAAATTAATTTCTCTCTTTAATCAGATTGTTCGATAACCTGACTAGCAGACTGAGCAAACAAAACCTCCTAATCTGAAGCTGAATTTACAATTTCAGACTTTACCTTGTCGGAAATCTTTTGATTATGTACCCAGGCATATCTCCGCAACACTATAGCAGTGACCCTAAACACAATATCTACACAATCATATGCACTCCTTCAGTTAGGTTTAGATATTTGTGAAAAATTAGAAACAATTGAAATCGGGGGGCATGGCCAAGATGCCAATCTGATAGCAGCAGAAATCCATAGCTCTACTTAGCTTTTAATATCCTGACTGGAAATGTACTTTAATTTTTAGAAAATTCTAACTAAAAGTATACTAAAAAAATAAATTAACATAGACTCTATTATTTTCTAAAAATTAATACATAGTCAAGAGAATTTTTTAATTATTCCTGTCAAGACGTTTTCCACTGGAGATCTTAACATGAGGAACTCGAAGAACCCACACCATGAGAGTGCAGTGAAGAAAGAACTACATCTTATAATAACAAACATCCAAGAACTGTCACTAAAAATGGACAAATTTGAAAACAAAATTGATGTTATCAAACAAGAATGCAGTAAACACAACTGGAACTTCTAAATGGAATAGTAAAAAAAACAATCTGAACAGATTCTTGCCTTACAAGAAACAGTAACTGAGTGACAGAAAATAAACATCACAATGAATTTCTTCTGAAACAAAACACCGGGCTGATTGAGAAACTGGAAGACCTTGAAAGTAGATCAAGGAGGAATAACATAAGAATATATGGCATTCCTGAGAAAGAAGAGGGTGCTAACCTGATTCATTTCCTCAAAAAGTGGTTTTCATCAGCACTAAACATGCCCGAATTCCTCTCTTTTTGAATTGAGAGGGCTCATCGGTCCCAGGCAAATCCAGCTTCGTCTCTAAGTTCATCTAACCCCAAGTCTATAACAGTTAGATTTCTTTCCTCACAAGACAAGGACTTGGTGCTGAATTTAGCTTGGACTAATTCTCCTATTAAGATGGGTGAAAAAGTTATTCATTTTGACAATGATTACACCTCTACAGTCATATCCAGAAGAAAGGAGTGTGTTCCTCTAATTAAGTCCTTGAAAAAAGCCAATATTAAAGCTCAAATTATTTTTCCTGCAAGAATAAAAATCAGCTTGCCAGAAGGAGTGAAGATCTATGATTCTCTACAAGAAGCAGTAGAATTTATCCAAAAGAAGAGAATACTGTTGGGCATAGAAGAAATGGAATGGTCATCCAAGAGGTTGAAGAGACAGGCAACAAAAAATGTATGGTCTGTGAAGGAAGGAGCAAACAAAACTAAGAAACTAAAGGACAAATGAATAAACTCCTTCTACTTTTAAATGATTTGTATTATGAGTCATAATATATTTTATTCTGGAAAATCTCTATACTGTAAGGTAATGTGAATCACCTTTATTATTAACTTTCTCTTTTCCTTTCTATATCTACTACTTCTAGTTACATATAGTACTAAGTATTTAAATAACATTATCTCGCTTTCTCTCTCTCTCTTCTTTCTTCCTATTCCTTTTTGTTACTAATGTTCCTTTTCTCTCTTTTCCCCAGTATAAGTACTTAGATACTTTTCCTTTTAAATAACAACAAATGATATATGTCTTCTAATTCTTCACTAATAGTATAATTTAACTTAATACCAAAGTGCATTTTTTTCTAGTCGGTCAGTGGTGGGGTAACAATATGTTTCTGATTAGTGTTTCAAACCAGATGTTTAAGACTCTGTTTAGATACACATAAATATTAATACAGTACATTAATGGTGTTTTACAGATGGCTAAATATAAGTTTCATATATATATATATATATATATATATATATATATATATATACATACACATATATATTAAGGCTGCGGTGATGCAGCAGTTAGCGTTGCCACCTCACAGCAAGAGGTTCTGTGTGGAGTCTGCATTCCTCCCTGCAGTCGAGTGACATTTAAAGACATGCAGGTAGGTGCGCGCATGAATGGGTGTGCTTCTTTGAAGGCTGGGCATCGGGTTGGCAACTCGGCACCGTAAAAATCCACTGCAAATCATTAGCGGACCTGAGTTCCGCTGTGGCAACCCCTAACTGGGAAAAGCTGAAAGACATTACTCTCTCTCTCTCTCTCCATATACACACATATATATACATATATATATATATATATATATATATATATATATATATATATATATATATATAAATACTAGGTTCTTTTTTTTCTCTGGTCTGGTTAATTGGTGGGTAAATGATTGAAATGTTATAAAATGATTTCTGATTTGAGGCAGCTGTTTTTATATGAAAGATTTAATGTTTTCATGATGTTGATGTTTTGTGAGGAAACTGCTGGTCTGTGTGACTGTTCTCACTGTGGAGATTCATGACATGCACTGACAAGGCAGCTTGAGTGTGCTTTTTCTGTAAACTCTAAAAGCTCAAGATTTGATTTCCTGCCGAAAATGCTTTTTTCCTCACAAGAGACAACCTCTGCTGTGCATGAGCCTATTTAGATACTTTTTAACAAGTTTATAAAGCTGCAGCTTGAGGAAACAACAGTGATGACATCACTTGACCTTTTGAACTTGTTAAATGGCTGTATTTAGAATTATTTTCTCTTGAAATTCTGTTATGCTACACTTAGATACTTTAAATGATAAATAATTAGTTCTGATAAAAGTATTTAACTCCTTTGAAAATACCTATGTTCTTTTATAGATGCAAACATTCTGCAGATTTAATGACGCTTCTAGTAACTAAATAACATTAAATGAACTAGGAGCTGCATTAGAAAACTCATTATGCATATTAAGATCGGACTTATGTTACATAACTAAACTTTTAGTAACTAAACAGAGGGTTGTGAGGCCTTTTGTTGTAATAGGTGTTATATATATATTCAACAGATCCGTACATGAAAAATGTTAGATAAATGACTGACAAAATGGTTAAAACATCTGATGTTTCTTGAAAAGTCTTGGAAATATTGACATTCTTCTTAACCTTCAGCTTCTAATGTTTATACATACATTAATCTGATCTGTATTTCTGACATATCTACTTATCAGAGGTGCTATTATTATATGTGACATATTCATATAGCTTCATTTATATTGGACGCTCATTTTAATGTATATTTCATGGACTCAGATTTCTTTAGTTGCTTTCATAATGCTTTTCTTTTTTGTTTTTATACTATATTCTAAGCAGAGATGGATAATTTATGTCTTTTGGTGTTGGAGAGGTGGTGGATGGATGATTTGGTTATGTTTTTAAATAAACCAGAATCTTTATGTTTCATGTATGTGTTTGTAAATAGTTTTGGGTTTTCAAAAGTAGTGCTTAATACATGTTATACATCCCTGATAAGTAAGTTTTCAGTAGATTTCAAGTCAACATGGAAGAATTCAGTAAGTAACAACATACACATTATAGTCAATGGCTTATAAATGTTTATCATTAAATATGAATGGTTTGAACAATAATGTCAAAAGATCTGGTTTGCTTAAATATATCAAAATGCATAAAGCTCAGATCTTTTTACAGGAAACTCATCTATTAAAAAAAGATCTACAAAAATACTCATTCAATGGCTATACCATTCTGGCTGATTCATGTTTTAAGACTAAAAGAAGGGCCACTCTTATTCTATGGACAAATACTTATATTATGCCAAGAATTATAGATACAATTTCAAATAAAGATGGGATGCTAAGCATGGTTATTTTGGAAAGCAATAGGAACCATTATACTTTAATTAATACTTACTGGATACCAGGACTAAGTACTAAATATGTTGACAAATATCTGGACCTGATTACTTTAAATGCAAAAGGGGAAATTATAGCAACAGGTAATTTTAACTGCCTATTATCAGGCAATGATACTTCTAAAAATGGTAAAATAAAACTAACATCTCAAGCCAAGATGTTAAATGACTTTAAAAAACAGATGAACCTTAAAGACATACATGGTCTAAGAGAACATTATTCCTTATTCTATACTCACTATTCATATTGGTTTGGTACACAAACAAACATTGATAAGGTCTTTGTATCAAATAATATATACTCAAAAAAAGTGACGTACCTATAATGACTTGCCCATTTTCAGACCATAACGCTATAAACTTTACATTTACTACACATACAGATGATTTAAGATTTGTACAGAGAATTCCTGCTTACATAGCTAAGTTAAATGACTTTAGGGAATGGATAATGAAAGAAATGGACATGTTAACAGAAACAAATGATAATGGTGAAGTGACTGATACTATACTATGGGACACCTTTAAAGTTTATATATATGGCAGAATAAAATCTCGGTACCTTAAAAAAAGGAGCGAGTGGGACAAAGAACTTTTAGACTTACAAAAAAACATAGACAAGATAAAAATGGACACAAAACCAAATAACAAAGTAGCACTTAACGAAATTACTAAGTTAAATCAAAAATACTTAGAAGTTCTAAATCATAAAGTAGCCATAAACCTGGAAAAATTTAAATTACAATCTTATGCTGTAAATCCTAAATATCTACATAAAATAGTGGTAAAATCCAAATGAATAAACAATCAAAATCTTATTAATGAAATTAAATATAAAAGTGATGGTTCAGTTATGAGTACATCTAACTTAATGGGCATATTAGAAGTGTTCAAAAACTACTATAAAGATATAAATAATAAACACACCACTTTTGGAGACAGATTATGTAATAAATACTTTTATTCAAGAAAATATAACTACTAAGGTGTCAATGCAACAAAATAACATATTAAATAAACAAATAACATTAACAGAAGTAAAAGAGCAAATAAAATAAAAGATAATAAAGCTCCAGGACCGGATGGAATAATTCCTAAACTATATAAGATTTTTCCTGAATATATAATAAAGAAAAAGATGAGTGCCTTTACTATGGTTAAGCAAAAATGTATAACACCCCCATTGTGGAAGTATTCAATTATCTTCCCCATTTTAAAACAAGGTAAGGACCCCAAATCTTGTGATTCATATAGGCCAATTTCATTACAAAACACTGATTACAAAATTGTCATGACAATATTAGCTAATAAGATAAAGAAAATATTACTTAATCTAAAACATAATGATCAGACAGGGTTTATTCTTCATAGAAAAGTGCAACATAACATTATTAAATTACTATCATTAATAGACATAGCATGCAAATACAAAAACAACTAACTATTATCAGCCTAGACATAGGAAAGGCTTTTGATTTTAGTTTGTGTCATCTACAAAGAATTCCGATTGGTTTTGAATTCTCCTCAGATTTTGTCAACTTATTAATGAAAATTTATAGTGGGGCACAAGCTTATGTGAAAATCAAATCATGTCTATCCTCACGACTATAAATCCTCAAGTGAACAAGACAAGGTTTATCCTTTGTCACCATTATTGTTTGCTCTTTCAACTGAACCTTTTGCTACATATATCAGAAACAAGCAAAATATAAAAGGCTTTCAAGTTAATAAGGACTATTGTCCTAAGATACAATTATTTGTTGATATATTGTTAACATTGGGTGATATTGATGGTTCTTTGCATGATGTTATAAATACCTTAAGCAAGTTTGAAAGAATTTCAGGGCTTAAATTTAATCATAATAAATCAAAAACATTACTAATTAACAAAAAGATCAACAAATACCTAAGAGAAAATAGCCTGTTTAATTGGCAGAATGATGTATTACAATATTTGGGTGTCGGTATAAAGAGTACATGGAAAGAGTCTGTTAAACTAAACTACAATAATTTAATAACCACCATTAGTGATCTAATTAACTCATTCACTCCAGAGCAGCTCAGGAAAAGCTGCCTGCTGAATTCCACCATAGGAACAACAGAGCAGCCTGAGCTCATTTTCAGAAAATCCATTTGTAATACTATACAGAAAACAAATGCTCATAACTCTTTAACTATAAGAGCTACACTAAAAGTGTAAATGTGAAAGTTGTTCAGCATACACTGACCTTTCCAACAGTGTAAATGTTGATAGTTCATATCAAAGTCATAATGAAATATTTGGCAAGGAATGCTGATATTGTGCAATTTTTTTATTTTTTTGGAAAAGCAAAGCACAATATCTTGGTCTATGTACCATGCAGACCCATACAATTTGAATTTAATTTGTTAGTATGAATGTCAGCTTTAAAATGATACTTTAACCATAACTGTGTGACACTCCTTTCATGAGATATTCACAGAAATATGATTAGTATATTATTTCTCATAATTGATAAATAAACAAAGCATAATATCTCATCACCTGTAACAGACAGAGCCTACATATCAGTGTAGAAGTTGTGCATCTGAATGTCAGCTTCAGAATGACGCATCATTTGTGCGATTACCATGCTCCCTCGCAAAGATATGGGCATAATAATGAGAAGTATTGTAAATGTATAATTTTCATATTTGTACAAGACTAAACAAACTGTAATATCTGTACTTGTGTACAGTGCCTAGACACAGTTCTTTTACCATGTTGTAAGGAGTAACACTGTCTTCAAAATGATGCATTACTTCACACAATGTGGTGCTCCCTTGCAAAGTTATTTACCAAAATATGAAAAAAATCATAATTTCCATAACCTAAGTCAGAAACAAACTTTGATATCTGCCTATGAGTACAACATACAGGTACCATTCTTTTACCATGTTAGAACTATAAATAATCTTTTCAAAATGAGATTTACTTAGCACATTCAGATGCTCCCTTGCAAAGTTATTTACCAAAATATGAAAAAAAATTATAATTTCCATAACCATAAGTCTCAAACAAACTTTGATATCTGCACATGTGTCAAACATACTGGCACAATTCTTTTACCATATTAGAACCAGCAATACTGTCTTCAAAATGAGATATTACTTGGCACATTCAGATGCTCCCTTGCAAAGTTATTTACCAAAATATGAAAAACAATCATAATTTCCATAATCCTAAGTCTCAAACAAACTTTGATTTCTGCACATGTGTCAAACATACTGGCACAATTTTTACCATATTAGAACCAGCAATACTGTCTTCAAAATGAGATATTACTTGGCACATTCAGATGCTCCCTTGCAAAGTTATTTACCTAAATATGAAAAAAAAATCATAATTTCCATAACCATAAGTCTCAAACAAACTTTGATTTCTGCACATGTGTCAAACATACTGGCACAATTCTTTTACCATATTAGAACCAGCAATACTGTCTTCAAAATGAGATATTACTTGGCACATTCAGATGCTCCCTTGCAAAGTTATTTACCAAAATATGAAAAAAAAAAATCATAATTTCCCTAACAGTTATTTGCCAAGCTCAGAGAAATAAATTTTACATAACACATTTCATAATAGTGTTTTACTTACTATACTGGTCCAGCTTGGTCATGGGTGTTCTCCATTCTTCTCACAATCATGCAGGGCTCTCCTCACGCCACTGTGGAGGTTGGTCAAGAAGAATGCAATGCCCTCCTCAGTTAGGTGAATGCCATCCCTTCTGAACCAGTGAACATCTTCCCTTCCAGTCTTACCTCATCTGAAATAAAGCATGGGTGGACACTGACAAGGGTGCACAGCCAGGGCACATGTAAAGAGAAAAAGCAGGGTAAGGACCGCCGCTCCACTAATATGCCAAGGACAGGCATGGGGCTCCAGATGTTGATTATCTGTAGTGTCCCATAGCTCTGCCGGCTGCCCACTCAGACTGCTGATACCACTATGGTCTCATGACCTCCTTCAGTGGCAGCAGTCTGCCTTACCTCTGCCTTTTCTCTTTACATGTGCCCATTCAGCAATGGACCTAAGGGATGAGGGACTGAAGTAACTCACTAATTGCTGTCCTGACCTACCGGGGAAGGAGACTGAGGGAGAGCTACATCAAGGCAACATGTCAAAAGACCAAGACTGAACCAGGCTGTGTCTTTTGCATGTTTTGCAGTACATCACAGTGGCACACCCAAGCCCATGCTTACCGAGGACAGCAGCACTATGGGACCGTGCTGTAGAGTCTCCAGGTTCCCAAGTGCGATCCCGGTGGATCACAAGATCCACGCTGGCTGGGTATGCCCCCTGTGATACACCCAGCAACACAATATTCGCGATGGGACAGACAACGTGGGTTTTGGCTGCTCCCTTTCCAGTGACTCCCAGAACAGCAGAAGACAGTCTTACCTTATCTGAAATAAAGCATGGGTGGACACTGACAAGGGTGCACAGCCAGGGCACATGTAAAGAGAAAAAGCAGGGTAAGGACCGCTCCACTAATATGCCATGGACAGGCATGGGGCTCCAGATGTTGGTTATCTGTAGTGTCCCATAGCTGTGCCGGCTGCCCACTCAGACTGCTGATACCACTATGGTCTCATGACCTCCTTCAGTGGCAGCAGTCTGCCTTACCTCTGCCTTTTCTCTTTACATGTGCCCATTCAGCAATGGACCTAAGGGATGAGGGACTGAAGTAACTCACTAATTGCTGTCCTGACCTACCGGAAGGGAAGGAGACTGAGGGGAGAGCTACATCAAGGCAACATGTCAAAAGACCAAGACTGAACCAGGCTGTGTCTTTTTGCATGTTTTTGCAGTACATCACAGTGGCACACCCAAGCCCATGCTTACCGAGGACAGCAGCACTATGGGACCGTGCTGTAGAGTCTCCAGGTTCCCAAGTGCGATCCCGGTGGATCACAAGATCCACGCTGGCTGGGTATGCCCCCTGTGATGCACCCAGCAACACAATATTCGGCGATGGGACAACGTAAGGTTTTTGGCTGCTCCCTTTCCAGTGACTCCCAGAACAGCAGAAGACAGTCTTACCTTATCTGAAATAAAGCATGGGTGGACACTGACAAGGGTGCTCAGCCAGGGCACATGTAAAGAGAAAAAGCAGGGTAAGGACCGCCGCTCCACTAATATGCCAAGGACAGGCATGGGGCTCCAGATGTTGGTTATCTGTAGTGTCCCATAGCTGTGCCGGCTGCCCACTCAGACTGCTGATACCACTATGGTCTCATGACCTCCTTCAGTGGCAGCAGTTTGCCTTACCTCTGCCTTTTCTCTTTACATGTGCCCATTCAGCAATGGACCTAAGGGATGAGGGACTGAAGTAACTCACTAATTGCTGTCCTGACCTACCGGAAGGGAAGGAGACTGAGGGGAGAGCTACATCAAGGCAACATGTCAAAAGACCAAGACTGAACCAGGCTGTGTCTTTTTGCATGTTTTTGCAGTACATCACAGTGGCACACCCAAGCCCATGCTTACCGAGGACAGCAGCACTATGGGACCGTGCTGTAGAGTCTCCAGGTTCCCAAGTGCGATCCCGGTGGATCACAAGATCCACGCTGGCTGGGTATGCCCCCTGTGATGCACCCAGCAACACAATATTCGGCGATGGGACAACGTAAGGTTTTTGGCTGCTCCCTTTCCAGTGACTCCCAGAACAGCAGAAGACAGTCTTACCTTATCTGAAATAAAGCATGGGTGGACACTGACAAGGGTGCACAGCCAGGGCACATGTAAAGAGAAAAAGCAGGGTAAGGACCGCTCCACTAATATGCCAAGGACAGGCATGGGGCTCCAGATGTTGGTTATCTGTAGTGTCCCATAGCTGTGCCGGCTGCCCACTCAGACTGCTGATACCACTATGGTCTCATGACCTTCTTCAGTGGCAGCAGTCTGCCTTACCTCTGCCTTTTCTCTTTACATGTGCCCATTCAGCAATGGACCTAAGGGATGAGGGACTGAAGTAACTCACTAATTGCTGTCCTGACCTACCGGAAGGGAAGGAGACTGAGGGGAGAGCTACATCAAGGCAACATGTCAAAAGACCAAGACTGAACCAGGCTGTGTCTTTTTGCATGTTTTTGCAGTACATCACAGTGGCACACCCAAGCCCATGCTTACCGAGGACAGCAGCACTATGGGACTGTGCTGTAGAGTCTCCAGATTCCCAAATGCCATCCCGGTGGATCACAAGATCCATGCTGGCTGGGTATGCCCCTTGTGATGAACCCACCAACCTAAGAGCAGTTGGCAAAACAAAATTGAAGAGGGACCTTCCTGGCATTGGTGCTCAAGGGCTTAGCTGCTAACTGACATGGGGGCACAGAAAGAGCACATGTACACTGAAAAAGCAGGTGAGGCACTCTGCTTTACCTCTGCCTTTTCCATTTACATGTGTCCTTTCTGCAATGAGTAGAAGGGAGGAGCTAATGTAAGCCCTGTTGTCCTGACCTACATACACTGACTACACCTGAAGGAAGGGAGACTGAGTGGAGAGCTACATCAAGGCAAAATGTCAAAAGACCAAGGCTGACCCAGGCTGTGTCTTTTTGCATGTTTTTGCATTACATCACAGTGGCACACCCAAGCCCATGCTTACCAAGGACAGCAGCACTATGGGACCGTGCTGTAGAGTCTCCAGGTTCCCAAGTGCGATCCCGGTGAATCACGAGATCCATGCTGGCTGGGTATGCCCCCTGTGATGCACCCAGCAGCACAATATTTGGCAATGAGACAGCATAAGGATTTTGGCTGCTCCCTTTCTAGTGACTCCCAGAACAGCAGAAGACAGTCTTACCTTATCTGAAATAAAGCATGGGTGGACACTGACAAGGGTGCACAGCCAGGGCACATGTACAGAGAAAAAGCAGGGTAAGGACCGCCGCTCCACTAATATGCCAAGGACAGGCATGGGGCTCCAGATGTTGGTTATCTGTAGTGTCCCATAGCTGTGCCGGCTGCCCACTCAGACTGCTGATACCACTATGGTCTCATGACCTCCTTCAGTGTCAGCAGTCTGCCTTACCTCTGCCTTTTCTCTTTACATGTGCCCATCCAGCAATGGACCCAACAGCCTGGTCACAACTTTGATGTATAGTGTGCTCTGCACATCTTACTGCTGTCAGCAGTCTGCTAGACTCTTATGGCCATGGTACTCACCAAAGCATTCCATGCATAGGTTAATCTTGCAGGTCGGGCTTCCCCATGATGGTTCAGCACGTTTACCCTTGATGGCACAGTTTTTGCATCGTGCCTTCCGCCATTTCACTGGAAAGTGTGAGCCTTCTTCAAATCGTGTCATGGGCTCTGGGATGGTAATCTCTATGCATCTTTTCCTCTTCTTGTAGGTGGTCAGGAGGTGCATGCCTAGGTGTCTTCTAAACTGTAACTGGCTTGCCGCAATAAAACGGCCAGAACGTGAAAGCTGCCGGTGGCTAGCACTCTCACAAAATAAAATGTAAGCATTCATTATGGCCACATCCCATAGGAACCAGAACAAGTACAGCCACCATTTCCTTGCCTTTCGAGCAGTTGGATACTGCGTCCTGAGCTGATCAGCTCGGTCCACCCCATTCATATATGTGTTGTACATGTTTACAACTGGTGGACATGGCACTGCAGCTTTTGTTCCATCGTGCTGTCTCCTGCTTATGCTGGAGACTGCCAAGGTTGGGTTACTATTAGTGGACAGCAGAAATACTGGGTTGCTATCCTTCCATTCAGTTGCAAGCAATGGTCCACTCTGCAGCTGCTTGTAGAACCCTCGAGGCGCTTTACCAATGGCTTGTCAGTTGAATGTTACAGGCCATCCAGACCTATTGGTGCGCATGGTTCCACAGCAGTACAGTCCGTCCTGCAGCAGTTGCTGTGCCAGAGGGACAGATGAGAAGTAGTTGTCAAAGTAAATGTGATGCTTCTTTCCAATCAGCCCCCGTGTTAGGTCGACCACAACTCTGTGTGCCAGTCCAACGTCTGTGGTCTGCTCTGCCTTTCCAGTGTATACCTGGAATTCATGCACATAACCATTATGTGAGTCAGCTAGCACCCATACCTTAATGCCATACCTCTCCGGCTTGCCAGGCATAAACTGTCTAAATGTCAGACGTCCACGGAAGCCGACCATGGCTTCATCTACTGCCACATCACGATGCACATTATACTGTGTCCTACATGCATGAAGTACGGCATCCAGTATTGGCCGTACATGATGGAGCTTGTCATGACCCACAGAGCCCTGTGGTCGTCTGAGGTTTTGTCATTGCAGTGAAAATACTGCTGAATTTTTTCAAACCTCTCTCGGGTCATGTACTCGGCTATTGGGAAATGACCATACAGATGGTGCGTTTCCCAGTACTGCCTGTATTTTGGAACATGTACAATAGACATGTATATTCTGACACCTAGAAATGTGCGTATGTCTCCAGGACAAACTGGACTCCACCGCTTATCAACCTTGCCTGCTGCAGCCTGCCTCTGTGCAGCATAGCGGTTAGTTTCATCAGCAATAAGCGAATACAGTTCCTCTGGGAACATCAAATTGAGGAAGTCCACCTCTGTGCTGTCCGAGTCCAGGTTGGTGACTGGGCCGACTGGACACACAAAATCATCGATGTGAACTGGTGTTAGGCGTTTCTCCCATGATAAGTTTCGTGGTGGGCATGATCGCCGTGCCTTTTTCATTAGCCTCCCAGAGTTTTGAATGCAAGGTACCCTGTGATCAGTGACATTACCCACTGGTTTGTACTGACTACAGAGTGGAGTACTCGCACAAATTCCATATTGCGGCACACTCAGATCCTTGCTTGACAAGCAGCTACTTCGGCTCAGATCCAGTGGACTTTCTCCATCTGAATAAACCTGCTGTAGACTACGCCTGAACTCATGTATAGTAGGAAGCATATCCGCTTCCTCTTCAGCACTAGGCCTGGCTTGGGACTGCAAAGGTCTGTCACTCGGGCCACGTCCGTGGCGTAACTCAGATAGAGGCAATTCATCCTCTGTGTCAAAATCTGATTCAAGTTGCTGACCACTATTGTGTGTGCCATCATACCTTAGCTGGGCTAGTGGCATGTCATCCTCACTGTCGTGGTCAGTTACATCAAGAGTAGTGAGCTCGGGGTTAGAGGGTAGGGGTCTGTCAGGAATCGCTGGGACAGGGGCATCTTTATCAGCAGTAATAGCCTTCTCGCGCAGACGTGCCAGTGGAATATGATCATCGGCATCATAATCGTCATCCTCACTCTGGTTTGGCTTACGCTGTGCATCAAGATCCAATTCCATTTCGGACCCACTGGTATTACTGTCAGAATCAGTATCCTCGCCCACGTAAACGTCGGTTAACTTCTTAACAGATGGCATCTTCACTGAGGGGTGTGATGTCGGGTGAATGCAAAGCTGAAAAACACAATTGTATAGAATATAATGTTACTCACCTGCACAGAGGCAGCTGAAACGCAACACATGCAGTATGTAGTGATAGTATGACACATTCAACTGTTTCAATATATTTGGTCAGTTACAATAATTCACAAAGATATGAACTACATTAATAAAATGGATACTTATATCTGTATGTTATAAGTGAAAATACAGATATATATGTCTGTGTGTATATAGATTATATATTACATATACATATATACACACACACTATATATATATATATATATATATATATATATATATATATATATATATATATATATACATACATACATACATACACACTATATATATATATATATATATATATATATATATATATATATATATTTATATACATACACACACACACACACATATTCACAAACACACACACACACACACACACACACACACACACACACATAGATAGATATTATATATAAAATAAGGGGTTTCAGAGGCTAGGTAGTTGAAGAATGGAGGGGGTGGCTTGCAATGACTAGAAGCAGAGAAAAAAACACAATCTGCCTTGTGCATTCATCAATGTGATAACGAGTTGCACTTATATAAATAACAGTGACAGCTCCTGATAGTGTTACCTGAAAAGTGATAATGACTCCGTGCTATATTGTAAATGACTTATTGCTAAGGTGATAATGACCTGCCTTTCATTACTGGAAAGGTATGCATGCTCTGACAGTGATAATTGCTGCACATCACCTGTTGAGTAGGTAATCATTATCTCCTTGTGCAGCTGTTATATAATACAGTAATCCAGTAAAATAGTATAATACTTAGCCCTTCCTCCCACAAGTTGCACACATTACTGACAAAGGCCAGAAAAATTCCCAAAATATAACTTAGCTCCATGCAGGTAGTAGTCAGCAAGTAATAACATGGGTAACTTCTAGGCAAAACTAAATCATTCAGACTATCTGGAGCAATTGTTTATTTCTTGTGATGGTAGGAATGGACAGTACGTTTCAAAACAGATCATTTTCAAATGAGTGTCCAAGACCATTACCTTTTGTTATAATCACAAAAAATCTATTCAAGTCAGGCTGAAGGCCCTCTCTCCAAAATGCATACAGGAAATCTCTGCATAGCTAGAAGTCATCTGAATAATTTCACAGATATCTGTAACTACTGAAGAGGTTGCTGCTAGCAAAGAACTTTATATTTCAATGTATATCTACCAATTCAGAGGTTCTAGCTGCTTTATGGAAGCTTTCTAGTTCAAATGTGTTTTATAGTTTTACATAATTACACAGTTACATCTAATTTCTATACCAGAATGCAAAAATCAAAGCTAAAATTGAAACAGCTGGCAGCAACTATTCAGACACTCCATTTCTATTACTGAACCAAAGGTTACCAAGTCATTCAGTGCTTTGAAGGTAAAGAACAGGATTTCCAACTACAAAATCAGCTACCAGTCAATTGCTCTAAATTACCAGAAAGTGAATGGGTGTCATACATATATATCGAAATACACAAATTTGCATAGACATTTTTTCCCCTCTTGTGGGAGTGGTAACAAGTTGTTCCATAGCATTTGAGTTTATAAATTCTAGGAACCTTTGGGCTAGGGTGTTGGAGCTAGAGTAATGCTCCCAGTCTATGTTTGGGTAGTTGAAGTCGCCCAATGAAATTGTGTTTGGAGAGACTTTCACATTTTCCAGTGTTCTCAGGAAGGCTGACTGGGGTTCCTGGGTTTGGGAGGGTGGTCTGTAGCAGGCTATAAGCTGGAAGTCCGTTTTACCCAGTGTTAGTTGCACATGGTTTAAAAGCCTGCATTTGCTCTTGTTTCCCACCTGTTCGGTAACTAGTCTAGTCCAGATACAAATTTGTTGTATCCAAAAATGCAATGACGTGATCAAATTGTGTGTATAGT
Organism: Protopterus annectens; assembly: GCF_019279795.1. Lineage (NCBI taxonomy): Eukaryota > Metazoa > Chordata > Ceratodontiformes > Protopteridae > Protopterus > Protopterus annectens. The sequence goes on along the minus strand of NC_056725.1, from coordinate 1,260,977,904 downwards.
AGCACACACTGCAGTCAGTCTATAAGATGAACATATGGGACAGCATCCTTATGCCCAATGCAACTGCTTGGCTTCATCCCTGATCCTTGAGATAAATGGTTTTGAGGTACAACAAGAAATCTGGAGAAAGCCATAAATAAAAAAGGAGACAAAGGTCCCAAAATATGGACAATATTGAATTAGTACTCTTACAAACTAAGTTGTTAGAATAACAGGTGTTGCATTAGTATGGATTATCTGAAGCTTAATCAGTCTGCCACTCAAATGTCTGTCATTATTTTCTAACTTGAATCTTTAATAATTTGCCACTAAGTTGCCACCAAAAATGCCTATGTATGAAGAACAGACTAAAAATATGAGGTAAAAATCTGAACATCATTTGAAAATCTAAACAGTTGAGAGGTATGTAGGACGGTGCTAACTGGCAAAAAAATAGCACCCCTGGGGAATCAGATTTACAAGCTGTTAGCTCACTATTCCACACGTGCAATCCAAAAGTGAGAGAATAGCAAGTCAAAATATTTTAATCATTCACAAACCAATGCTACAAAAACGGCATACAATCTAAAGTTGTACAAAGCACCAAATAAGTATGACTCTTGATATCACTCATGCAAACTTAGAAAGCAGACATAATGAAATGTTATGCATTAGCTTGAGTTTTCTGTGTGGTATGAAATCTGAAACTCAAGTGTCTCTCTACGTTTCTGCATTCAATCCAAAAGTGATTTGACTGAAAACTATACAGTTATGACAACAGTATAAGGCAGAAATTATATTATATACAAGGCAGAAATCTGAGATCTGACATGCCATCCAGGGAGGAAAAGCAACCCCAAACTCCCATTTAAACAGCAGGTACGGAAAACGTACATCCTGTGCAAAGAGCCATTATAGCAAGCATCACAGCGCCTATGACAAAGACCAGAATACTAATCATGCAAAATATACGGTTATGACAAAAGTATAAGTCAGAAATCTGTTCCTTCAGCAAAAATCTGTACAGCTGATATCACTATTCACTATGAGGGAACGCTGCAGGACCCATGTAACACACAAATACTTTAATGTAAACCTGCCATCCCAGGGAGGAAAAGCAACCCCAAATTCCCATTTAAACTGCAGTAACGTAAAACGAACATTCTGTGCAAAGAGCCATTATAGCAAACATCACAGAACTTCTGACAATGACTGGCATACTAGCCATTTACAAATTTAATCACATTACCAAAATACAGCCAGCCAGAAAATAAAACTGGAAATCCACTTTATTACACCACTATCAAGTATGGTGACAAAAGCGCTTAACTACTGTGGTGTCATAAAGTGGTTTTCAAGTTTTAGTTCCTGGCTGGCTGTACTTTGTTAACTCTTACATAGAAAATCATCAGCATGCAGGCCCAGAAGGCATCAAAAATAGCCATAAGGTTAACACATATACTACATGACAAAAACATTTTTAATTCTGCAAAGCAACTGATTGGCATTAGTTTTTAGCTATTAATCGCATTGCAGAACATTAAAACCATGGCAGGCTACACAGCAGCAAACTGTTTACAAGTCCAGCGATGCAAGAAAAAGAACGGCAATCCTTTCACTGAAATGTATTTAGAAAAGAAATGGAAAGCACTTTCAGGCAGTTTTACAATACCTGAAAAAGAAGAATTATAGAAAACTTGCCACTGCAACACTTAATCCACTGTGCGAGATGACAAGAGTCCATCAACATGCTTCCCGGAACTCGAGAAACACTATTAGCTCCCACTGTTGCACGCTCTCCGTCGACAACTGAAAGAAGCGTTTTGTTCAACAAAATCAAAGTAGTACACAGGCAAAACGCTGTACTGCCACACACTAGCTATAACAGCAAAAGGAAACCAACTTCGGTAGACTTAAAATTCATGTAGAAAAAGTTTTAATAAAACTAAGGTGGCACACTAGCCTCTGGTGGAAGCCCGGGGAGAAAAGCTCTCTACACATAAACTTAAAGAACAGTACATTGTGCAATTAATGTTCACGTACTAGTCAAGTGCTAAGGCATTGAATGCACATAACAATAATGCAGAAGACATTGTACTTACATAATACCAAGGTCTTCCTCAGGCCAATATATTTAAAATCATTCATAGGTTCATAGGCTAGTACTAGGCTACCTGCTCTTGCGAGCCATTTTAAGTCTAGCCAGTTATGCCCTGTGAGATTCAAACCCTGTACCTTGTGTTTGTAAGGCAAACACCTTAACCATTAGGCCACCCTCCCAACTATGCTGTGACTTTCACTATGAAACCACTTGCATTAATGTATGGTTTATGGTAAATGACTCACCCAGCAACAAAGCAGAGCACGTCAGAATAATGTGTGACTCTTAAAGATGCTTCAAAGTCTTGTCTGCTGTGGCTAAGTAGAGAAAATGGAGTTACCGATCTTGCAAACACATAGGGATGAGAGAAACAATTTAAAAAAATCATTCCACAATACCCTCTATTACTATCTCTCAGCACCTCCCTTCTGTAATGGAAACGGGAGGGGATGTTTGCTGCCATGGTTGAGTTATACGAGCAGCGATAGTTCTGCCTGTCAGTCTATCCATCCAGTCACAACCCCTTTTTCCCATTTTTACACATGGGGTTGGGGTGTCACTTCAACAGTGACAATCATCTAGAGCCAAGGTTTACACCACTGGGTGGTTAGCACTACCACTGATGACTGTTAATACTATATGGTTATTAATCGGTTGTTTTTTTCATTCATTCTGCTTACAAGAATCCCTGCTTTCTTAACCTGGAAGCTGACTGAGCACAACCATTTTTTCAAACATTACTTGGGAAGAGTAGACACTCAACAGCATTATACCTCTCAACCTCTTATTGCAATAAATCTCGACAAAGTCAAAAACATTGAGCAACACCAGCCCAAAAGTAGGGACAGATTTTAAGGATTGCTCTTACAAACTTTTAAAGTTGCTAGAATAACAGCTTTTGTGTTAACATGTATTTCTAGAAGGACATGCATGAGGTTTGAAACTGTCTTTATTCAAGTACTTCAATCCTAAGTGATTTGCCAGAAGCCCACAAGTTGTATGTGGAATAGATCAAAACGTCAGGACATTCAGCAAAAATCTGGACACTTGATAGGCATGGACAGCATTTACGTACTGATGAAATTAAAAGAACTTAAATCTATAAATAATATGTACTCAGCTTTCTAACTATACTGTATACTAAGTAAGGTTTAGATATGAGGAAAACAGGAGCAAATTCAGAAACAGTTATCCTTGAGCGTATTCTATAACATTCATGTCTTTCTGCATAATAGCCTATAATGTTGGAATATATAGAATTAATTGTACAGACATAATATGGTTAAGAGCACCATATTCTGGTTTCCAAAAGACAGTACGATGCTGGATACTTCAAATAAAGCAGGAAGAGAAGATTAGATAGAAAGTACAAGTATGCCAGGCCAAAATGTGATATTCTCTAAACAGCTATTTTATTTGTCAACTGGATGAAATCACAAGTCATAGCTCAGCATGGTATTTAGGCAATGTGCATGATGGTTTTAACTGTGGTTTTATGTGCCATCAACATGCTCTGAGGCATATTTGGTCAGTCATCTCAAAGTTCACAGCATCATAGAAAAGCATCTTCTGGAGCAATGCATGTAATAACAGGAATTTGTGTACTTTATTGACAGATTTACTTGTGTATAACTATTACTTGTGGGGATAGGCTGACTCCTTTTTTATGTTAAAAAGTAGCATGGTGTAATGTTAAACTTCTGCACCACTCTATGTTGTTTCTTGTATGGGGATATGAATGCCCACAGAAAACAGGACTTGCTCATTCTCAGTGAAAATTCCCTGCTGCCAAGTACAGACACTGTAATTAATGGATAATAATCATCATCATTATCATTAGATCATTTCTATATGATATATCTTACCAAGGACTGGACCATGCAGCTAGCTTGTAAAGCCTCAAGGCATATTCTATATGTCCTAGCCTCTGTCTCACACAAGGGAAGTAGGAAGGACTGGTCACTGGGGTTCCAAACCTTCAACACTTTCTTGATGCTGAAAAGCATAATCTTCTGCAGGAATTGTGTAGTCAGCACTCTTGAATCAATGAAATATATAGTAGTCTTTCTATCTTTCAATTAATGATTTTTTACTAAAGTTATCAGCCCTTCAGTTTAAAAATAGAAAATGTTTATATAATATAATAGTATAAGACTTCTCCATACACAACAAGATAAAATATCATGCCTCATTACCAAAATTATGTATATCATTCCCAGTGACAGTATTAGTGTAATCGGATGTCTATATGCTTCAACTACGAAAGCTGATATGTCAGCGAGTATAAATTAAACAAAAAAATCTCACAAGACAATCAAAAAATATATACTAGGAAACATATCCAACAGGCATATGCAAAATGCATGTCTCATAGAGTTCCCTACTGAATCAACTCAGATATATACCTAGAATTCAAACTGAAAACCGGAAAAGCCAAACGATCATTGCCCAAATACACGGCTCAGTAAAAATGTTTATATAAGTAAGTTTAATCAGCTCTTAGTCATCAAATGGCTGCAATAGGAACAATACGACCATTACATTATATAACCATGGTGCGATGACAAACTATAGTACAAACATACCATACTCCACAAACATAGAATAGTACCAAACGCCCATTGGCAGTCAAACATGTAAAAGGACAAATACAGAAAGGTCCGTTGCAGAAATACTTTTTAGTAGAGTGTCAAACCTGATACTCGATCCTGAACACCCCATCGCAATCCACTCTATCCAACGACAAGTTCCTACATAAACACGACCAAGCAACCAAAAACAACAGAGGATCTTATACTGTATTGAATCAAACTAGCATGAAATGCGATGCTAAACTACAGGCAATGTCGTAAGTAAACACATAAAATGGCAGACATATTGTTGCCTGTAAGTCACATGGTAACTATAGGGAGAAAACAAAAAAATATAAAAACTGTATAAACTGTATAACCGAAAACAACAACACTAACTTTGTATCTAAATAATGCAACACTATACTAGATTATACATCTCATTATGGAGTCCAAGTTAAAATAAACTGGAACTACAAAATACACCCACAAGAACCTCCTATGTAGGACTATACTAAACATGTATAAAAATATTCTATTAACGTTGGACATTTGAAGTAATGTACATAAAAAATAAAAAACAAAAGCATCTAAAAAATTTTGCCAAAATAACAGGGACATTCTTACCAAAGGTAAATAAATAAAATGGATTACATCTTCCTAGTACACGCATCCACGTGTATGACTGGAGACACACACATACGCACACAAACACAAAATGCATTTTCAGTTTGAACACCTAAATGCCCTTATAGTCTACATTTTGCACAAAGTGAACCAAATATGGAATAAATGAAAGTGACCTCTATTAAAAACATATAAAACACTCATAATAAGTGCGCTGAATAATGAAGGTTACGCTCAATAAGTAAGAACTTGCCGATGACTCGAACCTCTCCGTAACAACCTGAGAGGTCCAAATTCTCTGCTAGATGTATTTCAGTCATAATTTTATAAAGCAGAATAGGGTGCACATTCCACGGAGCCAGAAGAAGCTAATTATTTAAATCAAATTGCAGCCGTTTGCGTTTTATTACAGTTAAGTAACATGCGTGCATGCCCCCAAAGACCGTATCGGTAGTAGCATGGATTAGCATTGATATGCAGCCGATGTCGAGCTACTGCTACACTTTGCCCGGAGTAAAGAAAAAAAAAGTTGCCTCACTTTACCTGTGACCGCACTAAAGCTTGTGGATGAAAGGAAAGGACGCGTCTAGTTCTGTTGGGCAGGGTCAAACCTCTGTGTGATGACCTGGGCAGCACAAGTCTCGAGGGCGTGTTATCCAGCTTCAAATTCCTTCAAACTTTACCTTAACAGCGGCGAACCAGGAAAGCTGAACCGGCACCAACTAAATACACCAAAAAGTAGAAGCAGCAAAATAAAGTTGGCAGTTGTAAAAAAAATAGCTGAACCGGCAAATTTCTTCTAGCTCCTTGAGGGATCCAGTAGCAGAAGAAAAGGACAGACCTGCTGCTGGACCCTCTATTTATTTGGGGGAAAACAAAAGAAATTCACGCTGGGGGTGGAGATGTGATGCAAGTGGTGGCTTGGAATGCAAGATTCCGATTGGCTGCCACCACTTGCTTTACCGAATACTTTGTAAATAGATTTTCTAATGAAACTTAAATGTAAGCCTAATGTAAAAACACACTGAATCGTAGCTGCATAAGATAAATTACAAGTTCAGTTACGATTTCAGTGTGTTTCACATTAAGCTGATCTACAAATGTACAATAAAGTTACCCACGCTTGTGGAAGGCACTCAGGCATAACAGCTTGCAATTAGTATCTTCTCATGGCGCGCTCGGTGCTAGGCACAGACGCACCATGAGAAGGTACTCGGGGTTAATGAGTTAAAAGATGGAATAAAATGTTCTTCACAATGGAGGATAGGCTCTCTAATTAAAATGATAATTTTATCAAAAAGTTTGTTTTATATACAGTCACTGATACTACCCCCTCCCAAAAACTTATTTAAAAAATTAGATTCCATGCTACATAAATTTTATGGTTCCCCTTAAAACCTAGAGGATTGCATATAAATGGCACATTAGAGCTTGGAACAGTAATGGGATAGCATTCCCTAGCTTAGATCTTTTCATCTTTTTCATCTATAATTTATGAATAGGAGTTTCTATACTCCACATAATATAAATCTTATACTCAAAAACAGTGAAAGTAAATGTTGGAAATGTGATGAATTACTAGAAACCAACTGGATTCACATGTTCACTGAATGCAGAAATGCTGTTCAATACTGGAAAGACTTCAGATATTTCGTAAAGGCTTTATGGACTGATAACTGTCATATTTCCAACTCTCTAATCCTATTCAATGTTCCTATACCTAATATATAATACCTAAATTTCAGATTCAGTTACTCTGGTCAGTTCTTTCAATTGCCAGAAAAGTTATTACTGGAAAAGTAAACAAGATTTGATGTTTAAAGAATTTGTTAATTTAGCAAAAGTTGTTTGTAAAAAAAGAACTGCAAACCATTTGTTATAGAACTCATAACATTACTCATAAAAAAAATAGCATGGCAAAAATTGGAAAACCTTTTGAAAAAATACTGATCTGCTGTGGCGACCCTTAACGCAAGCAGCCAAAAGAAGAAGACTGATAACTTCTCATGGATAAAATGATTATCATGGATGAATGCAAATATTGTAAATAGTTTTGTTATGTTTTTATTGTATTTGTTACATGTACATTTGCGTATGTTTATAATGAAAACAAAATAAAAATGTTTTTGGGAAAAAAAAGAAACAATTGAAATCAGATAGTCACTAAGAGGAAGTGTGGTAGATAATTCTTTCAAACTATCTGTACAAAAAAGAACAAACGTAGACATATGAGTCTGATAGTTAAAATTATCTACACCAAGGCTGAAGAAGAAATATTTTATTACCAAATCTATCTAATACCTTTCATGTTTTATTCACAGAAAGAGGATTGGAAGACACCAAAAGTAGGTTCTCAGCTGATGAAGATGTGGATATGGCAAGCAGGATCAGACCTGAGGTGGCAAAATATGTTTATTAGTTTGAGAAACTTTGTAAAGCCTACCTGCCTTTTTGGGAAATGAAGGCTGAGAATCAGAATTGTTACAGGCAACATTAAATACATTCTCCAAGGTAGGCACTACTGGAGTTATGGGAGTGGATGAGGCAGATCTACTTATAAAATATCATAATGACATCCATTTGTTCCCACATAAACACTTCATTCATCCTAGCTATTGTGTGAAAAAAGGAAAATTCCTATAAATGAGGCTGTGAGGACCACAAATTTGGGTTTGGAATTCCGCAAATGAAGACTTGTCAATGTCTAAGTAAGAAACCTTGGACATGTCTTCATAAGGAATATCTCTACTGACAAAATGTTTAGGTAAGGCTTTCTAAGTGCCAGGATTAACAACCATAACAATTTCCTAGCTAATGTAGGAAAATCATCTTTCCTAATAGACACCATGTCTTCAGATGAAACAAATTAACCGTTTTTGTTTTTTTTTTTCCTTTTAGATGAAGACTGACTCAGAGAAGGTACTTCTGCCACATCAAGATGATTCTTTCACCAGCTACAATGAAAAACAGCTCCAGAAATGCCATCCTGACTTAGAAGAGATAATTCCCCCATACCTGGATCAGACACTGGAGCAGCTAAAAGAGGACGTGACTGAACCCTGGTTCATATGGGCTGAAAGGACTACACCAGAAGAAGCCAGACAGGAAAGTGAATGGTTTGAGGAATGAGTACTGGCCACTGCAGAGTCATACACCATTGGCTGAGGCACTGAGTAGGTGGAATCAGCAAGTGCTCTTTGGTAAATAGTTTCTTCTTATTATGTACAGTGAAAATGGAAAAGCTGGAATGTGCAAAGTACATATGCTGCAACTGCGGAGGATGTCTGGAATGTGGTAAGCTTTGCTGAAACAAGTTGGTCAGAAGGTAAGTTATCAAATAGTGTTCAAAAGCAGCATGCTTACACTCACATACATAGTTCCCAAACACAGTAATGCATAAACAGCACACTAAACCCGGTCAGAAAACCCGTTATTAAATTCAGTCTACCAGAAGAAAATAGGATGAAAGTTGTCATAGAGTGACACTGAACACATGCACTAACATACTCCATAATAGTTTCTGCACAAATAAAACACTTCCAGACACTAAACCTTGAAGTAAATGAAATAAAGTTTAAATAAGCAGAACTATTTTAACAACAATATCCCCCAAAATAGCTTAAAGCTAAAAACAGCAGTCCCTGAAAAGACATTTTTGATATTAGAAAGATATTGGGCTTCTTAAAAGGGAGAATACCACTAAAAATCCTTGTCAAAAAAGATAGCATTTTTTGCGAGGAAGGGTTCCCCAAAGGAGACTTATCTACCAAAATTGAAGCTGAAGGCTGGTTGCTGCTCCTGTGAAGCCTGTGAACTGCTTCTTCACAAGGTGGTAGGAAAGAACTTAAGAAATTTTCACTCTGACTGTTGATGTCCATTCTAAGCAGCTAGCTAATCAGCAGACAAGGCACAACACACTTTGCCTAGAGGCTACACAGTAGTGGGACTTATGGATATTGTTCATAACGGTGGTACCATATAGTTACTTTTAGAGAAAATCACAAATGTTCATATGAACAGACAGTGGATATAAAAAAAATGGCATGCATCATCTTAAAAAAGAACAGAAAGGACATTTAATTCATGGGCTACAGCTGTGGCACTTACAAGTAATCATCTTCTTCCATATCTGATGACAGCTCAAAAGCATTTTATTGTATATAGTGTTGAGGAGATATGCCTGCTAACTACCTGCACTGAAAAAAAAAAGCCACATCATTTGCTTCATCAATGAACAGACACTTGTTTTTCAAGAAACAAAGATGGACAGCTGGAAGCAAAAGACAGACTATCAGCATGGGATGGTCAACAATGCAGAGGCAGTAGATAAAAGGTAATTGTTCAATTAATAGCTGTCAGGAAACTAGGACAAGTTGAATATTACAGGCAACATACACTACTGGAAGGGAACCAATCAAGTTCATGTTGGTAAAACCACTCCTGGAATGACTCGGACAGAAGGATATTAAATTAACATGCATAAGAGTGATTCATTGTCAACTCTGCATACATAACCTGAAGAAATGCAATAAAGCTATGTGATGCACTCAGAATAAATAGATATGGTTCTATCAACATATGAAATAGTCTTCAGAATGGTTCCCACAAAATTGCTATAACACTTGAATACATCCTTCCCATTCTCCCTCTTGTGGCCCCATACACAATCTCAATTTACTATGCTCACGGCATGAATACACTGTACATATGGCCCTCTTATGACACCCCTGCACAGATGTTAAAAGTCCCAGGATCATTAGGTCTTCTGGCTCTTCTTAAAATCTCAAGGTCCCACACTTGGGACATGTTCATTCTTTTTGGTTCATGTGTGATCTAACTATAATGACATCAGAGTTCTAGAATCTTCAGCTCTTGATAACTACTCAAAAGAATTTCTTGTCACCAGCTCAACAACAAGGTTGTGAATGAAAGAAAATGGATAAGTAAGAAGCTTATAAAATTATAAACCTACCTTACACGTCCTGATGCTAAGAGCACAGCAAATTGGGGAAAGCAGGAAATAATGCATTCATTGCACAGAGATGGAGATCTCTCACAGATTAAAAGATATGGTAAGAAAGTACAGTTGTTTAACGGTAGATGTCCTTCTCTTCACTGTTGCGGTATTCTTTACATTAGAGATCCTCTTCCAAGGGTGGCCTGGTGTCCAGCCAGAAAACCAAAGCGTTTAGGTTGCCTTAAGGTACACCTTACATCACACATATGCTCCTTGCATAGAGTAGGACATAAAGGTGATGTCCAGATGTACCATCCTGAGAACTGAGAGCCCTAGTAGGAATGCCAATCCAAAGAAAAGATAGGTAATCAGTACATCCAGAACAGAAATGGATCAGGAAGTGAAGAAAGGGAGTGAATACTGCAACAATGAAGAGAAGGACAACTACCATTATGGTAAGATTTTACTCAACTGTACTATGTCCTTCTATTTCACTGTTGTAGTATTCTTTACATTAGGGAGAGTGTCAAAGCCAAGAAGAAACTTAGGAGGAGGAAGGATCAAGCCGAGCCCTCTAAGTAGCCATGAAGAATGGCCCTACCAAAACTAGCTCTAGAGATTCCATCAAACTTATAGTGCTTAGTAAATGCATGCACAGAAGTCTAGGTAGCTGCCTCAAAAACAGAGTTAGTATCCAAACCCTTGAAAAAAAGTACCAGAGGAAGCCACAGCCCTAGCAGAATGAGCCTTAGCAGAATAAGGAAGGTTCTTATCATGAAAGGAATAATAAAAAAAAAACTTTTGAGATTCAAGAAGTAATAGTTTGCTTGGATACAGCTTAACACAAGTACCTGGGATGAAAGGAAATAAAGGGTTGATCAGATTTCCTAATAGTCTTAGTCTTGTCTAAATAGAATCTGAGTGGTCTATGCACATCCAATATGTGCAGCTCTTTCTCACTGGCAGATTGCGGGGAAGGGAAAAAAGTGGGCAAATGAATAGACTGATTAAGGGACAATTCATTCACCATCTTAGGCATAAAAGAAGGATTCTCATTCAAGGACACCCTGTCCTTATGAAACACCAAAAAAGGAGGACAAGCTATCAGGGCTTGAAGCTCAGACACCTGTTTGGTAGAAGTAATGGCTAAAAAAGAGCAGTTTTCCAAGAGCAATGTTGCAAGGAAGCTGAAGCTGTAAGCTCAAAAGGAGCCTGAGCCAATTTTTCCAAAAAAAGAATTAAGATTCCAGAGAGGAGGAACAGGCTTCTTCAGAGGCCTAATATAAATAATGCCTTTTAGGAATTGCTTAGCCTCAAATCTGGAAGCTAAAAGAGGGGATAAAGCCAGACAAGCAGAGATAGCTAAGTTGGCCTTAACATAAGAATGAGCCAATCCAGCATGGAGCAATTCACACAGATAAGAGAGAACCAAAGGAATATTCACTGAAAGTGGATTCAGGTTACGAGAAAGCTATCAAATAGAAAATGTCTTCCATGTGCACAAGTAGGATTTCATAGTACTGGGTTTCCTGGCCTCCTGCAGGACACTAAGCACATCCTCAGAAAAAAAGGTGTCAGTATGAAATCAAAATCCTATCAACCACAGTGTCAGATGAAGAGTGGACAGGTGGGGATGGATGAGAGATCCCTTGTCTTGTGTGAGTAGGTCCACCCTGTGAGGTAACCTATAATGATTGCCCTTGGCTAAATGCAGAAGAAGAGGGAACCAATGCTGTCTTGGCCAAAAGGAGGTCATCAACAATATTTTGGGTGCATCCTGTTGAATTTGAACAGGACTTTTGGAATGAGGGGATGGGGAGGGAAAGCATAAAAACATCCATTCGAAGAAAAAGACAGGGCATCCACCTTCCAAACCAGAGGACCTGGGACTCTGGCACAAAACAGAGGAAGCTGTCTGTTCAGAGGGGAGACAAATAGATCTGTCTAAGGAGTACCCTCCACAGGCAGACAATGTCCAGAAACACATCCCTCTACCACAATGTTTTGACCTGAGGGAATGTACACTGCCTGAAGAGTAACTTGACACTAGACAGCAAGATCCCACATGAGGAGTGCTTACCAGCAAAGAAGATAAGATCCTGCCCCCCACCCATTTGTTTACATGCTACAGCACTGTGCTATTGTCTGTAAATACCTTGAGAAATTTGGGGAGAAAAGAGGATGAAAAGCCTGAAGCACCAGCAGAAGAGCTCTCACCTCTTTGACACTGATGTGCTCTTTCTGTTGAAGATGTGACCACACCCCCTGCACTTTTAGGGAGCCAAAAGCTGCTCCCCTTCTCATGTCTGAAGCATCTGTAAACAACTCCTGAGAGGGAAGACTGGGATAAAAAGGGAGCCTTGGATTTACAGACAACTACTGGATCCACCAGATAAATTTCTTCTTGTGACAAAGTAAATGAGGAACTATACATTCTAGGAGATACGCATGTTGAAGCTAAACTGACTTCATTAACCACTGAAACATAGAGCTCTCATAAATTCATGGCTATAACAGAGACCAGAAGAAGAAGAGTCTGAAAGAAGGAAATGAGTATCCCCACTCGGGTATCATAGAAAAGCTCACCAGCTTAAATGTAAACCCATATGTCACAAGATGGGTTGCAAACTGGCTCAAGGACAGAACCCACAGGGTTAGAGTTGCTGGTGCCATGTCAGACTCCAAGCCGGTCACAAGCGGTGTCCCATAGGGTTCAGTCCTGGGCCCCCTCTTGTTCGGCATCTACTTTTCAGAAGTGCAGGCAAACATAGGAGGATTGTGGCTGACAAAGTTTGCAGATGACTGCAAACTGGGTGCCATAGTTGAAAATCCATCAGACACAGATATCCTTCAGAGAGGTCTCATAGAAACGGATAACTGGTGCCAGAGCCATGGCCTTAAGCTAAACGCCAAAAATGTATAGTCATACCCTTTGGTAAAAACAAGGTAACCCCAAGTTACCACATAGGTGGCAATCCATTAAGCACAGAAGAGGTTATCAGGGACCTGTGGACCCAAGTTGACAGTAACCTTTCTTTTGACACTCACATTGCCAAAGTGGTTAGGAGGACCTTCTACATTGCCCACCTGATTATGAAGGGATTCACATCCAGATCAAGGGAGGTCATTGTTCCCCTGTACTCTTCACTTATCAGACCAATGATTGAGTAAAATGCCCCATTCGGAATGTATCTTACCCGACACCTGCAGCAATTGGAAAGACCCCAAAAGTTCCTCACCAAAAGGATAAAGGGGCTCAAAAATATGCCATATGCTGCCCGACTGAAGAAACTCCAGCTCTATTCAGTCGCATACCGTCTGCTCAGAGGTGACCTGTGCCTGACATACAAGGCCATGTCCAACCCAGAATTAATGGACATGCTCCACCTCAAAAAATCCAAATCCACCAGAGCCAAAGAGCAAGAGACTTAAACTTCGACACGGATATAAACAGGACGTCCTGGAGGGACAGATTCATCACCCAGAGACTCCTTATGCTGTGGAACAGAATCCCGGTCCATGTGAGACAGAGCACCTCGCTGGCTCTGTTCAAGAGGAATCTTGACCAGTGGATGGGAGATTGTAGTTTTACCCTGGGGATCATCTCTGTATCACTGCTGGACAGAGGCACGGCAAACTAATGGGTATAGTATTCTTCAACCTAAGGGGTGGTGAAAGCCACACAACTCTGGCTAGGCTTATAAATGCCCTAGGGCAGATAGCCTAGTATGAACCTATGAACCTATCAAGGCCTTGGAAGGCGGCAGGGATGCCACAATAGCCAAGACTTTTTGATGTTTGTTGTGAACCTCTTTTTGCAGGAGAGAAATGTCAAAATGAAGATTTTGCAACAGGATCTCTGGAAAGGATGCCTGAAACAGGAGGTCATCCAAGTAAGAAAATACTTGGATTCCCTGAATCCTGTAAAAAGCAATCACAGCAATGAGGCATTTCATGAATACTCTTGGGGCAGAAGAAAGGCTAAAGGGCAAAGCAAAGAACTGAAAATGCCAGAAGCAACAGAGAAATGTAAAAACTTCCTGAAAAGGAGATGGACTGGAATATGGAGATAAGAATCCTTGAGATCCAGAGACACCATGTAAGCCTAAGGAAGCAAAAGAGGGAATAAAGTCTGAAGAAACAACATTTGAAAGGAAGGCACCTTCAGAAAAGTATTTATATAACAGAGGTCCAGAACTGATGTCCAAGTACCCTCTTTTCTGGGTACCAGAAACATCCTGGAGTAAAAACCCCTCCCCCTTTGGGACACAGGCACCTCTTGAATAGTATCCTGAGTCAAAAGGTCCCAAAGCAACTCCAGGAAACAAGAGAGTTGTTCTTGAGAGGGCTGAGGAATACCCATAAAATGAGGAAGGGAATTCCACACCATGAAATACCCCTAGTGTATAATGGACAGGATCCAGGAATTTTGAGTAATCTGTAGCCAAATAGGAAAATGGCTGGGAAGAATAGGATAGTCAGACAGCACCTGGTTTATTTGGAAAAGGAGAATTCTGAGTCACTGAAGTCTGAGTAGCCTTAGCAGAAGGAGCCAACTTACCACCCTTTTTGCCCTTAGGAGGAGAACGAGATTTGTCTACGAACAAAAGCCGGCTTATTGGGGTAGTTTCTCTGAAGTTTAGGCACAGATGAAACAAACACGCTTAAGTTCCTGTAAAGCCTTCCCCCTATCCTGAAGGGACTTAAATACATCAAGCAGGAGCTTCACCAAACAAGGGTTTATAATCAAGAGGGGCAACCATCAACTTAGCCTTAATATCATCTAGCAAAGGCCGAAGCCAAGAATACCTCCTCATCACTGACCCAAAAGCAGCAGCCCTAGAGGAAGCATCTGCTGCATCATAGCTACACATGATGGAATGATGAGCCACCTGGGAGGAAGTCCCTAACATGGAAAGAGCAGAAGTTTTACCCTCAGAGTCTGGAAGATCAGAAATAACCAGACAAGCCTGGGATAGGAGAGCCAACAAGTACCTGGACATATGGGTCTAATAATTAACAGCCCTAAAAGCCAAGGTAGCACAGGAGTAAACCTTCTTGCCTAGTCTTTCCATGGTTCTGATATCTTTATCAGAGGGCAGTAACTTGGAAGAAGGAAGCAATTGAGAGGGCTTGTCAGAGGCTACAGACATCATGCAGGAGATCAGGCAGGAATATTGTATAAAAATTTACAGTCCTCAGGCACCCTACAGAATCTATCTGTTTTTTTGGGAGTAGGGGGCTGACAGTCTGGAGCCTTAGAACCACTGGAAAATGCATCCAGCAAGGCAGCCAAAACAGAAGGAACAGGAGAAGTTTTAGGAGAGTCCATCAGCAGCAACTTATAGCATATTTTATGTACCTCAGAGACCCGAGCACAATCTCATTTAAAGAACTCCAGCATCCTGGAGATTGCATCTCCAAAAGAAATCTCTTCAAAGGGAATATCAGGATTGGAAGTTTCCTCTTCCTCTGACCCATAGTCCAAAGGAGGAGGAATCTGAGACACGTAATCACGGGACTCCTCATCTGAATACAGCTCCTCCACAGAGGAATCCTGTTCCTTTGGTCTTTTTAGGGGAGTACAGGACCAAGGGGAGCTGGAAGAGAAACTCCCTGAGAAGGTTTCAATGCCATCAAAGCACTAAACAAACCCTGAGTGAACGCCTGCCATTCACTCTGTGAATCCTTAGGAGCAGGAGAAACTATGCTTAGTCTTTTGCTTTTTCTTCAATGGGAAATCTGCCTTATAAAATTTGGAAGGCTCTGACCCAAGAAGGCATTCAATAATGGAAGTAGGGACTTCTTCTCTGACTAATATCTGAGGAACACTCATAGGCCCGTCAGAAGTAACCATCAGCCGTGGTTCCCCCCGATCGTCCGATATGGAAGTCTGCAAAGCCTCCTTGGATGTGCTTAAAGTCAGATCCTAGCTTTATATATATATATATATATATATATATATATATATATATATATATATATATATATACACACGCATATATATATATATATATAGTGGACATAGACACAAACACACTCACATGTATATGTGTGTGTGTGTGTGTGTGTGTGTGTGTGTGTATATATATATATATATATATATATATATATATACATACACATACACATACACACACACACACATATATATATATATATATATATATATATATATATATATATATATATATATATATATAATCTATGAAGGACACCATCAAAGCACAACTCATCTCAAAAATTCTGCCCATGTAAAAGTTGTCTAGTCTATGTGGTACGTCCAAAGCACCAGCTGTTAAAGGCAGTGGCAGAAAGCTGCCCAGACATTCTTATGGGTAATGGCCTAGAAATGCATCACCCGTGAAGTCCTGAGGGTCAGCTATTAAGACAGAAGAACTTCTGATACGTGATGCTCTTCAGAGGTGCAATCAGTTTAATTTGAGGATAAACCAGCTACTTAAAAAAACTCAGTTGTTGGACGCAATTAACTCTTTATAAGAGAAATGCAGGTTCTACAAAGGACATCTACAAACATTACTTTTATTTTCTCTCTCTCTGTGTCAGTCATGAAGTCTTCCTCCTACAGGTCTTCACTCCATTTGTACTTGATGCAGGGAGCCCATTATGCACTAGTGGGGGTTGTCATACAGATAATCATGGAGAGCCTTTTACCCCTGCCTATGCCCAACCAACATGCTACCAACAGGTAGTGTGCTTGTCAAAACAATCTATGGGTCTTTCATCAATCCAGCTCACCAAGATCATTTCTGTTTCAGAACGGACCCTAAATGTCTCCAGGCCAGGGATTTACATGACACTTCCTTCCTCTTAACAATATCATCCAAGGGAAAGGGTATTAAGATATTTCTTCTGTATGTCTAACCCCACTCCTTCATGGCTGAGGTGAGCATTCATAATGTCACAGGGTCTTCTACATCCCTGTACTGATGCCCGCCTGCTCTTTCACACACACACACACACACACACACACACACACACACACACACACACACACACACACACACACACACACACACACACACACACGCATGCAAGCAATGGATGCCATCACCATCTTGGGTGCACCAAGCAAATATACTACCAGCCTATAGCTCGTCTTTGTGCAAACCTTCACTTGCATGGCAGCAACTCATTTCACAGGGAACCATCACACCTCCCACCAAGATAGGCAAGCTAGTGATACTTCTCACTCCCATCCTCCCCTGGCTGTTAGTTCTAGTGCCCAGGCTGCTACTGGAACTCAAGTTGTCCAAGCTGCAATCAGGGCATCATCCTTCTCTACCACATAGCAAGGCTGGATAACAAAATGATCATCAAGCCTAGAAGGCGGACTAATTCACAGTCTTCTGGATTCAACAAAGAAAGGATGGAATCTAGACCCCCTAATCACTAATGTGGTACCTTAAAGACATGCTATTTGACTAAACAATCAGGCATTCCTGAAGCTAAACAAACACTACTGCTCGTGCAGAGTTTTGATCACAAATATTCTGAGATATGGGGTCATAAAATGCTGTCTTTAACAAATCAGTGAGGTTCTAATCAGGAAAATTATCACAGATAAATGTACAAGGCTGGAAAGGCATACAAAGGAAAAGATTTTGTGGCATAGTCTGCAATGTATTATGTTTGTCAAATTTCTCTGCAAACATACAGAGCCCTATAACTACACATTAGCATACTTAACACTACACATCCAATATGCACAACCATTTTTAAATTCTAAACATACACATACATGCACACACACAAACATATACATATAATATGTATACATTGGGAGTATATAATGATTTGTCAGCTTACTCTTGTTTGGAATGCACATCAGTGAAATAACAATCCAAGTGCTATCATAGGTCCCGTAAGGGGGTGTCTCTTATTTTTCCAATACACTCTACTGAGAAAAAAAAAACCTACAAAGATGTGGTGTGCAGTGATTTTTTTTCCCCATTGAACTGCAGTCTGATAAGGCAGAAGAGAAATGCAAGACACCCATGCATGTGTCTGCACAGGTATATGGGTCTACTGTATTTTGAAGAGAGACCCAAACATTGATGTCCACAATGTCAACCACAAAACACAGATGTGGACATTTACACTCTACTGTACATGAGCCGAGTAATCGCTTTACTACCTGCCAAAAAGAAAATTAAAAAAAAAAATAATAAAACATTGTTTTTGAATATGGCAAGCCCCCTCCACACCCTTGCTAATTATATACTCACTCCAAGATTGCACAATGTCAGGGAAAGGGCATTTTTCCTAAGCCTGAGAATTGTATGACCTCACACACCTGTCGACCAGACAGACATTGATCGAATGCGGAATAGAATAGATTCAGTTCCCCTACAAATAAATAAATAAATACATACATACATACATACATATATATATATATATATATATATATATATATATATCCCAAAACATAACACATCCAGCACTCACTGTGTTCCAATACCATAGCAAATAACTACTCAGCGATGTGGCATTAATCCATTTTATTCCATAACAGCAAATAAGCAGTCATTAGCAGTCATCCAACATAATGGACATGGCCTCTGTTACTTGCAAATTGGTTTCACCATAAAGGTGTCATCAGTGCTCAATGAATAACAGGAAGTTACATAGCCACGTCATTTAAATAATCATCACTTAAGAGTGACAGCATTCTTTTCCATAATTCACTAAATATATATTAAATGTTAAACGTGAAGTATCCATGTTTATCTTTTTTTCATATAAAATAAACAAAACAATCAATAATCAAACTTCTTAGGTTCATAGTTTCATAGGTTTATACTAGGCTATCTGCCCTAAGGCATTTATAAGCCTAGCCCAAATTTTTGTGGCTTACGCCACCCCTTATATGAAAAAATACTGTGCCCATTAGTTTGTTGTGCCTCTGTCCAGCAGTGACACAGAGATGATTCCCGGGATAAACCTACGATCTCCCATCCACAGGTCAAGATTTCTCTTGAACAGAGCCAGCGAGGTGCTCTGCCTCACATGGATCGGGATTTTATTCCACAGCATAGGGAGTCTCTGAGTGATAAATCTATCCCTCCAGCACGTCCTATTTATATCCGTGCTAAGGTTTAAGTCGCTTGCTCTAGTGGTTTTGGTGGATTTGGATTTTTTGAGGTGGAGCATGTCCATTAATTCCAGGTTGGACATGGCCTTGTATGTCAGGCACATGTCGCCTCTGAGCAGACGGTATGCAACTGAATAGAGCTGGAGTTTCTTCAATCTGGCAGCATATGACAGATTTTGGAGTCCCTTTATCCTTTTGGTGAGGAACTTTTGGGGTCTCTCCAATTGCTGCAGATGTCGGGTGAGCTACATCCCGAATGGGGCATTGTACTCGATCATTGGTCTGATAAGAGAAGAGTACAGAGGAACAATGACCTCACTAGATCTGGATGTGAATCCCTTCATGATCAGGTGGGCAATGTAGAAGGTCTTTCTAACCACTTTAGCAATGTGAGTGTCAAAAGAAAGGCCACTGTCAACCTGGGTCCCCAGGTCCCTGATAACCTCTTCTGTGCTTAGTGGATTGCCACCTATATGGTAGCTTGGGGTTTCCTTGTTTTTTCCGAAGGGTATGACTATACATTTTTTGGCGTTTAACTTCAGGCCATGGCTCTGCACCAGCTATCTGTTTCTGTGAGTCCCTTCTGAAGGATATCCGTGTCCAATTCACTTTCCCGTGGGTCGAGTGGCGTTCCGACAGACATGCGTGCATGGGCATGCCTTCGTTGAAGGAAGGGTGTCGAGCTGGCAACTTGACACCGTGCAAATCTACTGCCTCTAAGACATCTACAAGCTAATACTATTATTTGCACCCATAGCTCAAAACTATATCTAACAGTTTTCATTCAACCCTGGCTTATACAATGTCCCCAAGTAAATTATCCACATTCTCTCTTTATAATCTAAAATTCTGTGGTTCTTCAGTTGTGACAATTCCTCTCCCTTAACTTTATCAATACCAACAAAAATAAAAAGTGCCCCAATGTGTGCTAAATGATGTTTATAAAGTGCACTTCTACATCTTTTACAATTAAAGTTACTAATATGTAATGCTATTCTATGTTTAAAAGGTCTAAGCGTCTGACATATATAGAAAGCACCACACTGTCATACAGCCATGTATATAATCCAATCAGTGTTGCATGTGATCAACGCCCTAATTTCAAATACTTTCATAGTATTAACAGATGCAAAAGATTTGATTCTAGACATGACTTTACAATATGTACGTCTAGACCTTTAAAACATTATGTTGGATGACTGCTAATGACTGCTTATTTGTCTATTATGGAATAAAATGGATTAATGCCACATCGCTGAGTAGTTATTTACTACGGTACTGAAACACGGTGAGTGCTGGATGTATTATATTTTCGGCTGGATATTTTTTCCATGCACCACTTTTGGTTTTAAATATCACACACATACACACACACACACATATATATATATATATATATATATATATATATATATATATATATAAAATCCGCGGTGCTACAGCGGTAGCGTTGTTGCCTCACAGCAAGAGGTTCTCCCGTTCGATTCTCGGCTGGAGTGCAGGGAGTGCCTTCTGTGTGGAGTCTGCATGTCCTCCCTGCAGGTCGAGTGGCGTTCCGACAGACATGCGTGCATGGGCGTGCCTTCGTTGAAGGTAGGGTGTCGAGCTGGCAACTTGGCACCGTGAAAATCTACTGCCAATCATTAAATGACCGGAGTTCCGCTGTGGCGACCCCTAACTGGGAAATCCTCAAGACAAACAACAACATATACATGCGCGTGCGTGCGCACACACACACACACACACACACACACACACAGACACACACACACACACACACACACACACTCACAAACACACACACTCACAAACACACACACTCACAAACACACACACACACAAACACACACACACACACAGTGGATATAAAAAGTATACATGCCCCTGTTAAAATTCCAGGTTTTTGTGATATAAAAAATGTGACGACAATAAATAATTTCCAAAATTTTCCCAACTTTAATGTGACCTATAACCTGTAGAATTCAATTGAAAAACAAATCTGTTAGGGGAAAAAAATAAAAAACGTACAATAAGCTGGTTTCATAAGTGTGGACACCCTTAAACTAATACTTTGTTGAAGCACCTTTTGATTTAATTACAGCATTCAGTCTTCTTGGGTACACACCTGCCATCAATTAAAGAGTCTCTGATTCACCCCAAACAAAGTTCAGCTGTCCTAGTTGGAATTTCCTGACATTTA